>NC_044388.1:8836106-9154356 GCF_006542625.1 Nomascus leucogenys | reverse complement strand
CTAGTTGCTGAATCTGCACAGTCCAGTTCTCAGTGGACCTCCAACTCCTAATAATATATTTAGGACTATGAATGACAGATAATTTAACTATTATAATTTTTATTTAATTATTAGAAGTTTGGCATAGTCACACCTCTCTACTAAAAATAACACAACCAGGCCAGGTGAGGTGGCTCATGCCTGTAATCCCAGCACTTTGGGAGGCCAAGGTGGGCGGATCACTTGAGGACAGGAGTCTGAGACCAGCCTGACCAACATAATGAAACCCCATTTCTACCAAAAAATACAAAATTTAGCCAGGCATGGTGGTGGCACCTGTAGTCCCAGCTACTCGGGTGGCGTGAATCGCTTGAACCCAGGAGGTGGATGTTGCAGTGAGCTGAGATTGCGCCACTGTACTCCAGCCTGGGTGACAGAGGGAGACACTGTCTCAAAAACAAATAATTAAATTAAAAGAAAAGAAAAAAAATAACGCAACCATAGGAGGATAAATGTGCTCATTAGAACATCAACATCTGTTATAGTCTCCTCAGGCCGCCATAACAAAGTACCACAGACCGGGTGGCTTAACGAACAGAAATTTATTTTCTCACAGCCCTGGAGGCTAGTCATATCAAGTTGACAGGGTTGGGCCAGGTGCAGCGGCTCACGCCTGTAATCCCAGCATTTTCAAGGGCCAAGGCGAGGGGATCATTTGAGCCCAGGAGTTCGAGACCAGTCTGGGCAACAAAGCGAGACTCCCGTCTCTAGAAAAAATAAAATTAGCTGGGCATGGTGGCACACACCTGTAGTCCCGGCTACTCAGGAGGCTGAGGCAGGAGGATCGTTTGATCCCAGGAAGTCAAGGCTGCAGTGAGCTGTGATAGCACTACTGTACCCCAGCCTGGGTGACAGAGGGAGACCCTGTCTCAAAAGAAAAAAAAACTTGACACGATTGGTTTCTTCTGGGGTCCCTCTCATTGGCTTGTAGATGGCCACCTTCTTCGTGTGTCTTCCCCAGTCTTCCCTCTGTACATGTGTGTCCAAGCTTACTCTTCTTATAAGGACACCAGTCATATTGGGTTAAGGTTTACTCTAATGACCTCATTTTAACTTAATTACTTATTTAAATACCCTATCTCCAAATACAGTCACATTCAGAGGTACTGGGGGTTAGGATTCCCGCATACGAATTTGGGTCAGGGGCACAATTCAGCCCATAACAACATCTAAAATAATAATCTGCAATGTATCTTATCTCATTATAAAGCTTGATGTTTCCCTTGTAATTCTTCAGTGACTCTTTGTTTTAAAGGGAAAGTGTTTTATTTTCATGCGACCTTTTCCTTAGATGATTAGAAAGTTATCTTGGGGCAAAAATGTTGAGATAACTAACATGATGGACTTGAAAGCAACATTTTAAAGCACAGAGCATAGTTGTCATCATTATGTAAGCATTTTTTTGTCTTGCATTCTTAGACTTTGCTTCTGGAATTGAAGGGGCACACCACCTGCCCATTTACCACCCTAGAAATCATTGATTGCAAGATGGATCTCTCTAGAGCGACTTGGGAAGGCTCTGCGGTTCAGTAGTTTGCATTCTCTTGTCCTCGATTACTGCAAGTAAGATTGGAACTCCTGCAGGGCTCTTACTGCTGTCAGCTGGAGGAAGCAAAGATGGGGAGGGTTGGGGGGCTTGCATGTCCAGTTTCCTTGCGCCTTATCAAGGCATGGCTGAAGAGGACCCTCTAAAACCTTCTTAGAGTTAATGTTTCTGAGTAAATATTAGAGTTCTCAAGAAGAGTCACTGTCATTTATTTATTCTTTCAACAAATATTTGTTGAAAGCTAGTTTATGCAAGATATTGTGCTCAGTGCTAAGAAAGATACAAATATAGAAGGCAAAGCTGCTGTTCCAGGGTGTCCTTGGTACAGTAGAGAAGAGATGCTGTTAATGCAAGGTAGAAAATCTGAAGACCACAAAAGATGTCCATGTATATTATTTTGGTAGTTTGGACAAGGGAAACCACAATTCCCTGGGTGACAGGTCAATATGCACCAGATGAGGAGGTAGAAAGAAAGGTGTGGTGGGCTGGGCACAGTGGCCCTCACCTGTAATCCCAGCATTCTGAGAGGCTGAGATGGGAGGATCACTTGAGCTGAGGTGGGGGATGAAAGCTGCGGTGAGCTGAGATCATATCACTGCATTCCAGCCTGAGTGACAGAGCAAGACTCTGTCTCAAAAAGAAAACAGAAGAAAGAGAGAAAGAAAGAGGAAGGAAGGAGGGAAGGGAGGAAGGAAGGAGGGAAGGAAGGAAGGAAGGAAGGGAGGGAGGGAGGGAGGGAGGGAGGGAAAGAGGGAGGGAAAGGTGTGGTGGTGGGGAGGAGTGGAGCAAGTCCTCCAGAGCTGGGGTACCAAGCATGTTAAGGGAATGTCCACAAGATGAGAATAATAATAATATTTCCAGCTAATGGTTAATGAGTGTTTATTGTGTGCCAAACATGATGCAGGAATAAGCTCATTTATCCTCCCAACAACCTCATGAGCTATGCACCATTACTATCCCTAGACTGTGGATGAGGTCCACAGACTTGTTCAAGCCTATTCAGTCCCCAGGGGATGGAACCTTGATATGGATTCGGGTTGTCTGAATCAGAGCCCACCTCCGATCCATGACACTAGATAGATTGCCTGGGGTCTGTAAGTTGCCGTCCACAAACAACTTCAAACTGTGTGTACAATCTGGAGTAAGTCACAGAACCTTTCTGGTCTGTAATGAAATGATCTCCCCTGCTCCAGGAGTCTGTGATTCTGTGACTCTTCCCATGCAATTGGGTGGGGTCTTAGACTCAAAAGGCCAGTGGGCTGTGAGGAGAGAGAGGAGATTCAAGCCTGAGAAGTGGTAGCCCAGAGACACAGAACTGGGATCCGGTCAGGGCCCTGGTGGTAAAAGCTGGGGAGAGGGCATTCTCTGTTTCTGAAATGCTGTTCTCAGGGTTTCTGAAATGCTGGGAGGAACGTCAGGCAGGGTCTCGCAACAGGGGGCAGCAGGAACCCAATGCACACAGGACACCATGCAGTGACTGTAGGATCTGCTTGCGAGTCCCCCAGTTTCTCACTCTATTGGACAGCACCAGCCCCACTGCTAAGAGACCCCTCCAGGCCCCAGCTCCTGGGAGGGGCACCCAGAGACCTGCACTGGTGGGAAGAGAGAAGGAAGAAAGAAGGAATTCTCTTCTTCAGGAGACAGCTTGTTGTAATAGTCAGATGACATACTGCCACTGACTCCAGGACACCTAGTGTTGTCAGGGTTGCCTAGCTGGGAATCACCATCCAGGACCTTAACACTGGTAACGTTGCAGGATACTGGCCTCTGGGGGTTGCAGTTCTCTCCTCACTGTCTCCACTGAGAGGCCATGAGGTCCATCAGACAGTCCTTCTTTCTCACACAAGCTGCATCCCCACGCCCACCTTGGTAGGTGGCTCAGGGAAGGCCCTCAGTCATTACTTGTTCATGAATTGACACATGTTAAAAGTTATTTCTGTTCATCTTACCCACCTCATTTTAAGTTTCAAGCTTTGACATTCCAAATTCCTTAAAGATGTTGCTTTCCTTCACCAAGCCTCGGTTTCCTGACCCATGGCTTTTACCATTACCTCCTGCCAGAGGCTGCAGACGAGGCACAAGATTTCACTTTGCAAAGTGAAGCCTGCAATGCAAGAGGAGGGAACAGCCCTGCTGGGAGTCTCTAGGACTCCACCTGTCTCTGCCCTTCTCTGTAGCTCTTCTGTCTGGAGTTTGGAGCTTGTTCTCCATCCGCTGCCTGGATTGAGTAGTTCCAACCATCTTCTGCTCCTTTACCCAGGAGGCAGACCTCCGGCCCTTTCCCTCATGCCCAGGCTAACCACTGTGGCCAACCCAGCCCACCCTCATAGCCAGCCCTGGCCCTGGAAGCTCAAATTAGGGATCAGCAGAAATGCTGCTAATTATCCTGGAATGGGCTTTACAATTAATAATCCAGTGAGTGGCACAGGTTTTTGGGTTTTTTTTGTTTTTTGAGACGGAGTCTCGCTCTGTCACCCAGGCTGGAGTGCAGTGGCACGATCTCGGCTCACTGCATGCTCCGCCTACTGGGTTCACACCATTCTCCTGCCTCAGCCTCCCAAGTAGCTAGGACTATAGACACCTGCCACCATGCCCAGCTAATTTTTTTTGTATTTTTAGTAGAGACGGGGTTTCACTGTGTTAGCCAGGATGGTCTCGATCTCCTAACCTTGTGATCTGCCCGCCTCGGCCTCGCAAAGTGTTGGGATTACAGGCGTGAGCCGCTGCGCCCGGCCCCACAGGTTTAAAAAATCACTAATTTGGCTGGGCATGGTGGCTCATGCCTGTAATCCCAGCACATTGGGAGGCCGAGGCGGGCAGATCACCTGAGGTCAGGAGTTCAAGACCAGCCTGACCAACATGGTGAAACCCTGTCTCTACTTAATATACAAAAATTAGACAGATGTGGTTGCGTGTGCCTGTAATCCTTGGTGAATTTCAGAGCAAGACTCTCTCTCAAAAAAAAAAGAAAAAGAAAAAAGTCACTAATTTGTTTCTATTGTGAAAATTGTCAGATTAAAATGGAGTCACTTGTGTTGAACAACAACAAGAAGACCTGACAAACAGAGCCAGGGAAGACCATGAAAGAGGGCTCTCATGCATAAATGCCTGGTAACAAGAACTATCACAAAAGACCCTGCAGCAACCACAGCCTTGCACAAAGCCATCATAACCTTACACAAAAAAATACTTCTACGAGGACATCTACCCAGCAACTGTCCAACCTTAGTCTGGTGCCACCCTTGTTATTGATCCTTGTAGTCAAGGATAATTATCTGAAAACAATGATGTAATCCTCCTCACTTTTCATTGAAAGACCTTTGTCTTCCTCTGCCTCCCTGAATATGCGCATAGTTTACCATGGCCTGTGTATTCCCATTCCCATTGCAATTCTGGTTCCGAATAAACAGGCTCCTTTTAGAGAGCCTCTCTGTTATTTAAGTTGACATTGTCATTTCTTTTTAGATTTGGAAATGAAGAACTTGAGAGCATTTTCTCAGGCCTGGAGAACAACCAAAGGCTTCAAGGCCTCAGTCTGCGTTACTGTGGTCTGGGACGTCAGAGCGGGCTAAGGTTGGGTTCGGTCATCAGCCAGAGTGCCATTTGGTGAGGTGTGTCCTCCGCTGCCCCCTTCTTATCTTGGCTCTATTCTGTCTTGAGTTACATAATCTGTTATAATTCTAATCATCTTTTCTCCACTCTTGTTATTTTTGCTTGCCTTTTCTCAACCATAAGAGAAGGTCCTTTAGTTAAGTTTGAAAATCAGTGGTGTCATACTGAATGCAGGTGTTTGGCCAGCTGACGTGGTCACTAGGTCTATTTTTCATGACATGGCCTATTATTAATTAATTAATTATGATTATTTCTTTATTATTTTAAGACTAGGTGTATTATTTCACCAGATGAAAACCTTAAATCCAAATTTTTTTTTTTTTTTTTTTTGAGACGGAGTCTCGCTCCGTCGCCCAGGCTGGAGTGCAGTGGCACAATCTCGGCTCACTGCAAGCTCCGCCTCCCGGGTTCACGCCATTCTGATGCCTCAGCCTCCCCAGCGGCTGGGACTACAGGTACCCGCCACCACGCCCGGCTAATTTTTTTGTATTTTTAGTAGAAATGGGGTTTCACCATGTTAGCCAGGATGGTCTCAATCTCCCGACCTTGTGATCCGCCCGCCTCGGCCTCCCAAAGTGCTAGGATTACAGGGGTGAGCCACTGTGCCCAGCCCTTAAATCCAAATTTGAGGAAGTAGAACTAACATAAAATAAACAATGTATTCTGCTCCCTTCCCCAGCGAGCTGTTCCTTGATGGCAATTACTTAGAATGTTCCAGAGCACTGGTTTTTCTCAGGCCCATAGCAGGCTTTGCAGAGACACAGGGGAAAGACCAGCTGGCCCCAGGCTCACCAGACGCTGGAAATCCCCCTCAGCGGCTCCAAGGTAAGTGCTGGGGAACTTGGCACTAAAATCCTGTTGGGGCCACCTAAAAGGAGGACGCTTTGCTCTGTGATGAAAAGTGACCTTCTCAGTGGTCAAGTGTGATTCTTCTTCTTGAGTACGTGTGGGAGACAAAATAATGGCTCCCAAAGATGTCTTTGCCCTAATCTTCAGAACCTGTGAATATGTCGCTTCACATGGCAAAAGGGACTCTGCCTGTGTGAGTTAAGGATGAGAGAGGGAGATCATCTTGGATCATCCTCGTGGGTCCAGTGAAATCACGAGGATCATTATAGGAAGGAGGCAGGAGAGTCAGAGAAGATGTGACCATGGAAGCAGAGGTTAGAGTGATGTGAGGAAGGGGCCAGGAGCTGGGGTACGTAGGTGGCCTCTGCAAGGTGGAAAAGGCAAATAAACTAATTTTCCCCAGGGCCTTTAAAGGAATACAGCTCTGCTGACACCTTGACTTTTGCCTTTAAGACCTATTTCAGAGTTCAGACCTCCAGAACTATAAGATCAGAAACTTGTATTTTTTTTTTTTTTTATTGAGACAGAGTCTTGCTGTCGCCCAGGCTGGAGTGCAGTGGCGCGATCTCGGCTCACTGCAGGCTCCGCCCCCCGGGGTTCACGCCATTCTTCTGCCTCAGCCTCCCAAGTAGCTTGGACTAGAGGCGCCCGCCACCTCGCCCGGCCAGAAATCCCAAAATGCTGGGATTACAGGCGTGAGCCACCGCGCTCGGCCAGAAACTTGTATTGTTTTAAGGCACTAAGTGTGTGGTCATTTGCAATAGCAGCAATAGAAAACTAATATAGTGTGTTAGTCAGATTCTTTAGGTTAAAAGTGAAAGCAACCCAAACAGGATTAAAGACCACTATGGGTTTATAGGCTGACATAACTGGGACATCCATGGGTACAGCTGTCTTCAGAGATGACTGAATTCAGGGGCTCAAACCACCCCATCAGGAGACCCAGAATTTGCTGCTCTTGACTCTACTTCCCTTCCAAGGGTTGGCCTTTCTCCCTCTGGCTGCAGCCAGGGTTTCTCCAAGCAGGAAAAGACAGCTGATGTGCCTGCCAACAGTCCCAGGGCTACATCATCATGACTGTAATTAAACAGAAACTGAAAGCTTCTTTCTTCCAATGACTATGTATCAGATCCCATACAGAGATTCCGATTGACTCTCCTTGGGTCACATACCTACCTCTTGGCCCAATCTCAGGTCAGGGCGAAATGTGATTGGCCAGGACGCATCCCACGCCCATCCTGGAGGGTAGAGCACTGTGACCGGCAGCCCTGCCAGCACCACTGGATTTGCAGTGGGGAATTGGCAGTCCCCCAAAGAGTAGGCAGATGGAGGACAAAGGCAGGACGGACAAGAACAACAGCTGCTTACTCCCCTGTAAATGGCTTTACATAGCTGACATTTAACTTCAGCCGATGCCACATATTAGACAGTGGGGTGAGGAGTAGATGGGAAAGAGAGGCTAAATCTGGCAACCCTATTCCATTCCCATCACGTGTGAACAAGGTTTCTCAGCATTTCAACTATAACAATGAAAAATGGAAATAGAATTGATGCTGAACTCTGCCTCATGCTAGCAGTAATATTCAATGAATACATGAATTAATTATAAAAACAAATAAAACTGCACTATCCATCTCACTGAGCAATGCATTCAAAAAATTTATTTTTCTATGTAATTAGAATCAATTACATACTTCTAAAAATTGATGAATAACTGGAGAAGAAACTGTTTTTTTTTTGAGACGGGGTCTCACTCTGTCACCCAGGCTGGTGTGCAGTGGTGCGATCTTGGCCCACCACAACCTCTGCCTCCCAGTTTCAAGCAATTCTCCTGCCTCAGCCTCCAGAGTAGCTGAGAATACAGGTGCAGGCCACCATCATACCCGGCTAATCTTTGTATTTTTAGTAGAGACAGGGTTTCTCAACGCTGGCTGGGCTGGTCTCAAACTCCTGGACGGCAGCGATCCACCCATCTCAGCCTCCCAAAGTTGGGATTACAGGTGTGAGCCACCGCGCCCAGCCTGATCCCAAGAAATTTTGAAATTTGAGTATTTGTACATGTAACATTTTTATTACAGAGAAGTATAACAGGATTACCTATAAAATCTTTTTTTTTTTTTTTTTTGAGTTGGAGTCTTGCTCTGTCGCCAAGGCTGGAGTGCAGTGGCATGATCTCGGCTCACTGCAAGCTCCACCTCCTGGGTTCACACCATTCTCCTGCCTCAGCCTCCCGAGTAGCTGGGACTACAGGCGCCCGCCACCACGCCAGGCTAATTTTTTGTATTTTTAGTAGAGATGGGGTTTCACCGTGTTAGCCAGGATGGTCTCGATCTCCCGACCTCGTGATCCGCCCGCCTCGGCCTCCCAAAGTGCTGGGATTTCAGGCGTGAGCCACCGCGCCTGGCCTATAAAATGCTTTTTAATACAAGATTTTACAGAATAAATAGAATGGAAATATAAGTAAAACACAAGAAGAAAAGGGAATAATGTAAAAATGTCAATTGCTAAAGAAGAGTTTGCTCATGTTTTCTGTTGTTGTGATATTCTGGTAAGTGATGGTGAGTATCAAATGGTTTGGTTTATATTCTATTTGATACACTTAAGGGAATGATATAACAGATTTTATTTTTAAATGTCACTATTTGCCATATTCCAAAAATCTCTTTTGAAAATTTAAAAGTGATGATGGACTGGTCCCGGTGGTTCATGCCTGTAATCCCTGCACTTTGGGAGGCTGAGGCGGGCGGATCACCTGAGGTCGGGAGTTCAAGACCAGCCTGACCAACATGGAGAAACTCCATCTCTACTAAAAGTATAAAATTAGCTGGGCGTGGTGGCTCATGCCTGTAATCCCAGCTACTTGGGAGGCTGAGGCAGGAGAATCACTTGAACCTGGGAGGCAGAGGTTGCGGTGAGCCGAGATCGTGCCATTGCACTCCAGCCTGGGCAACAAGAGCGAAACTCCGTCTCAAAAAAAAAAGTGATAATGAAAAACTTAGATACCAACCTAAAAATGTGCAAGATGGTCCACAAACTTTTTAATATTCCTCTATGTTATTATGAGAACAAAAATGTTTGAGACCACTGCTCTTTGAGGACCAAATGTTTGACCTCCTGTTCTGTGAGCTCCTCCCAGGCGTCTCGGTAACTCTTCCTTCTGGCCAGAGTCAGCCACGGACGCTTTCAGTTGATAACAACGGGGCCCAAATGCCTTAGGACCTAAAGACAAGTTTGTTTTCTTAATCATAATTACTTGTTACAGTGCAGAAATACAATTTTATTTGTTGTGTTTTGTTTTGTTTTGTTTTGTTTTGTTTGAGATGGAGTCTCACTTTGTCACCCAAGCTGGAGTGCAGTCGGGCGATCTTGGCTCACTGCAATCTCCACCTCCTGGGTTCAAGCTATTCTCCGGCCTCAGCTTCCCAAGTAGCTGGGATTATAGGCATAAGCCACCATGCCCGGCTAATTTTTATATTTTTTTTAGTAGAGATGGGCTTTCGCCGTGTTGGCCAGGCTGACCTCGAACTCCTGACCTCAAATGATCCACCTGTCTTGGCCTCCCAAAATGCAGGGATCACAGGCTTGAGCTACCGTGCCCGGCCTGAAATACTTTTTAATACAAGATTTTGCAGAATAAGTAGAATTGAAATATAAGTCATATGTCCATTTTTACATTATTCCCTTGTTGGCAGGAAAGGGTGCAGGTGGGCAGGGAGGCCTGTTGGGTAGCCGTTGACCTCTAGGAGAGAGCTGTCTACCCAGGGGAGACAAGGGCCATAGCAGGGAAGGCAGCGAGAAGCAGTCAGACTCTGCATTATCCCATTTCCTAACAGATTGGATGTAGGGTACAAGAGAAAGGAAGAGTCCAGAATGACTCCAGAGTGGTGTGTTCTAATATGTTGCTTTAAACATGCCAAAAAAGAGTTCCTCTCTGCTACATTCTTACTAATTCCAGGGCTTTGGAGTCACTTTTATAGAGGGCAGCTTTGAAATGTAAAGAAGAAGCAACACGAGGCTGGCAGGATGGTTCTCGGGGCTCTACTTGGTTGCATGTTCACCCTGAGACCTTAAGGAAAGAAACACAAAAACCACAGGACCCAGCTGGGTGCAGTGGCTGACACTTGTAATCCCAGCACTTTGGGAGGCCGAGGCAGGCAGATCACTTGAGGTCAGGACTTTGAGACCAGCCCGGCCAACACGATGAAACCCCGTCTGTACTAAAAATACAAAAAATTAGCTGAGTGGGGTGGTGCACACCTGTAATTCCAGCTACTCTGGAGGTTAAGGTGGGAGGATCATTTGAACCCCCGAGGCGAGGGTGCAGTGAGCCGAGATGGTGCCATTGCACTCCAGCCTGGGCGACAGGGCAAGACTCCATCTCAAAAAAACAAAAAACAAAGAAAAAAAACACAGGACTAAACTGAAGTGAATGTGATCTTGACAAGAGGTCAGCTCATTCTCTTTTGTGAGAAATATCTCTGCCTAAATTGAACACAAAATAAAGGCCATAACCAACATCAAGGTATGTCAGAAACCCATTCATTTGACTTTGAACAGGATGCTTTTTAAAAAGTCTTTTTTTTTCAACCAGCCAAACAGAGAGGAAGTTCAACTATGAACCAGATTACAAAATCGTCTGAAGCTGTAACAGTGAAAACTACTTCAGGGAGGAAAAAGAGAAAAAAAGGTATTTTTTCTGTTGTTGTTTCAACTGTTCCTTCCACTTCCCTCATCTTCTGAATCACTTCCTTCTTTCGTGAGCTGTGTGTTTCACTACTAAGTAGTTGCACCAAACAGAGAAAAACTCAAGTGGAGAAAAAAGAACACTCAATGTCTTGTGGCTTCATGTAAACCAAACACCAAATGGCTTTGCCACGGCCATCAGAGGAATTCATCTTTGACATGTTCAACATTCCAAAAAAAAAAGTAATGGGGCCTCAGCTGGTTTGGGAATATCTCTGCAATGAACAGCCTGTGGAATCTGATCAATTCAGCTCACAGACTTCTATCCTATGATATTTACTTAGAATCAGCAATTGTGTAATCTAGAAGGAATTTTAAGAAATCAACCACTCTGTAACCTCTGAACTGGGTTAGACCATATGAGAAGCTATCTAAGTATTAAAGATGGACAGCTAAGCGTTAGGGACCCGAATTCTATCCCTGACATTTCCACTAATGTCTGGCTCTCAGAATCCTCTTCTGCAAAATGAGAACTTTTCACTCACAGGATCCTGAATTCCACCCCATCTTTACCATTTTGAAATTCTAAAGAGACAACGCAAGATTATCACTGCGTGGTCATGAGCACAGTCTTTGGGAAGCTCCGTGTGGAGGCTAATCTAAATTTGTGTTGTTCTGTTTTAGTCCGTTTCATGTTTTTCTCTACCATGAGTCTAGGGGAGGGCAACTGGCCCTTATAATGAAGCTTGTCACCTTTTGGCTTTCTCTTCTTCAATATTCATCTGTTTTTCTGCAGTCTTTTTCTGTCCTGGAAATTATCCTTATAACTCCTCCGTGAAATCTCATTGAATTAGAAAATTACAAATTCTTATGATCCAAAATGTCAAATGAAAATGTAAAGTAAGAAAATTCATCAGACTGGCCAGGTGTGGTGGCTCAAGCCTGTAATCCCAGAACTTTGGGAGGCCGAAGCAGGCAGATAACCTGAGATCAGGAGTTCGAGACCAGCCTGGCCAACATGGTGAAACCCCGTCTTTACTAAAAGAAATACAAAAAAAATTAGCTGGGCATAGTGGCAGGTGCCTGTAATCCCAGCGACTCAGGAGGCTGAGGCAGGAGAATCACTTGAACTCAGAAGGCAGAGGTTGCAGTGAGCCAAGATTGCGCCATTGCACTCCAGCCTGAGTGACAAGAGCAAAACTCTATCTCAAAAAAAAAAAGAAAATTCATCAGACTGTCTCTGTTATCTGATACTGGCTAATAAAGGCTATTAATATAGCTTTTCCACTGGGCAGAGCTAGTTTTGGAAAGTCTATTAAAGGAAGAAAAAAAAAAAGAACAGAGTGAGGTTATCACTTGTTTTTGACAGTGTGTTAGTCAGTTTGGGCTGCTAGAATAGAATACAATAAAGTGAGTGGCTTAAATAGCAAACATTTATTCCCCTCAGTTCCACAGGCTGAGAAGTCTAAGATGAAGGCACTGGAGGATTCAGAGTCTGGAGAGGGCTGCTTCATAGATGGCCATTTTTTTTCCAGTGTTCTCTCATGATGGGAAGAAGGCTAGAGAGCTCCCTGGGATCTCTTTCCTAAAAGTACTGTGAACCCAGGAAATCTGAGACAGGTCTCAGTTAATTTAGAAAGTTTATTTTGTCAAGACTGGGGACTCCCCTAGACACAGACTCAGGAGGTCCAGACGACATGTGCCCAAGGTGATCAGGGCACAGCTTGGTTTTATACATTTAAGGAGACATGAGACATCAATCAATGTATGTCAGAAGTGCATTGGTTCGGTCTGAAAAGGCGGGACAAGTTAACTTGAAGCAAAGGCAGGAAGCGGGGAGGGAGCTTCCAGGTCACAGATAGGCAATACACAAACTGTTACATTCTTCTGAGTTTCTGCTTAGCCTTTCCAAAGGAGGCAAATCAGATATGCATCTATCTCAGTGAGCAGAGGAGTGACTTTGAATAGAATGGGAGACACGTTTGTCCTAAGCAGTTTCCAGCTTGAGTTTTCCTTAGTGATTTTGAGGGTCCAAGGTACTTTCCTTTCATAATACAAATCCCATTCAATGGGGGTTCTACCCTTATGACCTAATTATCTCCCAGAGGCCTACACTTCCTGATTCCATCACATCGGGGTTTAGGGTTTCAGCATATGAATTTTAGGGTGACACAAACATTCAGTCCACAACAGAGTTACCATTTGGAAATATGTTCAGCCAAAAATTCTTCCACAGGAGTTGGGATTCCTGTGAAGATGAGAATAATCAGCATCTCCAGGACAAGTGGCCCTGCACTGGGCTGGATGTCCTCAGAGGGGACAGGAACTCTGGATCGCCAATCCTAACTTGGAATCTAGGCTCAATATCTTTTACCAGAAAGTGGTAAAAGAACAAAGCAGCATCTAACTACATCACACTGTGCAGCTAACTCGGCACTGCAGAAAAACCAACGGGTCAAGATCTGTTTGGGAGTTTCAAGCCTTCTGAAGGCTGGGGTCAGGCCCTGACTACTCATATTTCTTGAGCCTTCCTGATTTTAAAAACAAAAATTAATTAATGGCAAAGAAGGTTAAAATATATAGTATAATATTTGAAGACTTTATGTTTGATGCAATAACTCTCCTAACACACATAAAATCCCAGCGAATGCCTGCATAACATCATTAGGCAACAGTACCAGAAGGTGACTGTGACCCTTTGTAAATGTGACTCTTCCTATGTGTCACACCCCTAGGGTAGCCCTTGCAGGTGTTAAACCCCCTTAGAAGATGGATAGTTTGAGAGAAAAGTTAAAAAAAAAAAAAAAAAGAGCAATACAACTACTCATCCTTCCACTTTTAAATAACAGCATTGTTGAGGCCTGTCACGTGTGTCCCTGTGAAGAGACCACCAACAGGCTTTGTGTGAGCAATAAAGCTTTTTAATCACCTGGGTGCAGGTGTGCTGAGTCCAAAAAGAGAGTCAGCAAAGGGAGATAGGGGTGGGGCAGTTTTATAGGATTTGGGTAGGTAGCAGAAAACTACAGTCAAAGGGGGTTGTTCTCTTGTGAGCAGGGGCGAGGATCACAAGGTGCTCAGTTGGGGAGCTTCTGAGCCAGGAGAAGGAATTTCACAAGGTAATGTCATCAGTTGCAGCAGGAACTGGCCATTTTCACTTTTTTGTGGTTCTTCAATTGCCTTAGGCCATCTGGATGTATACATGCAGGCTTGGGCTCAGAGGCCTGACATTCCTGTCTTCTTATATTAATAAGAAAAACAAAAGAAGATAGTGGTGAACTGTTGGGGTGGCAAAAATTTTGGGGGGTGGTATGGAGAGAGAATGGGCAATGTTTTTCAGGGCTGCTTCAAGCGGGATTGGGGTGGCGTGGGAACCTAGAGTGGGAGAGATTAAGCTGAAGGAAGATTTTGTGGTAAGGGGCGATATTGTGGGGTTGTTAGAAAGAGCATTTGTCATATAGAATGATTGGTGATGGCCTGGATACGGTTTTGTATGAATTGAGAAACTAAATGGAAGACACAAGATCCGAGTAAGAGAAGGAGAAAAACAGGTATTAAAGGATTAAGAATTGGGAGGACCCAGGACATTCAATTAGAGAGTGCCCAAGGGGGTTCAGCATAATTACTCGCTTGGCTGGTGAGTTTTTGGGCTCTATCCTTGAGTTTTTTATGTTATCATACACCAGGCCAGATTGATTTAGGTAAAAACAACACACTTCATTTACAAATATGCGGAGTCCTCCTTTTTCAGCAGCGAGTAAGTCGAGGCCTATTCCTGTCTTCTTATATTTATAATAAGAAAAACAAAACAAAACAGTAGTGAAGTGTTGGTGTCATGAGGGGAACAGGAAGCTGTTCGGTCCTATTTGCAAATTGAATTTTGTGAGTAAGGAAAACTAGTGTGCATGTGCCTGTCCAATTAGCAGGTAAATACATGTAGGTGGAGGAGCCACAGAGGAAGAAGAGACCTTTTGTAAGGCAAAACTGGAAATGTAAAGTGAAAAGATGAGGAGAAAAACTGATCTTGAGGGACAGAAGTTGGAAGGCTAGCTGCTTCTTTAGTTACCTTATTAGCATAAGCATTGCCTTGAGCGATGGGATCTGATGCCTTTTGATGGCCCTTGCAGTGAATGACCCTAGCTTCCTTGCAAGTAGAGCAGCTTTAAGCAGAGTTTTTATTAAGGAGGCATTAATGATGGAGGACACTTGTGTAGTGAGGAAATTTCTTTCTGCCCATATAACAGCATGGTGGTGCAGGATATGGAAGGCATATTTAGAGTCAGTATAAATATTGACACATAGTCCCTTTGCAAGAGTGAGGGCCTGAGTCAAGGCAATGAGTTCAGCTTGCTGAGAGGTAGTGGAGCAGGGCAGAGCAGTAGCTTCAAGGATAGATGTGGAAGATACTATAGCATAGCCTGCCTTTGCTGGTGAGTGGCGACTGGGCCTGGAAGAACTATCATCAATAAACCAAGTGTGGTCTGGGTGGGGAACAGGAAAGAGGGAAATATGGGGAAATGGGGAGAATTAATGGTTTAGTTAGGAAGGCAAAACCAGGTATCCAAAGGTAAAACTACCTAACCATGCGTAGGAAGGAAAGGAGTTGTTTTGTAGAAGTGGTTGGGGTTTGGAAGATTAGTGAGACATGATCAGCAGGGAGAGAACACGTGTTTTTATGAAGAATTATGCCGAGATAGGTAATGGGTGAGGAAGAAATTGGGGCTTGACTGAAGTAATGGGGGCTGTCCCTGAAACCTTGCAGCAGTACAGCCCAGGTAAGTTGCTGAGGCTGATGGGTGTCAGGGTTAGTGAAAGTGAAGAGAGGCTGGGATGAAGGGTGCAAAGGAATAGTAAAGAAAGCATGTTTGAGATTCAGAACAGAATAATGGGTTGTGGAGGGAGGTATTGAGGACAGGAGAGTATATGGGTTTGGCACCATGGGGTGGATAGGCAAGACAATTTGGTTGATAAGGTGCAGATCCTGAACTAACCTGTAAGACTTGTCCAGTTTTTGGACAGGTAAAATGGGGGAATTGTAAGGAGAGTTTATAGGCTTTAGAAGCCCATGCTGTAGCAGGCAAATGATAACAGGCTTTAACCTTTTTAAAGCCTGCTGTGGGATGGGATATTGGCGTTGAGTGGGGTAAGGGTGATTAGGTTTTAATGGGATGATAAGGGGTGCATGATTGGTCACCAAGGTAGGTGTAGAGGTATCTTATATTTGTGGATTAAGGTAGGGAGACACAAGGGGAGGCTGTGAAGGAGGCTTTGAACTGGGGAAAGGGGGAGCAATGAGGTGTGGCTGTAGCCCGGGAATAGTTAGGGAAGCAGATAATTTAGGTAAAATGTCTCGACCTAATAAGGGAGCTGGGCAGGTGGGGATAACTAAAAAGAAGTGCATAAAAGAATGTTGTCTAAGTTGGCACCAGAGTTAGGGAGTTTTAAGAGGTTTAGAAGCCTGGCCATCAATACCCACAACAGTTATGGAGGCAAGGGAAACAGGCCCTTGAAAAGAAGGTAATGTGGAGTGGGTAGTCTCTGTATTAATTAAGAAGGGGACGGACTTACCCTCCACTGTAAGAGTTACCCAAAGCATCTGTGATGGTCCAGGAGGCTTTAGAGGCGATCAGGCAGCGTCAGTCTTCAGCCACTAAGCCTAGAAGATCTGGGAAGGAGTTAGTCAGAGAGCCTTGGGCCAGAGATCCAGGGGCTCTGGGAGTGGCTGCCAGCTGAGTTGGACAGTCTGATTTCCAGTGGGGTCCCACACAGATGGGACATGGCTTAGGAGGAATCCCAGGCTGCGGGCATTCCTTGGCCCAGTGGCCAGATTTCCAGCACTTGAAGCAAGATCCTGGGGGAGGAGGTCCTGGAGGAATGCCTGGCCACTGCAGTTTAGGCATTTTGAAGTTCTTCTGTGCTGGAGATGTGGCTGGGGTTTCTCTCACAGCGGAGGCAAGTAATTGCAACTCTTTTCTATTATTGTACACCTTGAAAGCGAGGTTAATGAAGTCCTGTTGTGGGGTTTCAGGGCCAGAATCTAATTTTTAGAGCTTTTTCTAATGTCAAGAGCAGATTGGGTAATAAAATATATATTGAGAATAAGATGGCCTTTTGGCCCTTCTGGGTCTAGGGCGGTAAAGTGTCCAAGGGTTGTTGCCAAATGGGCCATGAACTGGGCTGGGTTTTTATATTCGAAGAAAAAGAGCCTAAACGCTAACTGATTTGGGAGAGGTCGGATAAAGAAAAAGGAGCATTAACCTTGACTATGCCTTCAGCTCCAGCCACCTCTTTAAGAGGAAATTGTTGGGCAGGTCGGGGAGGGCTAGTCATGGAATGAAACTGTAAGCCAGACAGGGTGTGAGGAGGGGTGGTGAGAAAAGGATTATAGGGTCAGGGAGCGGAGGCTGAGGAAGAATTGGGACCTGGCTCGGCCTGGCGAGGAGCAGCCTGGGGAGGAGGGGAGAGGTCAGATGGGTCCGTAGAAAAGGAAAATTGAAAAGACTCAGCGATGCTTGGGGTTGGGACTGAGGGGACAGGTGGGAGGGAAAGAAGGAAGATTTGGGATGAGTCGCACTGGGCACAGAGACTAGGGAGAGACCGATGTGTAAAAGAATGTCTGGACGTCAGGCACCTCAGACCATTTGCCCATTTTACGACAAGAATTATCTAGATCTTGTAGGATGGAGAAATTGAAAGTGCCGTTTTGTGGCTATTTGGAACCATTGTCAAGTTTGTATTGGGGTCAAGCGGTATTGTAGAAGAAAATAAGGCATTAAGGTTTTAGGTCAGGTGTGAGTTGAAGAGGTTTTAAGTTCTTGAGAACACAGGCTAAGGGAGAAGAAGGAGGAATGGAGGATGGAAGTTTGCCCATAGTGAAGGAGGCAAGCCCAGAGAAGAGAGGGTAGAGACACGTAGGGTGGGGGTACTTGCCCCCCAGGGGAGGTGGTGCTTTCCACCAAGGTGAAGGATCAAGGCAGGCATCCCTGCAGTGATCGGACACCTCTGAAATGTGGGTGAATAATCAAGCAGGCTTCCCCGCAGTGATTAAACACCAAGGGAAGACTGTCTTCCAGAGTCCGTGACTGATGCCAGAGTTTTGGGTTCACAGTTAAAATGTGTCTCCTCTGTCTCTACCAGAAAAGGAAATGAACTGAAATTAAGGGAAGGGAGAGATTGAAGGGTGGTGCCAAAGTTGAAAGGAGAAAGAGGTTGAGGGATAGTGAGAGAGGTTGGAGAAGAGAATAAAAAGAGGCTGCTTACCTGATTTAAAATTCGTGAGATGTGTCCTCGGGCTGGTTGATCTGAGGACCCAAGGTCGTAGGTGGATCTTTCTCATGGAGCAAAGAGCAGGAGGACAGGGGATTGATCTCCCAAGGGAGATCCCCCAATCCAAGTCACCAAATGTCATGTGCGTTTGTGTGAAGAGACCACCAACAGGCTTTGTGTGAGCAATAAAGCTTTTTAATCATCTGGGTGCAGGTGGGTTGAGTCTGAAAAGAGAGTCAGTAAAGGGAGTTAGAGGTGGGACAGTTTTATAGGATTTGGGTAGCTTGGGCTCAGAGGCCTGACAAGGCCCAAGTTACAACAGTCCTTTCAGCTACTAATACTCCATTACAGACAGAGGAGGCAGCCCTGAGCTTACAAAATGATGGGTTTATATGGGGGAGAGAAACCCTGGGGTTGTTTTTTGGTTAACTCTGCCACATATCACCTTGTGACGTTTATGGTACCGGACGGTGTAGGTAAAGTTTGTTTATGCTTTCCATGACCTCCCACTATGTGGTCCGGATGGTTTGTAATTGGGGTTTGCTTTATAGCAGTAAGGCCTGATAGGTAAAGTCTGCTGGCTTCACCGTGGTGCCTAGATAAGGGCATAGAAATGTAGAAAGGCTTGGGGGAAGGGGAGTAGTATTGGCAATACCAAGAAGCTTTTTGGGGGGCAGTTTGTCTCTAACATTCCAGCCTTTTAATAGGTAATAGAAGAGGGACGCCATTGTCATTTGGCTACTTCCTGCTGGGAAGGGGTGGCGGTTATGGGGGAAGGCTGGACGGTGGGGACTGCTGTTCTTGGGGCTGCTGGTGTTCCTGGAGCAGCAGCATCATAGTTTGTGTTGTCCAGCGGGTGAAGGCTGATACGGTCCTGTAAAAACTGGGTTAGAAGGCATAGGAGACATGAGCCGAATGCTGGAAAGAGAAGAATGGTTATGGCTGGGCCTAGGAGGGGCGTTAGCCATGGAAACCAGGTGCTAAAGGACCAGGAGGGCCACGCTGGCCACTGGGGGACATTTTTCTTAATTTTTTGTGTTCAGTCCTTTAGTCTTTTTACAGCATCTTGCACTAAGCCAGATTGATTAAGATAAAAGCAACACTGTTTATCTAGAAAAAGGTAGAATCCTCCTGTTTTGGCTGTGAGTAGGTTTAAGCCTCTGCAGTTTTGAAAAACTACCACTGCTAAAGAATCTATTTGTGATTGGAGAGTTGTAATGGATTTGGCTATGTCTGCCAAGCTATTTGTGAGGTCTTTGGAGAGGGATCGGTAATAGGAAACGGAGGTGGCTGATCTCACAATCCCAGTTCCAACTCCTGTAGTTATTCCGAGGGCTGCTAACAGAGGTGTGAGTTGTATAGCATGGTGGTGTCAGATAGGGGTATTGAGTGGGATTGGTAGGGCCTGGTCTCCTGGGGCAATGTTGATTTTTGGCCTGAGGAAAACCAGGGTGCAGGTGCCTCTCCAGTTAGAGGTGAGGCAAATATAAGTTGAGGTACCACAGAGGAAAAGTCTGCCTTGGCTTGGTAGACAGAACTTGTGGCATATGCTGAAAAGATGTACTATTTTGTTATTTTCATGCATCCATACTTCTAGGGTCCCGGCTAGGGCTGCTGCTGTAAGTGGTTGTAAAGGGGTGTTTGGTTTGGGCTGGGAGGCTTTGGGGCTGTTTTTCCCCAGTGTGAGAGGAAGCATTTTGTGTTTACTGTGATTCATGTGGGAGTGTGGCTGGATGTTGGGATAAGGAGACAGTTGCAGGTGGTGGGTACAGGAATGGTGTGTGGAGAGGGGAGCCAAGGGAAGAGGGATAAACAGGTGAGATGTTGGCCATTGTAGTACTCTGAATTTTTATTAATGAGGTGGGAGGTGTCAAGGGCTGGGGGGCTGGAGAAAGGAAGCCTGTCTCTATTGTTGGCAGCTTTGAAAGTAGTATGTTTGGTGGAAGGTTTGAGTTGTAAGTTATAGTTTCACAGTTTGGAATTTAGGTGGCTGAGGGGACTGCCAGAGGGTAGATGTCGTTGGATGCACAATGGTGCTAGATAGGATAAGATTGTGTGGGTTTTATTCCTAATATGGGTTCCTAATGTGGGTTTTATTACGGCTGTGGCAGGGGGATAGGTTGGGGATAGGTTGTGTAAGTAAGGATGTAAGATTGTAACTGCCAGACCAAACTCGCTAGCTAACTGGGGGGAGATTTTTGTTAATGCCTGTATGTTGAGTTTGAGGGGGCTGTTAATGAGGATTTTAGGATGGTAGGTTACTTGGGTGGAAGTTCAGTTATAGGTTGAGGCAGGGATTATATTGTATGTTGTGGAGTGGAGGGATGCGCAGAACCAGAAGTCTCTTTCCAGGGAGGAACTGGAGTTTTTAGTTTCTGTATAGGGGTTGTAGGTATTGGTTGGGCTGAAAGAAGGGTTGCAGTATTAATTATGGGACAGGTTAGAAAGGCAGACAGTGAGCAGAAAAGTAAATAGTTTGATTTTGCCTGGAGTGAAGCCATAGAGAGAGCCTTGGAGGAAAAGTTCGGTTATCCACTCGAAAAAGGCTTCCAGAGTGTTTTTCCATGGGTGGAACCAGGAAATATTCTGTGACAGGCACGAAGGAAGAGAGTGAAGTGGCAGGACAGACAAAAGCAG
Organism: Nomascus leucogenys; assembly: GCF_006542625.1. Lineage (NCBI taxonomy): Eukaryota > Metazoa > Chordata > Mammalia > Primates > Hylobatidae > Nomascus > Nomascus leucogenys. The sequence goes on along the minus strand of NC_044388.1, from coordinate 9,133,727 downwards.
GGCATCTAGGGAGGATGTGGGAATGCTTGTTTGTTAGTGATTGTGATTTTTGCTATAAGGATAACGATTAGGCTGAAGGCTAAAGTGAGGGAGACTTTTTGGCTGATATTCCAACTGGAAGGAGTTACACTATATAATTTTACTGTAAACAATAGGGTAAGTAGTATAATAGATGGGGAATGGAGGCCTCCATGAGAGGAGGTGGCAGAGCATATATGTCAGTTTGAAGTTACGTTTTTTAGTGAGGTGAATAGGTGAGGGGAGAAGAAATATGGGTGGAGGAGGAGATACAGGGGACATGCATTAATATGGAAGGATTGGTGGAGAGATGTCAGGATTCTGTCGGTTTGGCACTGGGGTAGGACTAGCTTCTGGTCCTTAACTCTCCAGCCCCACTGGAGGAAGGCTCCTTGTTGTAGTAATGAGGCTATTTCAGTGGAGGCGTATTGAGGTTGGATTGCAGGGGTAATGAGGAGGAGGGAGGCAGGAGCGGAAGAAAGGGAGGCTTCTTTTGCTGCTTAATCAGCCTTTCTGTTCCCTCTTGAGGCTTTATCTGTTCCTGTTTGATGTCCCCGACAGTGTATAACTCCCACTTCAGTTAGGAGGTGTGCGGCCTGAAGGAGTTGGTAAATAAGGGGGCCGTTAGTAATGGGGGTCCCTTTGGCAGTAAGAAATCCTCTCTCATGCCAGATGGCAGTGTGGGATGAAGAATGTGATATGCATATTTGGAGTCTGTGTAAATGTTGACTCGTTTGCCTTTGGAGAGGGTTAGGGCTCTGGTGAGAGCTATGAGTTCTGTTTTCTGAAAGGAGGTTCCGGGAAGTAGGGGCTTAGCTTCGATTACTCAGTTAAGGGAAACAACCGCATACCCAACACTTTTTGGAGGGCCAGTGGGCCCAGAAGAGGAGCCATCTATAAATAGCTGGTCATCGGGGTTGGTGAAAGGCTGGGAGGAAATGTTTGGAAAGCGTGGCTGCGGGTGATCTAGGATGTCAGGGTAAGAATGAGTAGGAGGGAAAGAAGACACAGGGAGTAAGGATGATGGGTTGAGGGGAGCACTGTTGGCAAGACTGAATTTAGGATTTTTGATAAAGACAGCATGGAGTAATTGTATTTGGGAAGGAGGAAGGGAGCCTAATGCTCAGGGGGAGAGGAGATCCTGTACATTATGAGGACTGTAAATGGTGATATTTTGACTGCATGTTAGTTTTTTGCTCTTTTAGAGTTAAAGTGGCTGCTGCTGCTAGCATTTTAAGACAGATTGGCCATCCTCCGACTGTGTTGTTTAATCGCTTAGAGAGGTAGGCTACAGGGAGCAAAGAAAGGAGGATTTCTTTTTTGTTGTCCTAAGACACCGAGGGCTGTTCCTCAGCTTTTGGCAGTACAGATAGTGAAAGGTTGGGAGATATCAGGTAAGGACAGAGCTGGTGTAGGGACAAGAGTGGTTTGGAGTTTGTGGAAGCTGGGGAGTATGTTATGTGAGGGATTTAGGGGTTTATTGAGAGGACCTTTGGCCGCTTTATAGAGGGGGCGAACTAGGAAACACAGTTGGGAATCCATATTTTAAAGAAGGCTGCTAACCCTAGGAAGGAAAGGATTTTGCTTTTGGAGGAGGAAGCAGGTAGATGACTATTAATGCTGCTTGGGCTGGCCTCATAGCCCAGGCCTCAGGGGAAAGTTGAATTTCTAAGTAGGTCACCTTGGAAGTGGAGAGTAGTGTGGAGTTTTGAAAGGATGTCTCTGCCTAGGAATGGAGTTGGGCATGAGGGCAGGACTAAGAGTGAGTGAAGGAAAAGGTGTGCAGGGAGCAGAAGGGTGGAGCGGGGCTTGGGGTTTGGAGACTTGTCCATCAATTCCTATAACAGAGAGCGGGGAGGACTCGGTGGGTCCTGAAAAATTAGGTAAAGCAGAGTAGGTTGTCCCGGTATTAATTAGAAAAAACATACTAGCCTACCTGCCACAATCAGGGTTACCCTTGGCTCAGATGAAGTGATGGTAGTTGCCAGAGTGTCTGTTCCAGGGCACCGTCAGTCTTCAGCGGCAAGGCCGATGAGATCCCAGTAGCAGGTTTTGGCCAGCTCAGGAAGAGATGGGGGCGGTCCTTGTAGGGGTTGCTCACAGTCCGACTTCCAGTGGGGTCCTCCGCAGAGGGGGCACAGCCTGGTGGGCTTAGCTGGGTTAGGGCATTGTCTGGACTAGCGGCCTTCACTGCCACACTCGAAACAGGTGCCAGGTGGAGGTGGATTGCTAGGAGGTTTCCGTGTGGAGCTGCGGCCCCATGGGCCTGCAGAGCCCCTGATGACAGAGGTAAGCTTTGAAACTCTGCCTGTTTTTGCCTTTTTTTCCTCATCATGATTGTTAAAGACTTTGAAGGCTAAATTAAGAAGGTGGGGTTTGAGGGTCATTGTGCTGAATATTGGTGGTTTTGGCTGGGGACTGCCTTTGCACCAGTAGGCTGGGCAGGAGCCTGGCGATGAATGGTATCAGCATGTGCCTGAGCTAGGGTCCAGAGACAGTCCCTGTCTTCTGCGGTGAGGGTGGAAGAGAGGATGACATAGAGTTCATGCCAGGTTAGTTCATAAGACTGGGTAAGGTACTGAAACTCCCTAATATAAGAGGCAGGGTCCTCTGGAAATGAACTGAGTCTTTTGTTAATTAGAGAGAAATCAGTGAGGGAAAAGGGAACACGAATTTTATCAATACCTTCAGCTCTTGCTACTTCCTGGAGAGGAAGCAAGGGAGCTGGTTGCCGAGCATGTTGGGCCTGGGAACGGGTGAGGGGCAGAGACGGAGAAGACTCAGAGTCAGAAGCGGGGTGGTTAGAGAGTGGGGGAGAGAGGGATAGAGCTGGAGCGGGGACATACGGTGGAGGATTATGATGCTGTTGGGGAGGGGGAAAATCAGCGGTGTCAAAGGAAGAGGAATCATCGGCTAGGGCTGTGGGAGTGCGGGCAGGAGGCGAGTCAGGTTTGGAGAGGGCGAGGAGAATTTGGAAAGTAGAACAGGACTGACAGAGGAAAGGGCGGCTATGGAGGGTGAAGAAATCCTGAACATAAGGAATTTCAGACCATTTCCCATTGCAATGGCAAAAGTTGTCTAAGTTTCTGAGCACGTCGGAATAGAAAGTGCCATTTTCGGGACATTAGGAGCCACGGTCCAATTTGTATTGAGGCCATGCAGTATTACAGTAAAAAATCAGCCTTTTAGGGCGGATTTCTGAATGGAGGCTGACAGCCTTGAAACTGAGGAGCAGACACGTAAGGAGGGTGGTCTTGGAAGGGGTAGACTGAGAGGCTGTCATAGTGAATGGAAGGGGGATGGGGTAGAGGAAAAAGAGACTGCTGGTGACAAGGATGGCAGGAGAGGGCGTCCCCTTTCCCGTGGAACTTGTCTGGAATAGAGGAGGTAATCGCCAAGTCAGGCGTCCCTGAAACGGAGGAACCAGAGGCCCGGAGGCCGGAGAAAACCCTTGGCCCAGCGCTGGGTCTTTTGGAAACGGAGAGACGGACAGTCAAGGGTTCTGGGGAATGGTAACCGTCTCTTTTTCATTCACCCTGGCAGAGGCTTTGATGGTGGATGAGGTTGCCAGCAATGGGAGATTCTAGGAGAGTCTCTGGGTCTTCGGCAGCTTCAGGGAAGGGGAAGTTGGCTTGAAGAGGGGTGATGGGGGAGAGAGAGAGAGAGAGAAAGAGAGTCCCAGCCAGAGTCTATCCCCTTCCTGGGTTTTGGAACCAGAATGTAAGGTCAACCGAGAGAAAGGACAAGAGAGAGAGACCCAAGTTCATGCAAATAAGTTTATTGAACCTGCCGGCTGCTTCATTACAGACAGAGGAGGCAGCCCTGAGCTTACAAAATGAAGGGTTTATATGGGGGAGAGAGACCCTGGGGTTGTTTGTTGGTTAACTCTGCCACATATCACCTTGTGACGTTTATGGTACCAAGGGTGTAGGTAAAGTTTGTTTATGCTTTCCACGACCTCCCCTTGTGCGGTCTGGATGGTTTGTAATTGGGGTTTGCTTTATAGCAGTAAGGCCTGATAGGTAAAGGCTACTGGCTTCACCGTGGTGCCTAGATAAGGGCTTAGAAATATAAAAAGGTTTGGGGGAAGGGGAGGGATGTTGGCGATACCAAGAAGCTTTTTTGGGGTGATTTGTCTCTAACACCTCCCTAAATCATTTTATGAAGCCAGTTATCACCCAAATACCAAAACCAGGAAAGGACATAACCAAAATAGAAAACTACAGACAAATATCCCTGATGAACATAGGTGCTAAAATCCTTAACAAAATACTAGCTAACTGAATCCAACAACATATCAAAAAGATAATCCACCATGATCAAGTGAGTTTCATACCAGGGATGCAGGGATGGTTTAACATATGGAAGTCAATAAATGTGATACATCACATAAACAGAATTAAAAACAAGTCACATGATCATCTCAATAGATGCAGAAAAAGCATTTGACAAAATCCAGCATCCCTTTGTGATTAAAACTCTCAGCAAGGTCAGCATAAAAGGGACATACGTCAACATAATAAAAGCCATCTATGACAGACCCACAGCCAACCTAATGCTGAATGGGAAAAAGTTGAAAGCATTCCCTCTGAGAACTGGCACAAGAAAAGGTTGCCTACTCTCACCATTCCTTTTCAATATAGCACTGGAAGTCCTAGCCAGAGCAATCAGACAAGAGAAAGAAATAAAGGGCATCCAAATTGGTAAAGAGGAAGTTAAACTATTGCTGTTTGCTGATGATATCATTGTTTACCTCGAAAACCCTTCAGACTCCTCCAGAAAGCTCCTAGAACTGATAAAAGAATTCAGCAAAGTTTCCAGATACAAAATTAATGTACACAAATCAGTAGCTCTTCTGTACACCAACAGCTACCAAGCTGAGAATCAAATCAAGAACCCAATCCCTTTTACAATAGCTGTAAAAAAAAAAAAAAAAAATGCTTAGGAATATACCTAACCAAGGAGGCAAAAGACCTCTACAAGGAAAACTACAAAACACTGCTGAAAGAAATCACAGATGACACAAATAAATGGAAACACATCCCATGCTCATGGATGGGTAGAATCAATATTGTGAAAATGACTACTGCCAAAAGCAATCTACAAATTCAATGCAATTCCCATCAAAATACTGTCACAGAATTCGAAAAATCAAGTATAAAATTCATATGGAACCAAAAAAGAGCCTGCATAGCCAAAGCAAGGCTAAGCAAAAAGAATAAATCTGGAGGCATCACATTATCTGATTTCTTTTTTCTTTTTCCTTTTTTTTTTTTTTTTTGAGACAGAGTCTTGCTCTGTCACCCAGGCTGGAGTGCAGTGGCATGATCTCGGCTCACCGCAACCTCTGCCTCCTGGGTTCAAGTGATTCTCCTGCCTCAGTCTCCCAAGTAGCTGGGACTACAGGTGCCCACCACCATGCCCGGATAATTTTTGTATTTTAGTAAAGATGGAGTTTCACCATGTTGGTCAGGCTGGTCTCAAACTCCTGATCTCTGGTGATCTGCCTGCCTTGGCTTCCCAAAGTGCTGGGATTACAGGCGTGAGCGACAGCACCCGGCCTGATTTCAAACTATACTATAAGGCCATAGCTACCAAAACAGCCGTGACTGGTATAAAATAGAGACATAGAGCAATGAAACAGAATAGAGAACCCAGAAATAAACCCAAATACTTACAGCCAACTGATCTTCAAGAAAGCAAACAGAAACATAAAGTGGGGAAAGGACACCCTTTTCAACAAATGGTGCTGGGATAATTGGCTAGCCACATGTAGCAGAATGAAACTGCATCCTCATCTCTCACCTTCTACAAAAATCAACTCAAGATGGACTAAGGACTTAAATCTAAGACCTGAAACTATAAAAATTCTAGAAGATAACATTGGGAAAACCTTCTAGACGTTGGCTTAGGCAAGGATTTCATGACCAAGAACCCAAAAGCAAAGCAATGAAAACAAAGAGAAATAGCTGGGACTTAATTAAGCTAAAGAGCTTTTGCACGGCAAAAGGGACAGTCAGCAGAGTAAACAGGCAACCCATAGAGTGGGAAAAAATCTTCACAATCTATACATCTGACAAAGAACTAATATCCAGAATATACAATGAACTCAAACAAATCAACAAGTAAAAAATAAACAATCCCATCAAAAAGTAGGCTAAGAACATGAATAGACATTCTCAAAAGAAGATACAAATGGCCAACAGACATATGAAAAAATGCTCAACATCAGTAATGATCAGGGAAATGCAAATCAAAACCACAACGCAATACCACCTTACTCCAGCAAGAATGGTCATAATAAAAAAGTAATAGATGTTGGTATGGATGCAATGAACAGAGAACACTCCTACACTGCTGGTGGGAATGTAAACGAGTACAATCACTATGGAAAACAGTGTGGAGATTCCTTAAAGAACTAAAAGTAGAACTACCATTTGATCCAGTAATCCCACTACTGGGTATCTACTCAGAGGAAAAGAAGTCATTATATGAAAAAGATGCTTGCACACGCATGTTTATAGCAGCACAATTCGCAATTGCAAAAACGTAGAACTAACCCAAATGCCCATCAATTAATGAAGAGATAAAGAAACTGTGGTGTATATATATGATGGAATACTACTCAGCTATAAAAACGAATGAATTAATGGCATTCACAGCGACCTGGATGAGATTGGAGACTATTATTCTAAGCGAAGTAACTCAGGAATGGAAAACCAAACATCGTATGTTCTCAATCATAAGTGGGAGCTAAGTATGAGGATGCAAAGGCATAAGAATGACACAAGCGGCCGGGCACGGTGGCTCATACCTGTAATCTCAGCACTTTGGGAGCCTGAGGGGGATGGATCACCTGAGGTTGGAAGTTCCAGACCAGCCTGACCAACATGGAGAAACCCTGTCTCTACTAAAAATACAAAAAATTAGCTGGGCATGGTGGCGCATGCCTGTAATCCCAGCTACTCGGGAGGCTGAGGCAGGAGAATCGCTTGAACCCAGGAGGTAGAGGTTTCGGTGAGCCGACATCGCACCATTGCACTCTAGCCTGGCAACAAAAGCAAAACTCCGACTCGGAAAAAAAAAAAAAAAAAAAGAATGACACAATGGACTTTGGAGACTTGGGGGAAAGGCTGGGAAGAGCATGAGGGATAAAAGACTACAAATAGGGTTCGGTGTATACTCCTCAGGTGATGGGTGTGCAGCAAAATCTCACAAATCACCACTAAATAACTTACTCATGTAACCAAACACCACCTATTCCCCAATAATCTATGGAAATAAAAAAAATTTTTTTTTCAAAGGAAAGACTTAGGTGAGGAAGGACTTAAGTGAGGAAGAAGGGCCTTAATGCAAGCCATGAGCCTGGAGGTTTAGGTAGAACAAGAGGATGAGGGGAGGGCAGCCCTTGGCAAGAGGGGAGGGTCATAGTAAGGAAGAATTTGCACGTCAGGTGGAGAGTTTGTACTTAACCTAGTAGACATTGGGAGTCATTAAAGTCTTTTGTTTCCCAAGGAATTCTTTGCCTCAAATCCTTTTGTATCTAATATTATACTTATTTTATAGCTTCCTTTCAGGGCAGACTAGTGTCACGCTTTCCAGAGTTTACAAAGCAAATTCAACAACAGCTTCCCACATTTGACAATTGTTTTTGCTATCATAAAGTGTTTGGGGGGTGAATTTGGTCTTTGGTAGAAGAGTTCTACTTGTTTCAAAGTAAAGGTTTAGATTGGTCTACATCAGCCTCCTGGGTGACAAGTCCAGATGGTTTCCATTTGGCTCTGACTGGAAACAGTCAAACGATTTCCATGCCGGCCTCTTTGTGGACAAGAGGCTTTTGGCCTGCTGCTTGGAAAGTTGTCCCCACAATGCCATTGAGGCAAAACCCCCCATTAGGAAACCTGATGCCTATTATTACTCCTCTCATTTGGAGTGATAAGAACATTTAGAGCAATACAAGAACTTGACAGCTTTACACTGAGCAACCATTTATACGTTAATTAAGGAAGCAAAATATCTTCTTTCTATGTTTGCAGGAGTTAAAGATTTTTGTCCAAATCAGTCTTGCCTCAGTGCACCCCTGAAGATGAAGAGTTATTAGAACAAGGGTCCTCAAATTTGAGCAGCCTCAGAGGTACCCAGAGGGCTTGTTAAAACACAGATTGCTGGGCGCCACCCCCAGGTTCTGAGTGAGTAGGTCTGAGTGAGGCTGGACAGGGTGCATTTCTATCCAGTTCCCAGGGTGCTGATGCTGCTGGTCCGAGGATCACACCTTGAGAACCACTGTTTTGGACTTGAAAAAATCAGACTGTCTGCTCCTGATTTATTTTGCACAATGAAGAAAATCAGAGAGCAGAACGAGGCTCTGAGATGCCTCTTCTCTGCCCTGAAAACCACAGAACGGACAAGACTCAGTCCCATTTCCCTTCTGGCTTCTCTGTCTTCTTCTATACTGTCTTCTATACTTTCTTCTTCCATACTCAGGGAAGCCACCTCTGAGCCCCATGGCTCTCTGTACCATGGGGTTACAGGAACTAGGAATCATGGGCCTGGAAGTTGATCAGTGCTCAAGTGGATGATGTCTGGCTTGGTCTATGCCTAGTCATAAACCTGCGAGGTCCACAAAGAGCCAAAAGATAGCTGAAGACTGGAAGTCACTGTGAGGTCGTCAGGAATAGCCAACCTCAGTGTAGATGGTTTCTCTGAGCCCTATTCAGCCAGTGCTGCCTTGTTGCCTCAAGGCCCCCAAAGTTCTTGAAAGACCCCGTGAGGACTTGGGGTATCCTGTGCCTGTTCACTCCCAGCCCAAGCCCCACAGACAACCTCCAGGGCTGTTTCAGTTTTGGAGGATTTAGGACAGGGAGAGCCAGTAAGTGACTTAGGCATGTACATGGGGCAAAAATCCAAGCATAAAATGGTATGTCCACAAACCTGGGATTGATCAGACCTTTACTACAGTACCATGCCACCCAAGTGGCAAGTACACTTCCCCAAATAAGGCATCGTTGCTTATATCATAGCCACAGTCCACAGAAATACCAGTGGCATTAAGGAATGCAAAGACCAAGTTCAAAAGTCAAGATGTAATCTTGAAAACAGCTTTATTAGTTCCAAAACAGGAAGTTGCCAGTTATAATCCTGCAATTATTTTACTTGGGGCTTCATCCTGGGGTGACAGCTAAACAATGGAAACCTTTATAGAAAGGTCCCAAGGCCCAAGGTGTGAATCATCAAACACTACATTTTGCCTTCTTAAGTCCTATAATCAAGCAAACAGTTTATGTTCTGGTTTATAAAACTAGGACTTACACAGGAAATTACACACGTTCCTTTTCAATGGAAAGAAGCTATTTTTAACAAGTTAAAAAAAATAATTCAACCACAAGGAGAAGGTCCTACCAGGGCCTGGCATCCACAGATGAACATTTGAGTAGTGGTTAATCTGAAGCCCCCCCAGAATGTAGGATGCCCACCTGTTCTGGGGGTCCCAGAAGAGGCCAGCAAGTGAAGGATATGGAGAGCCTCTCTGGGGGATGCTGGTTCCATGAAAATTTACACTTGACCTTTGAGTACTGGCCCATTTAGGAAACAGGGCTCTCCTTGGAAGAAATGAGAAGAGGTTTGTCAGCTGCATTAAGAGAGGAGGTTCCAGGCAGACAGACCACATGAGAAAAGGCTCACAGGAGGAAGGTGCCTGGCATATTAGGCATCTGGAGGGGTGACTTTCGCCGTAGAGAGGTCATTGGGAAAGAGGCTGGAAATGTGACTGAAGAGGGCAGTGGACCCACATGACTGAAAGCCATGAATGCTGAGTTCAGGAGTTAGATTTTCTCCTGTGTGCAAAGGGGGAGACATGATGGTTTTGAAGCAGGACAGTAGCATAGTGAGAACGGTGTTTTTGAAAAGCATCTTCGGCAGTTTTGCAGAATGTGCTTTAGAGTGAGGAATAGCTACAGGATAGGAGATTAGTTATGGGTTTTTTTTTTTAATTTAAATGCATTTTATTTTTAGACAACCTATGTGACATGTTTTGTTTGTTTTTTTCTTAAAAAAAACAAGGCCTTCACTCCACATAAATCACAGTCAAAATAAATGAAGGGCCCATTTATCTTAAGACCTGGTGTTTTGTGGATGGCAAGCAGCAGCCATTTATGACGATAGGTGATATATTCAAAGTAATTGCCAAATCTGTTAATATTTACCCATTTCTAAACCATCGTTAAAGAAAATCATATACAGGGTCACACCATCCTCACGGTAGTTCAGTAGAGCAACCATGCCATCAGGATTCATGTTTTCATCAAAAAAGAACTGGTGGTTTTTGAAATTAGCAAGGATGTGCTTGATTTATTCTGCAGCCCTACCATAAAAGGTTTTGCCCTTTCTGATCTCTCTTCTTCAAGTTCGCCTTTCATTAATTTCATGTCATCTTTAATGTACTTCTTTTTTTTGTGTTTTCTTCTTGAGATAGGATCTCACTCTGTGGCCCAGGCTGGAGTGCAGTAGTGTGATCATGACTCACTGCAGCCTTGACCTCCTGGCCTCAAGCAATCCACCCACCTCAGCCTCCCAAGTAGTTGGGACCACAGATGTGACCACCATGGCCAGCTAATTTTTTTTTTTGTACAGACCGGGTCTCTTCATGTTGCTCACGCTGGTCTCAAACCGGTAGGCTTAAATGATCCTCTCACCTCAGCCTCCCAAAGTGCTGGAATTACAGGCGTGAACCACCTTGCCCTGCTGATGTACTTGTAGGAATCCTTTGTGAAGCTGGTTTCCTGCAAGTGATGGTTCATGACAATATCAACACCAATGATGACTTTGGGTGCTTTGGATACCTTTGCCCTTGGGGCCTTCAGAGGAGGCATTTCCACCAGTGAGCAAATCATCAGTGTTACCCTCTGTCCTGGTGATTATCTTCTCCTCCACTGTCAGGCACAGTCTATCCACAATCTCCCAGATCTCATCAATGTCAGAGGGCTTCTCATCGTGTCTGACGAGGTCCACTGAAGGAAGAGGACAACTGCACTAGCTTAGCGGGATTCTGGAGCAGTGTCGGGAGTTGGGGATGAGAGGGCAGCAGTAGGAAAAGCAGGAAGCTTTTACGCTGGTTCAGGCAAGAGAAGATAAAGTGAGGCTGCAGTGATAGAAAGATGGAGTCTTGATTTATTTAGAAGGAAGTAGCCAGTTCAAAGAGGGTGGTGAGAAAGATTCTGAAGTCCAAGACACCTGGGGAAGCTTGGCAATTGACCAAAGAGAAAATGAGAGGAAGCCCAAGGCTGGGTGGGTCCATACTGGGTCTGTGGAGTGGCTGCCAGGGAAGGCGTGCCATTGTCCTCCTGATCCTCAGGGAGACAGTGGTAGAAGGAAGGACACTTGCACATGAAGTTTCTTCACCAGGTTGCTCCCATTTCAGTGTTTCAGTGACGTATGAAATCCAGAGATAACGCTGGCAAGTGAAGCACTAAAACTGTGTCCTACGTGCCTCTACCACCACTATTTCACAATGCTTCCCAGCTGTCCTCACAGTGCTTCTAAGGGATGGGTATTATGATCTCTATTTTGCCAGAGGAAATTTAGATTCAGAGAAGTCAAGTGACTTTCCAAGGAGTTTCATAGCATTTTCCGGAGAGGTTTTAAACCTGGAGATTCCGCACATCTGACTATACCACCCTGCCTCTTGGGCACAACCAGGCATAGCTATGCCACTGCTAAATTCTCCCAGACAGAGGGGGTAAATTAAAATGGTCGTTGTTGGTGAGCTTGTTTTTGTTTCAATGTAAAGAAATGTAAGTTTAGGTAAAAATGGGTTACGGTGAATACAGCTGGAGTGTATCAAGTATTACCAAGGCCTGAGCACATACCCACCCTTCCTCCAAGGAATTTGTTTTCAACCCAGGGAAAAGAATCCAGTTTTGCTTGAACTTTGGTTAAAGCCCTGGAGCAGGAAGTTCCTGTACTGAGCAATGCCAGCCTTCCTATTATCTAACAGGGCCACCGTAACTCATTAGAGGTCTAAATTCTGGAGACTGGTTTAGACTAGCATTTTCCAAACTGGTTATTTTTCATGGACAGAGATGACATTGTGACCTGTCTTATCATCAGCTGGAGGGAGACTTTGTTTGTTTTTCCCATGGGAGTACACATTGGATCAGGCCAATCACAGGCCTGGAAGTCCCTTCCTCTCCAAGGGCACACGTTGGTGCCGCACTGGCTAAGTTACGGATGTAGACTGGCTAAGATGATGTATTTCCTTGCAAAGCTGGGCAGCTGTAAAGGAATTTGGCTTTTGGCTTTCAGCCTTGGCCCTATTGGTCACCACTGCTTTCTATCATGCCAGAAGGGGACAAAAAGAAATGGATGCCACATGTGATCAGTATCCACATCGTTCATCATTCTGGGCAGTCAACTTATGTTTTCAAATGCATTTTTCTTTGTGAAGAGATTTTACAAATAGAAAAATCATATTTCGTCTTGTTCACGAGTGGTCTCAAAGCATTATTAGCAACACTGTATTTGGAAAAGCACTGAACAGTGAGATAAAGTTTCCGTAACACGATTGCACTTTACACTCTATTAGTCATTGATTCATTGACTCATTGAACAAACATTTATTAAATACCTACCATGTGCCAGATACTATTCTAGCATGAATAATGTAGCACTGTTATATCATTCATGACAGCTGTCATTTGCTATCATTCCCATGCCTTACTTAGATGTAAGGATGAATGAGATTTAGACAAGTTAGGCTTACCCCTAATAAAACCAAAAGATGGGCCAGTGTTCATCCCTCCAACTGTATTCTAAAGGAAAATAAATCCTGCCTATTTCCTTTTTTTTTTTTTTTTTTTCAAGACAGAGTCTTGCTCTGTCATCCAGGCTATGCAGTAGTGCAGTCTCAGCTCACTGCAACATTTGCCTCCCGGGTTCAAGCAATTCTCCTGTCTCAGCCTCCCAAGTAGCTGGAACTACAGGCACATGCCACAACACCCAGCAAATTTTTGTGTTTTTAGTAGAGATAGGTTTCACCATGTTGGCCAGGCTGGTCTCAAACTCCTGACCTCAAGTGATCTGCCCTTCTTGGCCTCCCAAAGTGCTGGGATTACAGGCATGAGCCACCACGCCCAGCCAATCCTGTCTGTTTCATCCAACAACCCAGCAGATTAGATTCATGTCCAAAGAAACCAATCAAATCCTTTTTTTAAAAGCATACTTTCTACGCTTTTTCCCCAATCGGCAACCTAGGAAGGCCTGATGTCCAAATTTATCTCCTTTTCCTGAAAAGTAAGTTTTCCCTCTAGGCTTGAAAACTTATGCTTGATTATCCTTGACTCTGTTCTCTTCCTTGCTCTAACCACGCTAGTTAACATTCACTTAATGTCAGCTTCATAAGGGCAGGGATTTTTGTCTCTTTTGTTCTCTGTTGGGTCCCTAGCACCTACACCACTGCCTGACACATAATAGGAGCTCGAAAATAATTGTTAAATGCTGAAGGAATTCAAGTCTTGTCTAGCTCCAGGGTTAGGCTCACGATGGTGGACATGGTGGACAAAATTAGTGTATAGTTAAATGATCCTTTAAAATTCCGTAATTTGCCCACATATTACAACATCTAGGCATATTATCTCTGAGTCCCACAGAGTTTCTTCCCCAGTTTTGGAACAGATCACTTGGTCTTTCTTCAGCTGGGTCCAGATGAAGTAGTTGGTTAGTGTTTAGGGGGCACATATAACTCTAAACACTTGTAGGCCCCCAGAAAAAGGTTTGAACTTGGGACTGCCAATTCCCATTTCCCATCTCATACTTACTGAGTGGATGAGCCCGCATTATGCCTGTGATTATTTCTTTTCCTCCATTCCCTTCCTGTATTTTTCTTTGCCAAACTCCTAAACTTGAACTGACATAAATTAAACGTGGACCTGATGCTGTTTCCCAGCACTGACAATAGACTCTTTACAAAAGCTGTGTCGACTGACAAGGGTGAACCAACCCCAGGATCCCTGAGCCCAGTCATGAATTCTACAAAGGCAGGATGGTTCTTTCTCCTTCAGATTTTCTCTTTTAAAGCTCAAAAAGGTAACAGCTTTTCAGCCTCCTTTAAAGGGCTGAATTCCTTCATAAGAACTATCACTTCCCCTAGATCAGTGGGCAACTCATTCATCTTCTTCCAGGAAATTTCTAGATACATCAGTTTTCCTCTTCAAAGTAAAGGCAACAATTTAAATCTTAGATGGAATTTCCTTTCATGCAAAGTAATTTTGGGCTTCTTGTTCTAAAGAAGGAAGGATGTACTGAGTATAAAACAAGGACTTTAAAAATTATATATACAGTATTTCCTTGACTATATTGCAAATGCATCTACTCACACAAGTCCAGTAAAGTACAATCTAAAAGAATAAAGTCAGCTTAGCTGGTGATAAACAGGGGAACTGTTGTCTAAAAATAATAAAATACTCTGATTTTCTTGTAGGAATCAAGAAGAAAATTGAAGGTCTGATGGAAGCTGGTCCTTGGTTAGTGAAGTTGCATTTGGCAGATAATGGCATAGATGGAAAAGGGAAAGAAGGAGAAAATGGTTTATTGGAATTCATTCAAACTTTAACATGGTGAGTAGCAAGTTAAGAGGCTTTATTTGTTCACCTTTTAAAACTAAGTGAATTAAATCATGGGGATAATTATTTAACTGCACCTTTTTAGCAGTTTCCAGTGAGGTTTTTCAGCTCTGAGAACCAAGCAGTGACCCATCTTGGTCTTGGTACCTAACGTGGCAAACAGTTGTGTGTGGACCATAAAGCAGTCTCAAAGACCTCACTAGAAGCCCCATTTTAACAAGTTGGCAACCGAGGAAAAACAGGAAGTATATGACCTCCCGATTTTTCTTTCTTAAAGTCAGGATATAATGTAAAATGTAATCAATGTGACCTGAGGAAGAAGGGCGGCCTACTCAGGAGTGAACACTCTTTTGTGTTTGATTACAAAGTTGTCCCAGCCTCCTCAGGCAGAAGGACACAGCTATTCTCAAAAGCTTCTCAAAAACAGGATATTTCCTTGCCATGTTTGTCTTGAGAATCTTAGGCATTTCCCTGTCCAGGCCTACTGAGTCCACATCCTCAGTGCGCCAAATAGGATTTGCAGCTACTGTAGAAAAAGCTTGCTGGGTGGAGACAACTCCAAGATATATAGTTTCAGGTAGTCGATAGTGACAGCACCATGGGGACAGTCAAGGGCAACAGAACACAGCCAAGACTTGAGGCTTGAGGGCTTGATGGATGGCTACTTATTATTATCATTATTACTTTTATTTTTATTTTTGAGACACAGTCTTGCTCTGTTGCCCAGGCTGGAGTGCAGTAGTGCGATCTCTGCTCACTGCAACCTCCACCTCCTTAGTTCAAGCAATTCTCTTGCGTCAGCCTCCTAAGTAGCGGGGACTACAGGCATGTGCCACCGCACACAGGTAATTTTTGTATTTTTAGTAGAGACGGAGTTTCACCATGTTGGCCAGGCTGGTCTCAAACTCCTCGCCTCAAGTTATCTGCCCCTCTCGGCCTCCCAAAGTGCTGGGATTGCAGGCGTGAACCACTGCGCCCGGTCTACTTATTATTTTAGAAGAAAAAGATTCCTTCTCTGTCTGGGCATGGTGGCTCATGCCTGTAATCCCAGCACTTTGGGAGGCCGAGGTGGGCAAATCACTTGAGGTCAGGAGTTTGAGACCAGCCTGCCCAACATGGTGAAACCCTGTTTCTAATAAAATACAAAAAAATTAGCTGGGCATGGCGGCAGACACCTGTAATCCCAGCTACTCAGGAGGCTGAGACAGGAGAATCACTGAAACCCAGGAGGCAGAAGTTGCAGTGAGCCAAGATTGTGCCACTGCATTCCAGCCTGGGGAACAGGAGATGAAAGAAAAGAAAGAAAGAAAGAGAGAGAGAGAGAGAGAAAGAAAGAAAGGAAAGAAGGAAGGAAGGAAGGAAGGAAGGAAGGAAGGAAGGAAGGAAGGAAGAAGGAAAAGATTTTTCTCTAATATACTTATTCAGGAAGGATGGGAAGATTTTCACCTTTAATAGCTTCTCTGCTTTTTCTATAATAATCCTATTAATAAGCTTCATTTCATTGCCCTTTTAATACAATGCAGATTTAATATATTGCTGATATATTATGCTTTTAGTATATTGCTAAAATTTTGTTAAGGATTTTTGCATCTATGCTCATGAAGCATATTAGTCTGTACTTTTCTTTTTTTTTTTTTTTTTTTTAGATGGAATCTCGCTCTGTTGCCTGGGCTGGAGTGCAATGGCACGATCTCAGCTCACTGCAACCTCTGCCTCCCGGGTTCAAGCGATTCTCCCACCTCTGCCTCCCAAGTAACTGAGACTACAGGTGTGGATCACCATGCCCGGCTAATTTTTTGTATTTTTAGTAGAGATGGGGTTTCACCATGTTGGCCAGGCTGTGAGCTCAAATCATCTGCCCACCTCGGCCTCCCAAAGTTCTGGGATTACAGGTGTGAGCTACCATGCCCGGCTGTACTTTTCTTTTCTCATAACACCTTTGTCTGGCATTAAGATCAGGGTAATTCTAGCCTTACAGAATGAGCTAATAAGTGTGCCCCTCTCTTCTATTTTATGAAATAATTTGTTTAGCATTGGCATTATCTCACCCTTAAATATTTGGTAGAATTATCAGTGAAAACATCTGGACCTGGAGATTTCTTTATGGGAAGGTTTTTAACAACAAATTCAATTTTGTTTGTTTGTCTGTTTGTTTTTTTGAGACGGAGTCTCTCTCTGTCACCAGGCTGGAGTGCAGTGGTGCAATCTTGGGTCACTACAACCTCCACTTCCTGGGTTCAAGTAATTCTCCTGCCTCAGCCTCCTGAGTAGCTGGGACTACAGGCGCTTGCCACCATGACCGACTAATTTTTGTATTTTTAGTAGAGATGGAGTTTCACCATGTTGGCCAGGATGGTCTCGATCTCTTGACCTTGTGATCCACTGGCCTCGGCCTCCCAAAGTGCTGGGATTACAGGCATGAGCCACCGTGCCTGGCCTAAATTCAATTTCTTTAATAGGTATAAGGCTATCCTGGATATTTTATCTTGAGTAAAGCTTTAGTAGTTTGTGTCTTTCAAGAAATTTATTTCATCTAAATTGTCAGATTTATTGGCATAAAGTTCTTCATAATATTTTCTTGTGATCCTTTTAATGTCTGTAGCATCTATAGTGATGTCTCCTTTTTCATTCTTGATGTTGATTACTTGTGTTTTATCTTTTTCTGATTGATCTGGTTAGAAATTTATTAATTTTATTGGTCTTCTCAAGGAACCACTCTTGATTTTCACTCCTGTTTTTCTGTTTTTAACTTTATTATAGATTTCACCTCTTGTCTTTATTATTTCCTTTATAATAATAGGAATTATTATGCTTACCTTGGGTTTAATATGCTCTTCTCTTTCTAGATTATTAAAGTGAAAGCTTAAGTTATTGATTTTAAATCTTTTAATTTTTCTAATATAAATGTTTATATTAGCACTAAGCACTCCTTTTATTGTATCCTACAAATTTTGATATATTTTCATTTCATTCAGTTCAAACTATTTTCTAATGTTCCTTTTCATTTATTCTCTAACCTATGGGTTATTTAGAACAGCTCTGTTTAGTTTCCACATATGTGTATATTTTTTCAGATATCATTCTGTTTTAATTAAGAGATTAAGAATCTCTTGATTCTTAATTAAATTCTGCTGTGGTTGGAAAATATACCTGGTGCAATGGCATGACCTCAGCTCACTGCAACCTCTGTTTCCCCGGTTCAAGCGATTCTCCCACCTCCGCCTCCCAAGTAACTGGGACTACAGGTCCCATGCCTGGTGTGGTCATGTAGTCCCAGCTACTTGAGAGGCTGAGGTGGATGGATTGCCAGAGCTCAAGAGTTTGAGATCAGCCTGGGCAACATAGCAAGATCTCATCTCTAGGGGAAAAAAGAAACACACTTGTTTTCTTTCTTTAATGGCCCAGATCTGATCTATCTTGGTAAATGTTCCATATGCATGAGAAAAGAACGTGTATTCTGCTGTTACTGGATTGAATGTCCCATAAATGTCAATTAGGTCAAGTTGGTTGGCAGTGTTATTGAAGTCTTCTATATATGTACAAATTTTTACATGTTCAATCAATTATTGAGAGAGGGGAAAATTGTGATTTTGTTCATATCTCCTTGTAGTTTAATCAGTTTTTGCCTCATGTATTTTGAAGCTCTGTTTTTAGGTACATAAACATTTTTGATTGTTGTGCCTCTTGATGAATTGACACTCATCATTATGAAATGGTCTTCTTTATCCTTGGTAATAATGCTCCCTACTTTGATTGATATTAACATAGCCACTACAGGTTTTTTTAATGAATATTTGCATAATATATCTCTTTTCATCCTTTGGTTTTAACCTATCTGTGTTTTTATATTAAAATTGGGTTTCTTATAGACAGCATATAGCTGAGACCTTCTTTTTTTATCCATTTGACAATCTTTGTATTTTAATTGTTTAAACCATGATATTTAATGTGATTATCTTTATGGTTTGGTTTTTAATCTATCATCTTGCCATTTGTTTTCTATTTGTCTCATCTGTTCTTTGTTCCTTTTAAACTAGTTTTCTGTTGCTTTTTGGATTAAGTAATGTTTATAATTCCATTTTTATATCTTTTATTGGCTTGTGTGCTACACCTCTTAGTCTTTTTTTTTCTAGTGGATGCTCTAGTGTTTACAGCCTTCATCTTTAACTTATTACAGTCTACCTTCAAATAATGTTATATTACTTCACTTATAGTATAAGAACCTTACAACAGTATACTTCCATTCTCTTCCTATCCTTTGTGATTTTGTAGTCATATATTTTACCTTTACAAGTGTTATAAATCCAAGGATACATTGTTATTATGTCTATCTTAAGCAGTTGTTTTTTTAATAGGAGTTTTTTATGTTTATTCAAGTATTTACCATTTCTGGCATTCTTTATTCCTTTGACTATATTCACATTTCTACATGATATAATATTCTTCTGTCTGAAGGACTTACTTTATACATTTCTTATAATCCTGGTCTGCTGGTGATGAATTATCTAAGCCTTTGTATATCTAAAAAGTCTATGCTGCCTTAATTTTAAAAGTGTTGTTTTTTTTTTTGGCTAGGTACAAAATATTTGATTGACAGTTAATACTTTTTTTGTTTTTTTGAGATGGAGTCTTGCTCCTGTTGCACAGGCTGGAGTGCAGTAGCACAATCTCGGCTCACTACAACCGCCACCCCCTGGGTTCAAGTGATTCTCCTTCCTCAGCCTCCCGAGTAGCTGGGATTACAGGCATGTGCCACCACACCTGGCCAATTTTTGTATTTTTAGTAGAGACAGGGTTTCGCCATGTTGGCCAGACTGGTCTCGAACTCCTGACCTCAGGTGATCCACCTGCCCTGGCCTCCCAAAGTGCTAGGATTACAGGCGTGAGCCACCGCCCCCAGCAGACAATTAATACTTTTAAGATGTTGCTCCACTATCTTCTGCTTGTATTGTTTCCGAAGAGACATCATTTTTATCTCTAATCTTTTGTATATAATTTGTTTTTATTCCTCTGTATGCTTTTTTTCTTCTTCTTTTTTGAGACAGAGTCTCACTGTCACCCAGGCTGGAGTTCAGTGACGTGATCTTGGCTCACTGTAACCTCTGCCTCCCTGGTTCATACAATTCTCATGCCTCAGCCTCCCAAGTAGCTGGGACTACAAGCGTGCAACCAATATGCCCAGCTAAATTTTTTTCATATTTTTAGTAGAGATGGGGTTTCACCATGTTGCCCAGGCTAGTCTCAAACTCCTGGCCTCAAGTGATCCACCCACCTTAGCCTCCCAAAGTGCTAGGATTACAGGTGTGAGCCACCGTGCCCAACCTCTGCCTGCTTTTACGATTTTCTTTTTATCACTGGTTTTCAGCAATTTAAGTATGACATGCTTAGTGTGACTTTCTTCTTGTTTTTTTCAGATTGGAGTTTGTTGAACTTCTTAGATCTATGCATTTGCAGTTTTCATCAAATTTAGAAAATTTTAGACCACTCCTTTTCAAGTTTTTTTTTTTCTATCACTTCTGTCTTTTATCCTTCTGAAACTCTAATTACATATATGTTAGGCTACTTGATTTTGTCCCACAGCTAAATGATGTTGTGTTCTTTTTTTTTTTTGGTCTTTTTTTCCTCTGCATTTCACTTTGGGTAGTTTCTGTTGCTATGTCTTCACATATTGCCTACAATGTCTACTATGCTGCCAAGTCCATCCAGTGTATTTTTCTTATCTCAGACATTGTACTTTTTAATCTCTGAAAGTTCAATTTAAGTCTTTTCTTTTTTTTTTTTTTTTTTTTTTTTTTTGAGACAGAGTCTCACTCTGTCACCCAGGCTGAAGTGCAGTGGCATGATCTCAGCTCACTGCAATCTCCACCTCCCAGGTTCAAGCAATTCTCCTGCTTCAGCCTCCCAAATAGCTGGGATTATAGGCACCTGCCACCATGCCTGGCTAATTTTTGTATTTTTAGTAGAGACAGGGTTTCACCATGTTGGCCAGGCTGGTCTTGAGCTTCTGACCTCAGGTGAACTGCCCGCCTTGGCCTCCCAAAGTGCTGAGATTACAGGTGTGAGCCACCATGCTGGCTCAATTTGAGGTTTTTTTATAGCTTCCATTTCAGTCTTCTTCATGTTCATATTTTCCTCTGCCTTCTTGAATATATAGAGTATACTTAAATGTTTTAATATCTTTGACTATTAATTCTATCTTCAGTATCATTTTTGGATGTTTTGATTGATTAATATTTGTTCCCAGTTATAAGTCAGATTTTCCTGCTTCTTTTTTTAATAGAGGCCAAACATGGTGAATTTATGTTATTGGGTGATGGATTTTTTTAATTCCTTTTTTATTCTTTTTAATATTTACAGGCTTGCCCTCTGATGCAGTTAATTTCTTGGCAATAGTTGGATCCTTTTAAGGCTTCTGGGGTGGGTTGTTTGTTTGTTTGTTTGTTTGAGACTCTGTCACTCGCATCACTGTGTCAACCAGGCTGGAGTGCAATGGCACAATCTCGGCTCACTGCAACCTCCGCCTCCCAGGTTCAAGCGATTCTTGTGCCTCAATCTCCTGAGTAGCTGGGACTACAGATGCGTGCCACCATGCCCGGCTAATTTTTGTATTTTTAATAGAGATGGGGTTTGTCCATGTTGTCCAGGCTGGTCTTGACCTCCTGGTCTCAAGTGATCTGCCTGCTTCAGCCTCCCAAAGTGCTGGGATTACAGGCATGAGCCACCACGCCCGGCCAAGGCTTGTTTTAAAGCTTTGTTTGGACACATCCAGAACAGCTTTTACTCTAGGATTAATTTCGTCCCACTACTGAGGCAATACGCTTTTTAGCTCTCGATGCCTCATGTATTAGGAGGTTTTTACACTCTGGCTGGTGGGAATATTATCTGTTCTCAGCCCCGTATGAGCTTCAGGGGTTGTTCCACCTGCCTGTCCTCTGAGTGTTTCCCTAGCCTTAGCACTTTCCTCAAAAGTGTACTCAACCAAAGTTTTAGGGTAAACTCTCTGGAAAAGGCACAGAACTCTCTATTTCTATAAGGCCCTCTCCTTTCCAGAATTCTGTCCCATAAATTCTAGCCACCTTTACCCAAACTCTGAAGTCTGTGTCTCAACTCAGTGAGGCCAACAGAATCTGATAGCCCTTCCTCCCCGCAGTGCTGGGACCCGGAAGGGCTCTCCAGGCAGTTAAGTGGGGCACTCACAGGGCTCACCTTGTGTGTTCCCCTTCTCAGAGCTTGTTGTCCTATCCTGCCTATTGTCTAATAACTGAAAACCATTGTTCCATATATTTTCTCTGGTTTTTAAAATTTGATTTTGGGCAGAGGGTAAATCCAGTCCCTATTACTCCATCAAAAGCAGAAGTCCTGCATCACTTTATGGTCACCTATAATGCAGTAGATGCTGTGAATGTAGGTTTGTTACTCTTCACACCAACTCTAAGTCATAAATATCATTACTCTCATTTTACAGATGAGGAAACTGAGATTCAAAATGGGTAAGTCACTTGCCCAGAAAGTCAGAGTTGTAACTGTAAAATTGGGTTTTAGGCCTGGCGTGGTGGCTCACACCTATAATCCTAGCACTTGGAGAGGCCAAGGCAGGTGGATCACCTAAGGCCAGGAGTTCGAGACCAGCCTGGCCAACATAGTGAAACCCCATCTCTACTAAAAATACAAAAATTAGCCAGGTGTGGTGGCCCGCAACTGTAGTCCCAGCTACTCAGGAGACTAAGGCAGGAGAATCGCTTGAACCTGGGAGATGGAAGTTGCAGTGAGCTGAGATTGCACCACTGCACTCCAGCCTGGGCAACAGAGAGACTCCGTCTCAAAAAAAAAAAAAAAATGGGTTTTAAACCTGGGTCTTACTGACTCAAAGTCTAAGCCGAGTTCCTTGTTTGAAGCATCCCTACCCTCCCAGAACCCTGGAGTACTCCCATGTTCCCCTCTCCACCCAGCTCACCCTCATTTCACTCTGATGTTTCTTGCACCACTCCTGGCTCTCATTCATGATGACTGCCACCTGCCTCCACTGACCATTGTAGCTAATATCCTTGGTTTTGCATTCCCTTTCAACTACTCCTACTCTAGCGACCTGAACGACTTGAACTCATAATGATAACTTAGTGCAAATTTAGCATCCATTTAACTTGACTAATTTAAATATTGTATCATTGAACTCTTCCCCACTTTTTCAGCCTCACCCCATCTCATGGGCAGCTGGTAGCTTTCTGATGTGACTTGTGCAGTCAACTGCATGCTCACCTCAAGCACAGCTACCCGTCTCCATTTCCACCTTCTCAGGTAAACCCCCACTCTCCTGCTGCGCCTCTCCGCAGTGCTGACAGGCTGTGCCCTAGAAGTAGAAGCACCGTCTTTGCAGCCCCAGCCCATCCTGGCAGGCCCCACTCTGGGCCAGCTGTAGAGAGAGCTGGAGGATGATCACAGACTTCAGGAGGACTTCAGGGAACAGATTTGTAGCTCCTCACCTTTCATCACTGGGGGCTCTGAGTATCTAGGAAGAGGAGCTCAGTGGATGCAAGAGAGCCGAGGGGATTGTCCAGGGGCTGTTAGCACAGTCAGTTCCTGGAGTCTGCTTACCTGAATATACTTGGAATGGCTTATGCATATGCATTTATGTTGGGGTAAAGTTTGATGATGGAGAATAGAGGACACTAGCCACTCACCTACCTACTAGCCCTGGTCACCCTTGGTACTACTTGGGTCTATCCCCACCTTCAGGTTAACTAGTCCAGGGACAAATGATACCAGGACTTTTGTTTGTGACGAGGCCTTACCGAGCTTTGCTGCTTAAGTCTACCCCTACAGACAATACCAGTGGCTTCTTTGAGCTTAAGGCAGGAGCCAAATGGCCCTGCTGGTTCCTCTTGTTATGAGCGAGGCCTCCCTCTGATCGGCACTCATCCAGCAGTGGTCTAAGGGGCTGGCAGAACAGTATAATTACTTAAGGCTGACCTTTTATCAGATTTTGCTTTTGGCTCTGACCACACAAAACATGACAGCAGAACTGGCCACAAAATTTGTGGGGATCCAGTGAAAAATGAAAATGTGTGAGCCTTTGTTCAAATATTATGAAGACTTTCATGATGACGGTAGCAGAGCACTAAACCAGGTGAGGGGACATTCAGAGCGCCGGGCTGTGTGTGACAGGGTGTGTGAATACCACTAACGATGTACGTTAGCACCAGGGATTCCTTTCCCTTGCTTTTTTTTCAGCTGATATAAAATATTTAAATCATTTTGGGCCAGGTGCAGTGGCTCATGCCTGTAATCCCAGCACTTTGGGAGGCCGCGGTGGGCACATCGCTTGAAGCTGGGAGTTCGAGATCAGCATGGCCAACATGGTGAAACCCCATCTCTACTAAAAATAAATGTAAAAAAAAATAGCTGGGAGTGGTGGCAGCCGCCTGTAATCCCAGCTACTTGGGAGAATGAAGCAGGCTTGAAGTATTGCTTGAACCTGGGAGGTGGAGGTTGCAATGAGCAGAGATCATGCCACTGCACTCCAGCCTGGGTGACAGAACGAGACTCTGTCTCAAGAAAAAAAAAATCATTTTGTCTCAAAAAAAAATCATTTTGTCTTCTTTTGTAAAGTGTAAGAATTGACAACTGCTGGAGATGAATGTGTATTTTGGTATACTTGAATCACGCTTAATGGTTATTCTCAAGCACACTGGCTGGCTGCACAGCCCTGCTCCACAGTTTACTTGCAGTGTAACCCTAGGCAGGTTAAATCACTTCTCTTTACCTCAATTTCCTCATGTATAAAAATGGGGATAATAATAGTGCCTAACACAAGAGACTGTCATAGGATTAAATGAGATCATGTATGTAAGGTGCTAAATATAGCAGCCAGGGATCCAGCTAGCACCTTTGTACAAATTAGAAAAAGAGGCCCTTTGCAAAGATGAATTAAAAAGGCACCACCTCTGGCCAATGAATCAGAGGAAGTTCCCCTTCCAGGTCCATGCTTTGGAGCCCAGCATTTGGCAAGCAGAACTCTGTTGGATTTCAGCCCCACTTACCTTCTCAGAAGGCACCTTGTGCAGGGCACAAGCACGTAAGCATGTGGGTGGCCCTGGTCACAGCTGGCGTGTAGTGAATGCTCCATCAAACCTTAGCTCATGTGAGGCTTCACAGTGTAGTGGTGAGATCCACGGCCTCTGGAGTCTACCTAGATGTAGAAACGTTGAGTTATGAAGTTTGTCCTCCTCACTTCCTGCCCGCCTTCTATGGACCTTCTGTTCTACCTCACATCCCTGCTGTTCACTCATTTTGTCTGAAGACACTGCACACAGCCAGGCAGTTCAGGAAGCCAAGGCTGGTCAAATGCTGACTAGGCCGACTGTTTCCTCAAGAGCAAGACCTTTGAGAGAGTCTGGCAGGACCATTCAGCTCTGGCCTTGCATTCCGGCGCTGAATCGGTGGAAAACATATACAGTGAGCGAGAAAGTAGCCTCATATTCAATGTGGACCCTAACTGAAATTTCATACCTGCAGCCAATGGTAAGAGCTTGAAACTGTTTTATTGATAGTCATATAACTTCTTTCAGAGCAGAGGCTATGTGTCAAACTTCTCTTAATCCCTGCAGTGCTAGGTACATAATATGCAGGTAATAAGTATGCACTCAATATACCATCATTGGCATTGCATTTGCAAAATGCTTTCATAGAAATGGCTTCATTCTGTTTTCACTACAACCTTATGAAATAGGCAGAACAGCCTTTTTCAGGCCAGTTTTATAGATGAAGGAGGTGAGGGCACATAGCCTGCCATCATCACATGATCTGACACATGATTTGACAAGGGGTCAAAGCTGACCAGGAGTCCAGGCCTTTGCCCAGATTTCTTATTCACTCATGATGCCAGAGAGTCCCAAAGACCAGTCAGCAGTCCAGTGCAAGGCCTGTACTTTAAGAAATTTCCCATGGTGGCACATGCCTGTAATTCTAGCTACTTGGGAGGCTGAGGCACAAGAATTGCTTAAATCAGGAGATGGAGATTGCAGTGAGCCAAGATTATGCCACTGCACCCCAGTCTGGGTGACGCAGTGAGACCCTGCCTCAAAAAAAATTTTTTTTTCAATAGTCCTCAAAGAAATTACAAATGTAATGACAGTACAGTTTACTATTCATAAAACTAAAGTTATTTGATTTAAAGAGCTATCCTTTGTTTTCAGACTATGCCCTTCCTAATTTGATGTAAAAATGTTTGCTCGTTTACAGTGTTGATAGTTGTTATTTCTTGACATACTAAGAGTTGCCAAACCTTTGTCTGTCCCTCTAAACTTTTGGACATTTGCTGGTATGTAAAATCTAAACCAGGAAGTCCTGCATCACATTATATCATACCATATCTTTTGAGTAAATAAACGAATGAAGGATTTAAAGCAACCAAAAATCCTTATTCTACCAACTTACCTAGGAGAAGTATCCAAACTAGAGAGAGTAGATTGGTAAAAATTGGTTTCGGGGTATCTTTGGTCTCACATTGGGCCAATACATCATCTTGGGTTTGGGGTTGGGGGAGGGGGTTTAAAAAGAGAGATCATTCTCCAAAATAACTAGATTGAGGTTCTTTGAGTAACAATGCTTGACACAATGCCTGTGTGTGTGTGTGTGTGTGTGTGTGTGTGTGTGATTTTCTTTTGACAGCCTGATCAAATACTCTGCCCACTTAAGGGAAATTGACCTTGGAAACAATGTTCTGGGAGAAATGGCTGCTGCTAACATACTTGAAGTGCTGAGAGCCAGAAAGACAGGTAGAGTGTTTTCAGGTTATGTGTTTCCCTTCCACCTGGCCACAGCCACGCACTCCTAAACGCTGTACTACTCACAACTTGCTCCGCTGTTTTCATTTAAGTAACTGGCCCGATCTATGCAATGACCAGGAACACTGTCACAGGCCAGCCATCATTGTGTCAATTTTCCCAGTGATTTGTGCAGTGTTCAAGAATTTCTAGGATGTCATATGTAGCCTTCGATCTAAGTAATGCATGTTTTTAAAGGGAAATTTTCTCTATTGCTTTTTTTCTCTCTTGCTCCTCTTATCCTTGCCTGTTCTCGAAGAAATGCTTCTCCCACTCTCCATTCTCCTCTCAGCCCAACCTGCAAAGAGGTCTCCAGATATCAATTGGAAAACTCAAGTAACACCCCCCCATAAGATTTTGATGGGCTTTCTGGATCATCAAAGGATGATTAAATTGTGATTGGCATAGGGAGAGCAGTAAGTCTTTTATGATCCTGCAATCCTTTGAAAAGGAGAGAATCACATGTGGAAGGAGTTGGTTCCTATGGCCACTCCTGCCCTCTCCATCGCCAGCGTGCATGACCGGAATTAATGACGGCTGCTTGCCCTGCTAATGCAGAGGAGGTGAAGAAATGTCATTTTAAATGAAGCTCAATGGAAGACTTCATAAACAGATTTGAAAATGCAAATTCAACCTTAAGAAAAGTAGAAAGAACTCTTGGTATGTTACTGGGCAGGTCAAGCAGAGAAAATTAAGCAGTCCAAGCCTCTGTCTCTACCATTTCCTCAGAATGGTCTTAGAGACATAGCATAATCATAGATTGCATTTCTCTTTTAATGCGCTAGAGTTTTAGATAAAAGAATTATAATGATATTACTATATATTATATTGACATTTTTAAAACTGAAACTCCTACATTTTTAACAGCCAATCAAGTGATTCCATGATGTTTAAATTATCCCTTTGTTTTAGAGAAACAGAATATCTACTTTCTATTCCATTAGAGTTGAATTCAATTTCAGCAGAATTACTCTGTTAAATTTAGTTCAAATATAGCTTTAAGCTTGATAAACTGAAGGTAGCTTAATGCTTTCATTTTGTTTTTCCTGGCATCATAGTAACTTTTTCATTGTACATTGAGGGAGAAGACATTACAAGTCTTCAGGCAGTCTCGTGACCGTGACTGTAGTGAATGCTAATGACAGTCAGTCTCAGATGACTTGATGGAAAATGATTATCTCTGAGTACGTATTTGGAGCTGGAAAACATCATGCTTTGCTTAGTAAATGTTTTAATTTGCGTAAATGAGAAGATAATTATGAAATATCCACCTGAAAATACAAATACTCATTTAGAAGGCATTAAAAAGTAATTTATAGTTCAAGAAATAATTTTTTTCAAATATAGTAATATATATCATGAGTAGCCTTAATGCATCCCTCTCTTGAGCTGAAATAATTATGGTGTTTCTGATGGAACACTTCAATTGGATTGTTAGTTTGAACACGAAGAAGATTCCTCAAAACAGGGTTAACTGGTTGGGGTTTATAGGGAAAATATCTTCCCATTTAGCCCTAATGGCATCATTTTAAACATTAAAAGCAATTAGTAGTATTGCTGATTATAGAACTAATGTTCTTCAATTGATTGTTTCTTAACATTTGCAAGTTAACAAGCTAATTTCTAATTCTAATTCTAATTCGTTCATGAAATCCAAATTAACAGCCTGAGGTCACTTACTTGGCTATCAAGGAGATCTTAATGACCTGCCTTTAATGATGGACCAGGCCCAATGAAATCTTCCTCAGAAACATTAGCAAGCTCATTTCATTAAAAAAAAAAATAGCTAGCGAAACAATAAGCTGTTATCCTGTCTTACTGCTTTTTCACTAACAAGAAAACAGAGTACTGAAGGAACATTTCATTTATTCATTCTTATTTCTTTCAGTATACATTTGTTAAATGCCTGTCATGTACCAGGCCCTGTTCTAGACCTGCAGAGGAGAGTCATGAATTCCTGCCTTCATGAGGCATATATATGATTGTATATCTGATGGGGATCATACTTAGAGGAAAAATAAAGCAATGGGGGGGTAAAGAGTGTGTCAGGGCATGGGGGTTGCCGTCTTAGTTAGGGTAGCTAGGGAAGGCTTTGCTGAGGAGAGACACTTGAGTAAAGACCTACAGGAGTGATGGAGCAGGCCATGTGAATAGCTGAGAGATGAGCATTCTGGCTAGAAGGAACAGCAAGTGCCAAGGCCTTAAGGTAGGAGCCTCCTGGTGTGTTCAGTAAAGCAGCCAGCATGGCTGAATGGAGTGAGCTAGAATGGGAGAGTCAGAGGACAAACAATTTGAGATGCAAGTATGCAGAGCAAAAAGCCTTCTAGACCCTTGTGAGGACTTTCAGGTGTAACTGTTGACATGGAAAGGCTTTTGAGAATGATAAACCTAGAAGTAACTTGATGTAACCCACGTTTTAACAGGATTGCTTCAGTTCTATGTTAAAAATAGACTATAGGGGAGGCAAGGGCAGAACAAGGATTCTAGTTAGGGAGTTTTCTCTGGGAAAACTACACAGAGCCTTTCAGCAGACCCAGAACACCCAGCAAGGTGGAAAATGTGGGTTGGGGAGAAGCTACAAAGATGAGAATTAAGGAAAATTGTATACATCGAGCAGTTGAAACTCAGTCCTTACTACCACCCCAGGCTTGTCTGCCCTGCTTCCAGAAGGCTGACAGCCATGTAGAAGATTGGGGTATTCCTTGAGAAATTGAATAGCCCTAGAAAAAGAAATTCTAGATGCTGACAACTGGCCATCTCCTCACCATTCAAAGAAGCCTAGCAGGTCAGCAAGCCCTGAACATACACGACAGCTGCCCATCAGCCTTTGTATGTCTTGTGCTTCATTGTGAACAGATACCTGAGAACCTCCAGACACTTGAGGCAAGTCTCCAACACGAGAGACCAACCCTGAAACAGAGGGAATGAAGGAACCCTGAAGACACAGAAACAATGCAGAAAACTAAAGAAAAACAAAAAAAGCTGTAACGTTATAGCATTCTGAATGGAAGAAAAGATAAGGCATCCATAAAAAGGGAATGGGGTACTATGAAAAAAGAACAATTAGAAAATAAGAAAAAGTTTTTGGACAGTAAAAATGATAGACAAAATAAAATATTCTGGGGGAAAAAAAAAGGGTAGACAGATAAAATCAAGAAAGTCAGCCCTCTGCTCCTCCAGTTCGACAGACAGCTGCATTTTCTCATGCAGCACCAGCTGTGCCCCTCAGACACCAGGGTGAAGGTGAAGGCCAGAATAAACAGATGTGTCCACAGTGGGCCCTGGTCACCAGGGCTGCTTTTAACTCTGGCACAGTGGATGTTGTCACCATCAGTGACCCCTTCATTGACCACAACTACATGGCCTACATGTTCTAGTATGAGCATGTTCCAGTATGAACAAGGCCAAGTTCCACATGACCTCCAAGGAGTAAGACCCCTGGACCACCAGTCAGAGCAAAGAGGACGAGAGAGGCCCTCAGCTGCTGGGGAGTCCCTGCTGCACTCAGTTCCCCCCCACACTGAGACTCCCCCCTCCTCGGTTTCCACACAGACCCCTGCAGAGGGAAGGGCTGGGGAACCCTGCTTTGTTGTGTACCATCAACAAAGTCACCTGTACTCAGCCCCCACCCCACCCCCCAAAAAAGAAAGAAAGCTTCAGAAGTGAAACAAAAGATAAGGAGATGAAAAATTGATGAGAAAGTATAAGAGACAGAGGATCAACCTACGAGCAGCAGTGTCTAACTAAGAGTTTTCAGAAAGAGAAAACAGAGAAAAGTGAAGACAGGGAATTATCAAAGGAATAAATAAAGAACTTTCCCAGAACCAAGGAACATAAATCTGCATGTTGAAAGAGCCCATTGGGTGTCCAGCACAGGGAAATACAAAAAGTATATCATGATGGCATTCAGAACACTAGGAATAAAAAGGGGATCCTTACAACTAACTAAAAGAAAACAATTTGCATCCAAAGGACTGGGAATTAGAATGATATCAGACGTCGTAACTAGAAGCTAGGGGCAACAAAGTGCTACTGTGACAATTCTATGAGAAGTCTATACATTCCCAACTTCTAACCACGTATGAGGCCAAAATAAAGATGTTTTCAACATGCAAGCATTCCAAACATGTGCCTCCTCTGAGTCTATTCTTAGGAAACTTCCAAAGAACATGCTTGAACAAAATGAGAAAATAAACCATGAAGACAGGCCAGGCGCAGTGGCTCATGCCTGTAATCCCTGCACTTTGGGAGGCTGAGGCAGGCAGATCACTTGAGGTCAGGAGTTCGAGACCAGCCTGGCCAACTTGGTGGAACCCCCTCTCTACTAAAAATACAAAATTAGCCAGGCATGATGGTAAACACCTGTAAGCCCAGCTACTCAGGAGGCTGAGGCAGGAGAATCACTTGAACTCAGGAGGTGGAGGTTGCAGTGAGCCGAGATTGCACCACTGCACTCCAGCCTGGGTGATAGAAAGAGACTCTGTCTCAAAAAAATAAATAAATAAAAATAAAATAAAATAAACCACAAAGACAAAGAACGCCAAGTTCAGAAATCGGAAGGCCCAATACAGGACAGTAAAAAAGGGAGTCCCAGATGATGGTTGAGGTAAGTCTAAATTGGAGCAGAAAAGTAGAAGACTTTGGAAAGGAGAAAGACTTGGTTAAAAACTGAACTTATAGAGCATGTGAAATACTTAAGTATTTTGTCAACTGAGGTCAAGAGTTCGAGACCGGCCTCGCCAACATGATGAAACCCCCATCTCTACTAAAAATACAAAAATAAAAAATAAATACTTAGGTATTTTGAAAGAAATATTGATAAGTATGTGAGAAATGACAGAAACCTGTGGGAAAATATTTAGAATAGGTACACAGAAAACTCTGCAAATGAAAAAACAGGCAATTATTAACTTAGACAAAAGATAGATATACAATGAAATATGTACAAAAATATACCAATGAATACACCAAGTGTTGATTTAACTAAAAATTGTGATATATCTTTATTGGGAGGCTTGGTGAGAGGAAGTTACAAAAGTCAGTATGTAAAATTTTAAATGGAAATATCAAGAAACAATATAATAAGCACTTTGTTTAAAATCAGGCAGTAAATATCATGAAAAACTGCTGAATAAGTTGAAAATGGCTGCCTCTGCAGAAGAGGACTTGGGGCCACGTGCAGTGGCCTACACCTGTAATCCCAGCACTTTGGGAGGCCAAGGTGGGAGGATCACTTGAGCCCAGGAGTTCGATACCAGCCTGGGCAACCTAGGGAGACCCCATCTCTAGAAGAAGGAGAAGGAGGAGGAGAAGGAGAAGGAGGAGGAGGAGGAGGAGGAAGATAAGGAGGAGGAAGAGGAAGAGGAAGAAGAAGACAAGAAAAGAAAGAAGGAAGGAAGGACAGAAAGAGAGAAAGAGAAGAAAGAAAGAGAGAAAAGGAAGGAAAGAAGGAGGGAGGGAGGGAAGGAAGGAAGGAAGGAAGGAAGAAAAGAAAAGAAAAGGAAAGAAAGAAAGAAAGAAAGAAAGAAAGAAAGAAAGAAAGAAAGAAGAAAGAAAATAAATTGGTCTGTTGCCCAGGCTGGAATCCAGTGGCATGATCTTAGCTCACTGTATCCTTGAACTTCTAGGATCAAGTGATCTTCCTACCTCAGCCTCCCAAGTAGTTAGGACTACAGGCATGTGCCACCATGCCTGGCTAATTTTAAATTTTTTGTAGAAGTTAGGTCTTGCCATTTTTCCCAGGCTGGTCTTGAACTCCTGAAACCCAAAGTGCTAGGATTGCAGGCATAAGCCACTAGCCACTGCACCTAGCCAAAAATATTTTTAAAGAGAGAATTGGAAAGTGCCTAGCTTTCTCACCATGTAATTTGCTGTTATATAACTCCAGGTCAATACCTAATGCTGGCTTAAATCATCTTGGTTTCCACAAAAGAAGAGGAAGTCTCATACACTCGGGATATGCTTCATTGAAGAATGAGTAGAATTTTATAAGTGGAAAATAAGTAGAAAGGATGACCAAAAGTGTGGCATCCAGGAAACGTAATAGTCTTTTATGAGCTTAGGTGACACATGAATCCTCTGAGGTCTCAGCTGGCCTCCATTCCACACTCCTGGCCCCATTTCAAATGGTCCGTAGCATATGAAACACCTCACGGCCTGCGCCGTGCTTCCCACACTCCCTCCTTGCCTCAGTGGTCAAGACTTTGACCTTTGTTTTCCTACTGAAGGCTTTGCCTTCCCCTGCTTTGGACCTGTCCTCTTTATATTTCTAACTCTGAGCTTTGTTTTTCTCCTTGACCAAGATTTATACCTGTTTCTGATTAAATACTGCATCATATAGAGATAGTGTTTGGCTACAGGTAACAGAACCAGCTACAGTGCCCTACACAGGTGGAAGAGGACTGGGCAGGTACAGCTACTGCACCACATCATCAATGTCCCAGATTCCTTCTCTCCTTCTCCACCTTCGCCTCAGCAAGTGGCCCTTATCCTCATGGCCGCAAGGTGGCTGCCACACCTGTGACCTCTCATCTCCATTCCAGACCAGAAGAAGGAGAAGAAAGGACAAGGAGGAAGTGCTAGTATCTGATTTCTGGCCCATTCTTTTTTTTTTTTTTTTTTTTTTTTTTTTGAGACAGAGTTTCGCTCTTGTTGCCCAGGCTGGAGTGCAATGGTGTGATCTTGGCTCACTGCAACCTCCGCCTCCTGGGTTCAAGCAATTCTCCTGCCTCCCAAATACCTGGGATCACAGGCGTGCACCACCACGCCTGGCTAATTTTGTATTTTTAGTAGAGACGGGGTTTCTCCACATTGGTTAGGGAGTCTCAAACTCCCAACCACAGGTGATCCGCCTGCCTCGGCCTCCCAAAGTGCTGGGATTACCACGCCTAGCCTCAAGTTGTGACATTCTAAACCACATTGTCTTACACCTCCAGGTTCCTTTCCATATTCATCCACCTTGCCCTCCACTGCTCTTTCCTGTGCCCAGCCTGATTTGATCTCATACCTGTACAACGATTTTCATACTTCAACCTCAATTTACCCTCTGGAGCTGAAATTCAGTACTATTTTCTAAAGTTCTTGTTTTTCCTCTCAACTGTATTTCTTGTTTTCCCTTCTACTTTTGGACTGTCCCTGGAGAAGCCTGGCCTCCAGAAACTGTAGTGTTAGGCACCTCCGGCCTTATAAGCAGGACCTGGCCGTATGGCTAAATGAGAAGCAGGAAGGAGGAGAAGGGAGAGTTCCATGAGAAAGAATATGGAGGAGGGGTTGACACAGGCTCTCTAATAACACATTAGGGATTTGGGTCTTTAGTTTACAGGAGAATCAGTGAGAACTCTGGGTTTCAAGTGACACAAAACCAGTTCTAACTGACAAGTACAAAAGTAAATCTGTTGACTCCTGTAATTCCAGGGTGGTTCTAGCTAAAGTCCAGCTGGAATCAAGGGTTCACATAACGCCACCCACCTCCATCTCCTGGGAGTTCTGCTGCTTTCTTGACTTTACTCTCAGGCAGGCTCTTTCCCACCTGGGGGCAAGTGGAGCAGCATTAGCCAGAGGGTTACATTCTGCCTGGTTAATAATCTCAAGAAGGAGCTCTTCTTTGGACTTTCACTGGACGACCATGAGTCACATGCACACCTGTTAACCAATCACTGTGCCAGGGAGATGAAATACACTAGACATCCCTGGAGGGCAGGGGAGTGGAACCCTAAAACAAATTCAAGGTGCTGTTGCAGAAAGAAGCTCAAATGGAAGCTGGGTAGGCGGAAACAAGAGATGTCTACTAAAGAAAGAGGGCCAGTAATGGTGTTAGAGCTGGTAATGATAAGATCAGAATGTTGCTTTCAGATGATTAATCTGGAAGCAGGGTCCAGCATGGGCTTGGGGTTGGGGAAGTTTGGGATTAAGAAAACCAGTTAGGAGGCTGCTGTATCATCCAGGTAAGAGACATGACAGTGAGAATGGGAAAGACAGGACAAGTGTAAGAAGTTACTTCAGAGGTAAATTAATTGTCAGCATCACTCGCACCAAGAAGGTATAAGGAAGAGGTATGAGGTCAGAGGAAAGTCGCTCCGCTAATAAGAATGTGGGAGAACGCCTCCCTCAGAAGCCTAAGACCCACTCCCTCTAATGTAGTTGTGAGATATCCTACCTATTTATGATTATGTTCTTTCCCCGTGCAGGTAAACTGCCGGTCTTAAAAATTACAGTCACTCCCCAGATCTCTTCAGATACCTTCAGATCAATTTGGAAAAACAGCAAGAAGTCTAATACTATCCGTAAAAAGAAGAAAAAGGTAAGTTCTTGGACGTCTGTGTCAGTGAGGAGCAGCCACCAGGGAGTGCTGTGTGGAGCCTGGGCCCTTGGGGCAGACGGCACCATCAGCTGCAGGTTTTGCATTTGATTATACGAGAATTTAGGTTCTCGCTCATGCTCCCCTAAACCATCATTCCAATCTGATGGATGATGATTGAACCAAGAGACAAGTACGTAAGAGAACAACAGTTTCCTCAAAGATTGGCACAGACTGGGCCTCACCTCTTTAATTCCCACCCCTACCCAAATCCTAGTTGCTGCTAGCCTATTGTGGATCTGAAAAGATAAATTTACTTTTAAATTTACCTAAACTCTTTATGAAGGCTGTGCTACCTCTTAGGAGGTAATGCTTTATATGTGTTTATTCTCTACTGTAAGAAGTTGAACTCCCTTTTTTCTGTAATTTATGATTTCCTGTTTATTATTTCACAGACTAAAAACTGAATATGGGTGCTATATTTCCATATGGATGTCATCTATTTCCATGGCCAAGCAGACATGCCTAGATAGATATTGCTTATTCTATAGTAATATTTTTCACTGTAACCGAGTCCCTTTCAAGTTCTCAAATTTGGTGATTTTTGTATGAAAGTTTAAAGTCATATGATAATCCTGTCTTGTGATGATTACACTTGTCATTTTCTAAAATGTGGGTTTCACAAGTAGGCCTTAGTAAAAAAAGACTCAATTCTCTGAGGCTTCATCTCTCCTGCATATGAAATTTATAAGTTGAAGGAAGTCATACTTTTATCTAAGAAAGAAAGAATCCTCTTTCATAAACATACCTATAGTTGGGAACAATAAGAATGCTTGGAAATAATAACCACTTCCTAAAAGACTCCATCCCTAAAAATGAGGATCATCCCTAAAAATGAGGATCCTCCCTAAATGAGGAAACTTTTTTTTTTTTAAGACAGGGTCTTGCTCTGTTGCCCAGGCTGGAGTGCAATGGCGCAATCTTGGCTCACTGCAACCTCTGCCTCCTGGGTTCAAGCGATTCTCCTGCCTCAGCCTCCTGAGTAGCTGGGATTATAGGCGCGCACCACCACGCCCAGCTGATTTTTTGTATTATTAGTAGAGACAGGGTTTCACCATGTTGGCCAGGCTGGTGTCAAACTCCTGATCTCAGGTGATCCACCTGCCTCGGCCTCCCAAAGTGCTGGGATTACAGGCGTGAGCCACAGCGCCCGGCCACATGAGGAAACTTTTAATCCCTCTGCCCCACCATGAAGATGCCACATAGCCCCGTGAGAAATGGAAGAGGTGTGGTTGATTGATGTACAGATGACAGCGGGTGAGTTGGGTTTTATATGCCACAACAATATGGTGCAGGATGAAGAGCATGGCCTGGGCAGTTAGATGAACCTGAAGTCTCTATGGAGGAACTGCCGCTTTCCAGGTACTGAGCCTGGGCAAGTCGGTTCACCTCCTGCTCCTCAGTTTCCTCTTATGTAAGATATAGTTAACAGTAGCAGGGCTGGGTGCAATGATTCATGCCTGTAATCCCAGCAATTTGGGAGGCTGAGACAAAAGGATCTCTTGAGGCCAGGACTTCAAGACCAGCCTGGGCAACATAGTGAGACCCCCTATCTCTACAAAAAATTTAAAAATTAGCCAGCTGTGGTGGCATGTGCCCATAGGCCTCGATATTTGAGAGGCTGAGGCAGGAGGATTGCTTAAGCCCAGGAGGATAACGCTTCACTGAGCTGTAATTGCACCACTGCACTCCAGTCTGGGTAAGGAAGTAAGATCCTATCACAAAAAAAAAAAAAAAGAGTAGCGCCTATCTCAGTTGGTGAGCATTGAATGAGACCACACATGTCAAGCATTTTAGAACAATGCCTTGTTCATATTATACACTAAAAAATAAATATGAGTGGCTCTTATTATTGCTGCTGTTATTGTGGATGTTAGAATTGAGTGGTTCCCGTTATTTCGCCTATGACAACCACACGAGAAACAGGAAAGAAATGAAAAAAAGGAGACTTCAGGCCTCTTCACTTTGAAGTAAAAATAAAAAACAAAAACTTCATTAATTCTACCTACAAATTTAACAAGTGCTAGCAAATTTGTGGAATCAAACTAACTGTAGGGTAAGAATGGTATAGTAAATTAGCTCCACTCTCCGGGGTCTTAGGATCTGGCTAAGAAGACAAGATCTTCGGCCAGGTGCGGTGGCCCACACCTGTAATCCCAGCATTTTGGGAAGCTGAGGTGGGCGGATCACCTGAGGTCAGGAGTTCAACACCAGGCCTGGCCAACATGGTGAACCCCCGTCTTTATTAATAATACAAAAATTAGCCAGGCGTGGTGGCACATGCCTGTAATACCAGCTACTCGGGAGGCTTAGGCAGGAGAATCACTTGAATCCGGGAGGCGGAAGTTGCAGTGAGCCGAGATCACGCCATTGCACTCCAGCCTGGGTGACTAGAGCAAAACTCTGTCTCCAAAAAAAAAAAGACAAGATTTTCTTGCATTAAAAGTGAACAACAATAAAGTATACGAGTTGGAAAAATATGTGTCATTAAGCAGGATAAGAAAAGCCGTAGAGTAACAAGATCAATGTAACAAATTTACCAGAACTGATGTATCCAATATGTGAGAGCTGTTCCTGCTTAAAAGAAATGAAAATAGGCTGGGCAGGTGCCATGGCTCACGCCTGTAATCCCAGCACTTTGGGAGGCCAAGGTGGGTGGATCACGAGGTCAGGAGATCGAGACCATCCTGGCCAACATGGTGAAACCCTGTCTCTACTAAAAATACAAAAACTAGCTGGTCGTGGTGGCGCATGCCTGTAATCTCAGCTACTCAGGAGGCTGAGGCAGGAGAATCGCTTGAACCAGGGAGTTGGAGGTTGCAGTGAGCTGAGATCATGCCACTGCACTCCAGCCTGGCGAAAGAGCGAGACTCCATCAAAAAAAAAAAAAAAAAAAGAAATGAAAATAAAATTTGAAAAGACCTTTTTTGAAATTTGCCACACATATCTACTGGGTAGGAGTGTAAAATCAGAATATCCCTTTAGCGGGTCTTTTGGCAGTGTTTATTAAAATGAAAAATACGTAGCTTTCGACTCGGCCATTCTACTTTTAGAAATTTGTTTACTGTCACATGTGTGCAAGGAAATATGTATGAGGATGTTCACTGCAGCACTCTTTATTTTAATGGGAAATAACTAAATTTTTCTCAAAGAGTTTCAGGGGAATAAATCACAGTAAATGTATGTGGTAGAATACTATGCAGCCATTGAAAGAATAATGTGGATACGTAAGTGCTTATATGGAAAAGTATCCAAGTAACACCATTTTTAAAAACAGGTGAGAGAATAGTATATGTGAAAAATTCATACAAAAATGAATTGACATAGTATAATCCAGCAATTTCACTTGTGTGTACATCTAAAAGAATTGAATGTAGCGTCATTAAGAGATATTTGAACACCATGTTCAAAGCAGCATCATTTACAATAAATCAAAGGAGGAAGTAGCCCAAATGTCCATGGAGAGATGACTGAATATATTAAATGTGATCTATACATAAAATGGAATATTACTTGGCCTTAAAAATGAAGGAAATTCTGACACATGCTACAACATGGATAAACCTTTAAGGATATTACGCTAAGTAAATAAGTCAGTCACAAAAAGACAAATACTGCATGCCTCCACTTAGATACAGTAGTCAAAATCAGAGACGGAAAGTAGAATGGTGGTTGGGAGGACATGTGAGGAGGGAGTTATTGTTTAATAGGTACAGAGTTTCAGTTTTGCAAGATGAAAAAGTTCTGGAGATTGTTTGCACAACACTGTGAACACACTAAACACTACTGAACTGTACAGTTAAAATGGTTAAGATGGTAAATGTTATGCAAATTTTACCACAATTTAAAAAAATTTTTAAATTGATGCATTGTGTGTCTGCTTGTACATATACAGGAATTTCTGGAGAGTCCATTAATGGTACTTGGGTTTTTATTGTATTCCTGTTTTACTGTTTTTATCATTTGTGAGCTGCCAATTTTTAAAAACTTAAAATTGTTCAATAAATTATGATGAGCTTGTTAAACATCTGTAACAGCACTCTTGGCTTGCTGTGTGACCTGGTGCCAAAAGTGTAGAAGAAGCACAGTAAATGCTGTGATTTCCTGGGAGGACATGAATATGTAGTGGCAAAGAGTGGCCGGTGAGAACACAAAGATGAGTACATTTTTTTCTAAGCACAGAGGGCAATCCAGCTGAAGAAGGTAGGGGAAGTTCTGTCCAATTTCAGAGATGTTAACATGTGAGGAAAAGACAGTCCATGGGACACTTGGATGACTGTGCAGACCAATCTCACCAGGATCCTGCAGAGGGGTGCTGGGGATGGCCTTGACAGGTAGGTTGGGGCCATATTGTGGCAGGACTTAAATGAACAATCAGGACATTTAGATTTTGTTCTGATGATAATGTGGGGCTTTGGAACATTTTGAGCAGGAGAGTGTCAGGAGGTAGGAAAATTAACCAGGCATGTTAGATTGAATGGCAGTTAGACTGGGGAGGAAAGGCAGGGAAGAAGTCAGGACACTGTAATCCAGAAGCAGGGTGATGAGGTTAAGACTCCACAATAGGGAATGGAAAATTTGGTTGATTCTAGAAATTTCTAAAGAATGAACAGATAATTATGTATGAAGGGCTAGTAAGGGAAAGAGTCAGCAGCGACTGTGGTTTCAGACCAGGACAGTTATACCTAGGAGAGAATTACATCTCAAGCAGAGAAAGGGAATTGAAAGAAAGCTAAATTTTGCAAGAAAGGAAATGAACTCCCTTTCACCTGTCGAGTTTGAAGCAGCAAGGAGCCATTCAAGCAGATGTCACCAATATCTAATAGAAAAACTCAGCAAATTTCAAAAAAGAGACAAAAGCATACACACAGTGCTATACTCCTCCACACCTGCAGCTCAAGAAGACTCAGTGTGGAGCAATTGTAGACAAATGGATTAAAATCAATCCCCAAAACTCTGCTTTCTCAGGAAAGTCACCAGGTTTCTAAAGAAGGCATCATGAGATTTAGGCATGGGTTTTTCTATTTCATTTTTCATCTATTCTGAAATATTCTACATCACTTCTTTTTTTTACATCCGAAATTGATTTACGTCACACAATTGATGATTGATGTCTTAAAATTAATGAAATATAATGTTGGGAGGATTTAAGGAACTCTCCAACAAAGGCTGATTGCCTTGGTCAAATGTATGCTTTCAGTATGGGGTGTGTGTGTGTGTGTGTGTGTGTGTGTATGCTGGGGGAGTGGGGTGGCAGGACTAATGATTTCCGGCCATAGCACCTTCACCTAAGACCAAGAGAGGCAAATGAACTGGAGGGTTCCATCTGACCAAAGAAGACCAGAAAATGCTCAGAGACCTATGGACATGAACACAATTATTTCCAAGAAAAAAGATGAGCCATAACTCTTGTCTGACAAGTGTGATGGAGAGCAGACTTGCTTAGAAGGACATTCCCAGGAGGAGATAGCGTATACATTTCGGGCTAGCTTTGATCTCTAGCCTCTAGGAATGATTTTCCTGCTTTGTCATTATGGTTCCAAACATTGTTCCCTTTGAGGAAACTACTCCAGCTCAACAAGCAAATGTCATCAGATTTGTTTTTGTGTTTATTTCTTTCCCTAGTACAGGAAAGAAGTCCAGAATATGCCACTATAGCATAAGGATTATTTTGAGCTAAACGCATTTGAGAATCAGTGGATGCAGAAAGAGTTGTTTTATTTTATTTTCATTTTTTCCCTGAACTTACCTGCCTAAAAGCAATGCCTCTCAAAAGAATTCAACTGTCTTAAATTCCTTCCCAGGAATTTCAAAACCAGGGAAGATTGACCCTATCATTAGAAACAAAAAGCTGGTACTCGGATAATAAATCACCTAATAGACTTTGTCACAAAACTATCATATCTCCCATCTATTCTCCCAAGGCCTGTTTATCCTTTCTGAATGTTATTTCCCAGAAGTGCCCTTTCTCCTTCTCCCTTTCCTTTATTTAGACGGTATATAAGCCCCAAATTCTAATTGCTCCTTGAGTCATAACTTTCTGTGAACTCTGACTGCTTCAGTGAATAAAAATCTATCTTTTCTCCTGCTAAGCTGCGTTTTGTTGGTTTAATTTGCAATCCCCCGAATACTGAACCTAAGAGGGTAGAGTGAAAGTTTTACCTTCCTGGCAACAGGAAAACTTATTTTGTTAAAGATGAATGGCACAGAAGGGGGAAATGATGGTCGGAGTGAGGACCAAAGAAATAACAAAAATGTCCACTTGTACTGAGACAAGTTTTTCCTAAATATTTACTAGTTAGTCCTTAAATATTTTGCTTAAGAGAAGTCCTCAAAATGAAAGAAACTACATCTTCAATGTACTGAGCAGAAGGAATGGAGACTGTGCAGCTGAGGAAGCCAGGCCTGAAAAATAAGTGTGGGTTGTGTCGCCACGCACCAAGGACTGGTGAGAGGAACAACGCACAGCGGTGGAGCGGGAACTGAGCAGGCCATGAGGAGGACAGATATTTGTTTTGCTGCATTCAAGGCCGCCTATAGTTCCTGCCCTTTGGGTGCTCATGATAGCAGACAAGCCCTCATGAAGGTGAACCAAAGAAGGGTAATCACAGGGACCCGTTGGCCCCACCACGCCTGAACAGCTACTGCAGCCTGAACTTTCTGCCTCACTCCTGCTTTCCCTTCTCCCCATGCATGCTTGCTTGTTGCACTGAACTCTGGCGCATCACTCATTCCTGTTCTTTTGTAAGGAGAAAAAGTTCTCCTGACATGCAATGTGTCAAAACCGTACTCATCTCCGCCACCTGCCTTCCCACTTCCCGCCCCTATGCTCCTTCCTGGCTTCTTTTTTAAATTTCATTGCAGCAGACACCTCTCTCCAGATTTCATGCCTCAGC
Source organism: Nomascus leucogenys (assembly GCF_006542625.1). Classification (NCBI taxonomy): domain Eukaryota; kingdom Metazoa; phylum Chordata; class Mammalia; order Primates; family Hylobatidae; genus Nomascus; species Nomascus leucogenys. Next base: position 9,092,020 of record NC_044388.1, on the reverse strand, counting down.
AAGGGCACATACCATTCCTCCAGCGAAACCATTCTTTTCCTTTTCACCATTTCATCCTTTTGTCTTTCAAACTTCTCACCAACTGGGTGCGTTTTGTCCTCCTCTGGTGCCAGCCTTCCTTCTTTGTTAGATACCTAGCATTTACAGCAATCTCTAGGTAGATGTGTGGTCGTTCAGTAAGAAGAGAACACGTTTTGTGTGCTCACTCCAATGGGTGTCTGGCTTATAAAGTAGGTGTGGTCCAATTCCTGTCTGCTGCCACCATTGTGCCCTGCTCTGGTCAACAGCTCAGAGAGGTTTGCTCTCTCCAATGGCCCTGAAGTCCTCCCATGTTCCCCCAGTTCAAACTTCACCTCTCTCATGAGGCTTTCCCTCACTGCATCCTGTATCCTCACAGCCCTTAACACACCACTCAACAAATACGCATTTACATCTAACCAAATGTGACCCTGTGTCCATATTTATGTTTCTATATATTAACGCATTCTTTTTTCCCCTGCCAGGCTCCATTAGTCTGGTTAGCTTTTGCCCATGTATCAGGAGATGAGGGGATGGGGAGAGGCTCAGAATCCAAACTTGACAGAGTAGGTATCCGCCACTAGGTGATGGTGGGGTCAGGCATCTCCTTAGGCTGTCTGTGCTTCTGTTTTCTTTTCAACAGAGATACCTGCTTTCTTGGAAACACATGTGATGGTCAGCTAGCCGTAGAAGCACTACTGTAATAACGATGTGATCTTTGTCATTTCTCTTCTTCGGACCTCACTAGTCCTACATATAAAAAGAGGAAGTTAAACTAGCTCAAATGTACTGGGCAGAAGGAATGGAGATTGTGCAGCTGAGGGAGCGGGGCCTGAAAAATAAGTGTGGGTTGTGTCGCCACACAGCGGGACTCCTGGGATCCTGACCTCTTTTAGGGGTCAAAAGAGGGCAAACTAGTTGCTTAACAATATTTAGAGCTATTTCTCTTTTCACTCTCATTCTACGAGTGTACACCGGAGTTTCCAGCAACTACATGGTATGTGAAGTCACCCCTCTAATGATAACCTGTAATGAGGTTATTACTGTGATTTTTAATGAATACATTTTAAAATATGTTTTAATTTCTTAAAAAGCAAACATTAATCTCTATTTATGTGTATATATATACAGGAAATGTACGCATATATATTCATTATATATATGAATATACATATATTCATGTATATATATATGCATTGTATATATGTATATACATATATGCATTGTATGTATGTATATACATATATGCATTGTATGTATGTATATACATATATGCATTGTATGTATGTATATACATATATGCATTGTATGTATGTATATACATATATGCATTGTATGTATGTATATACATATATGCATTGTATGTATGTATATACATATATGCATTGTATGTATGTATATACATATATGCATTGTATGTATATACATATATTCATTGTATGTATGTACATATATTCATTGTATGTATGTACATATATTCATTGTATGTATGTACATATTTCATTGTATATATGTATATATTCATTGTATATATACACATATATTCATTGTATATATACACATATATTCATTGTATATATACATATATTCATTGTGTATATATATACATATTCATTGTATATATGTATATACATATATTCATTGTATATATGTATATACATATATTCATTGTATACATTGTATATATGTATATACATATATTCATTGTATATATGTATATACATATATTCATTGTATATATGTATATACATATATTCATACATGTGTATATATATTTATACATTTCCTACATAAATAAAAGTTCTTTAATGTACTAATAATTTTTAAGTGAAAAGGAGTCCTGAGACCAAAATGTTTGAGAATCACTGAACCAGATTTCTAGATCTTTAAGATCATTAACTCACTCAACAAATAATTGTGCCTCCTGTGGCCAGGCATTTTGTAGATACCGAGGATAACGTGGTGATAACAACATGTTCCCTGCTCTGATAGAGTTTTACATTTGGGAGGGAAGAGACAAACGAATAAATTAACAAGGAGAGCAGTAGGTTTAATGAAGCCATAAAGCAGGACACATATTCCTGCACAATTTGTGCGCCTGCTCAGACGTAACACTCCGCAGCGCAGCAGGCAGATTCAGCGGCGTCGTCCCGGAAGAGCCCGAGCCCTCTCAGTTGCCCTAGGACGGCGAGGGCGGGGCCTGCTCGCCCCCCGGCGCTGGCGTCAGGTGACGTCACTGGGCCGCGCCAGCCAATCGTGGGCAGCCGGGGTCTAGGCACCATGGTGGCTGGCGGCCTGCGGGCGGCGCTGTGGCCCGTCGGGCGGCCCCACAGAGCCGCCCTAGCCTCCCGCCTTCCCCAAGCCAACGTCTCCGCCGTCGGTTCCGCGGCGCCGCCATGGCCGACGTAGAAGACGGAGAGGAAACCTGCGCCCTGGCCTCTCACTCCGGGAGCTCAGGCTCCAAGTCGGGAGGCGACAAGATGTTCTCCCTCAAGAAGTGGAACGCGGTGGCCATGTGGAGCTGGGACGTGGAGTGCGATACGTGCGCCATCTGCAGGGTCCAGGTGATGGGTAAGCGCTGCACGCGAGGCCAGGGCCGCGCTGCGGCCTCCGGGAGCCGACTTCGGGGTTGGGAAGGGACGGGCGTCCGCCAGAAGCCTCGGAAAGTGCCCCGCCTGGGAGAGTGGGTGGAGGTTGCCCTGCCCCGGCGCCGGAGGAACGCGGAGCCACACTCCTGCTGCGGCTCCTGAGGGCTGCGGCCGCCGCCTGGGGCTGCGGGGTTGTGCAACAGGCGCCTGGCGCCGGGTGGTTGGTGTCCTAGGGAGAGAGACGGGCAATAAACGGAGGTAAACAAGGTAATTTCAGGTAGTGATGGGTGTGACCAAGAAAGTAAAACCGGGTGATTGTTGGGAACTAGCCGGAAACACTTCGGTTTGTGTGGCCAGCCCCAGCCCCTGCTCTAAAAGCTCGTCACAAGGTGGTCAGGGTAAAGGCCGTGATTCAGCAGTGAACTTTAATAGTCTTGGTCACCACGAAAGTGATGCTCCGGAGTCATCTTCCACAAAACGACACCCTTAGTTCTTCTCGAGGGACGCAGGAAAGTGTTCACAGCCATTGCATTTCCGGATTAGCTTACCGCCGCTCTTCGAATGGCTTTTAAATCCGGATTGATCTAAGATGGGTCAGATAGCACTAGCGTGGCTTGAAGGGGACAGTGTGGTTCAAGAATATCTAAGTTTCATGGAAGCTGAAGAATTGTAAGCCCTTTTTTCAGAAACGTAAAACTTCACCTCCATCACACCCCCTCTCCATATCGGATGCCATTTCCTGGAGAAGATACTGTGCTGCTCTGAGGCATGCCTTTGTGGAGAATCCTCTTACAAATATGTCTTCTTTCTGTGATATTTTGAGTTAAAATATTAGACCAAGCGAAACTTCTCAGAACAGCTTAATCTTGTTATATTGTATATGGTTCTAAGATCTCAGACCACTTTGAAAAGCAGGTGCTACTTAAATGCAAGTTGTATTTTCAGATAGGGCGTTTAAAATTACTATGAGAGCGTCTTCAGTGGAGTTCTTTATTGAGGGTAGTTAAAGAAAACGGACATTTCTGTCGTTTGAAAACTGTGACTTGTCTTGAAAAATGAGAGAATTGGAGAACATAAAGAGAATTGCTCACCTTAAGGGGGGTGAGACTTTAAACATACCTGAATCAAGAGATTTCTCAGTTTATGCTCTTTTGTCTTTTATTCCTAAAGGCTTGTTTCAAAGAGGGTTTAAAACAATTGGATTCAGATATTTTTATCTCTTTCTTTTGAAAGACCTTGATATTAGACATGACCCACTTATTTTACATGGATCACTTGAGCCCAGGAGTTTGAGAACAGCCTAGGCAACATCGCAAGACCCTGTCTGTACAATTAAAAATTAAAATAAAAAAACTCACCAGGCATGGTGGCCTCCACCTACTCTGGAGGCTGAGGTGGGAGGATCCCTTGAGCCCAGGAGGTCGAGGCTACAGTGAGCCGTGTTCCTGCCACTGCCACTATACTCCAGCTTGGGTGACAGAATGAGACCCTGTCTCAGCAACAAACAAAACACATTAGGCTTTAAAAGTATCTAGTTTATTTGCCAGCAATACAGCTGTCCCTGCCGCCACTTAGGAATCATAATTTCCAGTTTGGGAAGCATTTTTAACTGATCCAGGAGACCCTTTTTTTTTTTTAAGACGAGTTTTGCTAAACATTTTATCTCCTAAATAAGTTTCCTTTAGTTTAAAGGAAACTAAGCTTTCACTTAGTTCCTTTCCAGTTTAAAAATAATGTTCCCAAAGGGTATTTTCAAAAGATTTATCTCCCAAAAAGCTATTTCCTCCCAAAGGAAAAACATTTAAAGAGTAAGTGGAAATGTATAACCTGAAATAATGATTGAAACTTGGCAACAAATAAACTTTACTGAGAGATTTTAATGTAGGTCAAAGTATAGGCTATAAATGACACATTTCATCATAAACTTTCTAATTATAGCAGGTATTCTGCTACTACAGGATCAGTCTTGCGTATTTACAACAGCTGTACTTTGGGTTCAGGAAAGTATTCTAGGCTAGACCTTTGTATTTTGTTTATGAGGTGTTAAAACCCACTTAGAGGTCAGGTGACAGCAGAAGGAAATTTTTTTTTCCAGACTTCCTAGTCCTTACCCTAGCATCATTCTAAAAGGTGTTATTGTACTCCTTAGAAATGTACTGTTTTAGATTCTAGGAAGATCATTAAAGCAATTTTTCATCTTTTATCTGAAACTTTAGGAATTTGTGTAGATTTGGGTCAGTTTTGATAATCTACATCAGAGCTATAAGTGTAATTTAGAGATTCTTAGATTCAGCAACAAGAACCCACTTAGTTCCCTTTCTTTAGTATTTGGAATTTATCTCACACACTTGTGATTTATTATACTTTCTGCTCCCAAGATTTGCCTGTCAGCCCATTCTGATATGGATAACACTCTCATCTTGGTTTCCACTCTCCTCCCTTCATTCAGAAAGGAGTGATGATTGCACAGTGAGCAAGTGCTGATGAAAAGGGGAATAGGTTTGCTAGTACAGCCAGTTATAATAGCCAGAGTAACCCTTCATGACTGTATCACCTTGGATATTTCACATAACTTTTTGGAGCCTTATTTTCCTAATTTGTAAAGAGGCAGTTGGGATCACCAACCTTAATATTAAAATTCTGTGATTGCACAGAACTAGCGCCAGATTCAGGTAGGATGTCTTCACTGTTATATCACAACCCTCATGATATTTAGTTGTTGTCTACGTCCCCATTTGCTGGTGAGCCCCTTGAGACCCAGCCTTGGTCATTTTGGTGTCCCCAGTGCATAACTCCTTGCACAGAGGAGATAGTAATTGTGGGATTGAAGAAAACCTCAGGAGGCAGTGGTTGTTTTTAATCCACACTGAAGAGACTAGGGCAGTGGTGTTTTTTTAAGGGTAAGAGCATGTGGCAAGGAGCAAACAAATGCCTGAGCAGAATCCAGTATAAGAAGAGAAGCAGCCTTCACCTTCACCGTGTTTCTATTTTTACAGGATTGTTTTTCCCCTATTTATGTTAAAAACTATTTTCTGTTGGTTCGAACTTCCTTTTACCCAACTCTGACTCCTCTTCCAGCTAGTGAATGAGTCCATTTTTGGTCCCTAAAATATTCTATATTACTTTTTTCATTAAGCTGATAGTATTCCAAATTGAATTTTGAAAACTTCTAGTACAGCCTTTAGGATCTCATTTTTAGTATTTACACCTACTCCACTATATTAGAAGTTACTATAAGCTCACTGGGCATGCTCATGGGCAGTTTATTTTCAAGACACCCTTTTAAATAACCCATACATATAATGTTAGTATTTGTTTATATATATATCAAGAAATTCTAGAAGGATACCCAAGAAACCAGTAATAAAGTAATTTATTAAAATATTTTACCATTGTTGGGTAAATGCTTTGGGCTCAGACTTATCTGTAAAGGAAGTATTTTCTTTGTTTTTTTTTTTTTTAACTTTTATTTTAGGTTCAGGGTTACAAGTACAGGGTTGTTACATAGGTAAACTTTTGTCACGAGGGTTTGTTGTTTATGGCTTCATGAAACGAACCTTATGTCACAAGATTTGTTGCACAGATTATTTCATCACCCAGGTATTAAGCCTAGTACCCGTTAGTTATTTTTCCTGATCCTCTCCACCCTCCACCCTCCGAAAGGCCCCAGTGTGTGTTGTTCCCTGCTATGTGTCCATGTATTCTCATCATTTAGCTCCCAAGCATTTTCTTACAAAGAAAAAACCTTAAGTGTTTAGGGATATCTAGTATTTACTTATTTTATCTGTAAAATTCTCACCAGTTTGTATCATCCCCACTTAATATATAAATACCTCACAGTATTGTCCCTTTTTTATAGATGAGGGAATTGGAGTTTGTAATTGGTCCGAGGCCATGAACCTAATAAATGCCAGTGAAATGGGATTTGACTGTAGATCTGGCTCCACAGCCCTTGCTTTCCCCTCTGTGTCTCACTGGCTTCTCACCAGCCTTGTCTGAATGACCATCAGTAGCAACCTATTGGAAGCATACAAAGCAGTTCATTTTAGAGGAACTCTGAAGTGTCTTAGGGTAGAAAGTAAAAAGTTACTTCTTATGAGTTGCTGAAGGAAAGCTTCTGTCAGTAAGTATGGATGACTTCAAAAAACTTGTTTATGAAAGAATCAATTTTTTTCAATTTAATTTTTATATAAGTTATATATTCACACAGTTCAGAAATTGAGGAAGGTATGTATATTACCTGGAAGAGGAGTAAAAACTCTCCTTCCCATTCCAAACCCTCCCAGTAAACTTTATTATTAGTTCCTTGGGTATCCTAGTGTTTCTTGATGTATGTATGAACAAATGCTAACATATATATATGGTTTATTTAAAGGGTGTCTTGAAAATAAACTGCCCATGAGCATGCCCAGTAAGCGTATAGTAACTTTGAATATAATGGAGTGTGGCATATTTTTCTCTAGTAGTTTTCTCTATTGGCACTGTCAAGACATCTTTTCATTAGAGCTTATAAAAATAGAGGATTTGTTAACCCTTGTGAAATTGCTCCTGGTTATTAGTAGAATGCCTTGTACTTTATTCCTCTTTAAGTAGTTATGTTCAGATGAGAAGTTAATAGTATGAGTCTTTATTGCCATCTCTAACCCTTAGGGCTTTTGACTTTGAAGTGTCTGGTTTTTAAAAATTGTATTCTGAGCATCAGAATGAGAATTGCTATTTGTTTACTTTTAGATGCCTGTCTTAGATGTCAAGCTGAAAACAAACAAGAGGACTGTGTTGGTATGTTGTAATTTCGTTCTCTTGCTTTTTCAACTGAAGGTTTTCTCTCAGTAGGGATGTTTGAATTTGAAATTAAGATTGACTTTATCAATACACAAAAATAAACTGTAAAGCAGTGATCCATTATTAATATAAAATATGTTGGTTCTCAAAAGAGTTTAATGGAATGAACCTGCAAATCCTTTTATTGCCATAATTAAGAAGAATTGGTTATATATTCCAGACATGGTCATAATAAACATTTTGGTAATCAAAAATTAAATATTTTCTATTAAGAAAATTATAAAATCAGAAATTTGTCAAAACATTATTTGAATCTTGGCTGTTATAGGTCACTTTTGGTTCTAATAATGCATTTCACTTTTCAATACTGTTATAATACAGTATTTAACTTTAAAACCAGAGTAGAAAAATTCTAAGTCTCAAGTATGTTTTTGGAATGTGGTTTGTGTATCAAATTTTCTTTAGAGTCTTAGACTACGAAAGTTGTCGTAGGCTAAATATTTTAGGCAGTTTGAAGATTTTTATGCCCTAGTTCTTGAGGTGATCAAGTCTAGATTGCTATATAAACATGTTTATAGATTTTCTTAGAATAAAAGATTGGCTTTGTATTTTGTGTTTGCATGGTGTACATAGAACACAAATACATGGTGTACATAGAACTTAATATTGATTCTTGCAGTTTTGATCCAGTTCTTCCTCCTGAAACGCTTAGAATGTTTCACCCTTGCTTCCTACCCCCTGTAGCCAATTTTCATAGGAATTCTTTTCTTTTTTTCTGCCTTATTTCTTTGATTTAATCTTTTTCTCTTGTCATATAGCTCAGTTGATCAAGCAAGGGACAGATGAATCCCAAATTTGAGATTGCATTCTAGATTGTGGATGATTTCCCTTGTTTTAAAGTTCTTCTTTCATGCTGCTTGTTTAAAAAGTATAAATTTGGGAATCATGAGGGGCAGGCCACTTTCTTTGATCACAGAGAGACTTCTCTCTCCAGCCAGCCACTTTGAAAAGTTCATCATCATATGAGGAATTGCACTGCTTATGGATGACTTAACACAATTCATCACTTCTAGAAAACAGCTCAGCTCAGATGCACAACTGAATGTTTAGAAGCCTACTGCATACTAAAAACATTTACAACTCATTCTGTCTTGGTAAATAAAAATTGGAAGGACATTTTTCCATAAAATAAAGCCCAGAAGATCTCTCAGGTCAGTGCATGACTGAGAAGGTCAGATCTAAGGAAGGTTCAAGTCCTTTCATCTCCTAACTTCAAGAAGACAGCATGTGGAGCTGTGTAGGAACTAGGGGTCATCACATCACCCATAGATTCTAGAACAGGGATGGAAAGGCTCTCAAACAGTGACTTATGTCTCTGTGTAACTTACACATTTTAAGTTTCTGTCTCTTTATACATAGAAAAACATTATTTTGGCCAATTAACTATCTTTTTTTCAAGATTATTATTTGTAATATAAAATAAGCTATAATTTTGAGTTCAGTATTTAAATTGAAATATGTAATGTCAACTCTTCTTTTTCTTTCTTTTAGTGGTCTGGGGAGAATGTAATCATTCCTTCCACAACTGCTGCATGTCCCTGTGGGTGAAACAGAACAATCGCTGCCCTCTCTGCCAGCAGGACTGGGTGGTCCAAAGAATTGGCAAATGAGAGTGGTTAGAAGGCTTAGTGCAGTTGTTCAGAGCCCTGGTGGATCTTGTAATCCAGTGCCCTACAAAAGCTAGAACACTCCAGGGGATGAATTCTTCAAATAGGAACCGATGGATCTGTGGTCCTTTGGGACTCATCAAAGCCTTGGTTTAGCATTTTGTCAGTTTTATCTTCAGAAATTCTCTGCGATTAAGAAAATTTATTAAAGATGGTCCTTCCTACCTCTGTGGTGTGCGTCGCGCACACAGCTTAGAAGTGCTATAAAAAAGGAAAAAGCTCCAAACTGAATCACCTTTATAATTTACCCATTTCTATACAGCAGGCAGCGGAAGCAGTTTCAGAGAACTTTTTGCATGCTTACGGTTGATCAGTTAAAAAAGAATGTTACAGTAACAAATAAAGTACAGTTTAAAACCCAACTCTTACTCTTAACTTGTTCCTAATATGTATTTTTGGCAGGGAGAGGGAGCAGTCCATGAGATCTTTATGTGATACGAGGATTTTAAGTTTGGGCCAGTGAACAGGGTAAATAAAATTTAACTTTTGGGCATATGGAATTTTGATTGTCTTTAAAGTTACTATTCTCTATCATTGATTCATCAAGAAAACCTAGATCTGCACTCACCTCACTGTTCAATCATTGAGTAGTAAAGGACAGAAGTATTTTCTAGTTCTGGTCAGATGATGTAATTTTTTTTTTTTTTTTTTTTTGAGGTGAAGTCTTGTTCTGCTACCCAGGCTGGAGTGCAGTGGCATGATGTCAGCTCACTGCAACCTCTGCCTCCCAGGTTCAAGTGATTCTCCTGCCTCAGCCTCCCAAGTAGCTGGGATTACAGGCATGTGCCACCACACCCAGCTAATTTTTGTATTTTTAGTAGAGACGGGATTTCCCCACGTTGGCCAGGCTGGTCTCGAACGCCTGACCTCAGGTGATTCGCCTGGCCTCCCAAAGTGCTGGGATTACAGGTGTGGGCCACTGTGGCCGGCCCAGATGATATAATTTAACTGTGTTTTAGGTAACATGTTAATGAGGGAAAATGTTTACCAGTGTAGCATTGGATCAAAAAGTTTATCACACAATGTTTTAATAAATGGTTTATTCTGCTTACCTTATTTGAATTGTCATTATAATTTTATGTGCAACCGTAAACTTAATAAACTAATTTGTTAAGTAAATAATTTGCAAAAATTTATATTCACTTGCTCTTTCATTTGACAGTAATAAAATTTACGGTTTATTACCTGGAAACAGTGCAAGAAAATACTAAACTTTATCAAACTGATTCACACTGAGGGGAGGTTATTTTGTAACAAATAATGGACCACAAGTTCATTTTGGATTCTTCTGTAGTAGAGACTACTGATATGAATTTAAGAAAAAACCTTAGAGTCTTAACTTTTCACATCTGCAGATTAAGTTTGCCATTCTGAATTTTTAAATCTAAGGGATGTGGATACATGGAATGTTTAAAAAGGTAACAATTAGAATAAAAATTAAAATTACGTATGCTTTTATATGGGTTACTTTTTATTGATCACATTTCTCTGGAAATTTTTGCTTTATATTTTTTCACAGTTGTCTTTCCAGCTACTGAAAAAATTATACAAATATCTTTTACCATTTAAACGGTTATCATTGTGCAGTGAACTGTTTTAGTAACTTTCTGTTTGACCTTTTTAGAAGGTTGCATCCTTAAGATGTGAACCAGATACATGGCTTTGCATTGAAGAGGAAAGCAGTAGAATGTCAGGTTACTTTAGGCAGTGTGACAGTATATAAATGAAATGTGGAGGATGGTGATAACGATTTGATTTTCCACACAGCAAAACCACAGTCCCGCCACCTAACAAAGCCCTGTTTATGCTACACACCAGCATCTGAGGGAAGAGGAGGCACTGTGACAAAGCAGCGCTGATGCTGCCCAGCCTGCGATGATTACAGCTCATCTGCACAGCCATCTGAAAGTTTAATACATACTCATCAGAGGGAACATGCTGGGACAATTTTGGGTTCCAACACAAAAGTTAAGCATCAAACAGGTTTTTCTTTCCATTTGATTAAATGATGCTGATTTTATTTTACTCTTGCATTAGAAACAAAGATTAGTTATCTTTTGCTATTTAATTTTCCATCTATGCAAATTGTGTTATTACAGCTGACCGCTATCAGTAAATCTTAACTCTGTTGGTCCCATTGCTTCCTTTTTTATAAAAATACTGTGTCCCCCTTTACTGTCGTGAAGTGAAATTCATAAATATATTTCCTACACATAGAATTTAAATGTATATAATTATTATATGATAGAACTAAAAAGAACTTGTAATTCAGTTGTATTTCAATATAGAAATACTTGGACATGGCCGGGCACGTTGGCTCACGCTGTAATCCAAGCACTTTGGGATGCCAAGGTGGGCGGATCACCCGAGGTCAGGCGTTCCAGACCAGCCTAGCCAACATGGTGAAATCCCGTCTCTAACAAAAATTGGCCGGGCGTGGTAGCAGGTGCCTGTAATCCCAGCTACTTGGGAGGCTGAAGCAGTAGAATCACTTGAACCCAGGAGGCAGAGATTGCAGTGAGCCGAGATCGCGCCACTGCACTCCAGCCTGGGCAATGAGTGAAACTGTCTCAAAAAAAAAAGAAATACGAAAGTAACTGTAAGAAAAAGCACTTTGCTGCTTTTTAAGTTATTGCCATGGAGCCAGGCACGGTGGTGCACACCTGTAGTCTCAGCTACTCTGAAGGCTGAGGTGGAAGGATTGCTTGAGCCTAGAAGTTTGAGGCTGCAGTATACCATGATCATGCCTGTAAATAGCCACCACACTTCAACCTGGGCAACATGGCGAGACCTTGTCTCCAAAATAAATAAGTTATTGCCACGGGGTAGTGTGGAGAAATGAACGTTTAATGCTCTGCAATGAAAAGGAGAAAATTTCAGTGTTTAGTAAGCCCTTGTTTGTATTTATTTATTTTTTTTGAGACAGAGTTTCACTCTTGTTGCCCAGGCTGGAATGCAATGACGCAATCTTGGCTCACTGCAACCTCCACCTCCCAGGTTCAAGTGATTCTCCTGCCTCAGCCTCCTGAGTAGCTGGGATTACAGGCATGCGCCACCATGCCCAGCTAATTTGTTGTATTTAGTAGAGACAGGGTTTCACTATATTGGTCAGGCTGGTTTTGAACTCCTGACCTCAGGTAATCCACCCGCCTCGGCCTCCCAAAGTGCTAGAATTACAGGCATGAGCCATCACACTGGGCCCAGCCCTTGTTTTTTAAAAAAAATTTAAAGAATAAAATATTACTGATTTGGCTATAAGGAAAATTAGAATTAAAGTACAAATATATTTTAAATTTTAATCTATTTTGTATTGAACATTTGAATAGTATAACAAAATCCTGAAAAATGTTTGCATGGAAGTTCCTGTTTTCCATCTTTAAGTCATTCCATTTCTGCCATCATTAGGTTTTGTTCAGCAAAATATGTCTTACGGGGAAAGTATTTTCTTTGCATTTTAATACTCTCACTTAGTGGCAGTACAGCCAGGATACCCGGATTTGAATCCTAGCTCCACCATTTATTTGTGTGATTTTAGGCAAGTTACTTCACCTCTCCATACCTCAATTTCTTCATGTGCAAGGTAGATAATAATAACTATAATAATTCTTGGCTGGGCATGGTGGCTCATGCCTGTAATCCCAGCACTTTGGGAGGCCAAGGCAGGAGGATTGCTTGAGCCCAGGAGTTTGAGACCAGCCTGGGCAACATAGTGAGACCTCGTCTCTACAGAAAATAAAAACAAAATTAGTGGACGTGGTGGTGTGTACCTGTAATTCTAGCTACTCAGAAGGCTGAGGTGGGAGGATCGCTTAAGCCCAGGAGGTCAAGGCTGCAGTGAGCCATGATCACGCCAGTGTACTCCATCCTGGGTGACAGAGCAAGACCCTGTCTCAAATAGTAATAATAATACTTACCTCTTTAGTTTTTTTTGAGGATTGAGGACTAACTATATAAATTTAGAACAGTATCTAGCACATGGTTAAGTGCAACTGTTATTGTTCCATTGTAGTCACTTTTAGAAGCACTTTTAATAGAAGTGTTACTTTAAAAATAATATGTTTTCAGTTATGAAATAAAATACTCCTAACTATTCTCAATAAAAATTTTGCAAGAAAAAATTGTTGTGAACATGATTAGATTACTTGTAGCACTGTTTTTGTGAATAATGGTAGTAAGGCCTCAATAACTTGCCTGTTTTTCTAATCAGTCAACATGATTTTCAGATTTTATTTTTAAATTTTTATTTTATATTTCTTACGACAGGCTCTCTCTCTGTCTCCAAGGTTGGGGTGCAATGGCATGATCACAGCTCACTGCAGCCTCAACTTCCCAGGCTCAAGCAATCCTCCCACCTCAGCCTCCCGAGTAGCTGGGACCACAGTTGCACACTACTACACCCAGCTAATTTTTTATTTTTTGTAGAGATGGGGTTTCCCTTTGTTGCCCAGGCTGGAGCTGAACTCCTGAGTTCTCAAGCGATTTTCCTGCCTCAGCCTCCTAAAGTGCTGGGATTACAGGCATGAGCCACCATACCCAGCCAAGAGTTTATATTAAGAAAAGGTTTTAGTGAGGTCTCATTTTAATTTTAGGTTTTCCATCTTGGTAGAAATATCTTGCAGTGAGCTGAGATCGCGCCACTGCACTCCAGCCTGGGTAACAGAGCAAGACTCCGTCTCAAAAAAAAAAAAAAAAAGAAATATGAATATAAAAATAAATTTTTTGCCTAGTTGATTTTGGGACTCTTCATATGCTTAGAAAATTAACCTTTTTCTATTAGGCTGGCACAAAAGTAATTGCGGTTTTTTTGCCATTAAAAGTAATGGCATAAACCATTACTTCTGTTAATAAAACCCTCAATTTTCATTTTCATAGGCTTTCAGAGTGGGAGTAAGCTTTGCAATCAACCTGCTGCTTTCTCTTACCTGTACACTTGATAAATCTGAGTCAGTGGTTGGAACGGAATCTGCTTTTCCTGTATTGGTTACAAGCAAGCACTTTGCCTGGGTGAGTGTAGCTGCAGTATAGCATAGAATTAAGACTACAGTTTCAGAGTCAGCCCAGCTTGAAATGTTGACTCTATCATTTACTAGCTGTGTGACCTTGCACAAAATCCTTAACTTCTCTGTGCCTGTTTCCTCAACTAAAATGGGATAACATTGTTATCTACCTCATGGAGTTGTTATGAAGATTAAATAAATGCATTTTAACTGCAAGAACAGTGCTTGAAACAGCACTCAACAAATGTCAGCCATTATTATCAATCACTACTGATGCTGGTAATCTCTTTGCCTTAATTATAGAATTGCCTTTAAGAAAGGAAAATTGTTTGCAGAGATACTTCTTGTAAGAATTATGATGTGTGTGTGCAGCTACAACCTGTAAAAAAATTGCCAACAGAGTTTTCAGGAGAGTGGTTTATAACCTTTTTTTTTTTTTTTAACTACCCCAACACATTCTGATCAGCAACAATGGGTTCTCCCACAGTGGTTCCCAAAGAAGTGTTTGTGTACCAAGCAGGGCAGGGAATAGAGTTAGAGAAAACTGCTCAAGTGAGTGCAGTGGCACACACCTGCAGTCTCAGCTATTTGGGAGGCTGAGGCAGGAGGATTGCTTGAGGCCAGGAGTTTAAGGCTGTAGTGTGTGATGGTCATGCCTGTGAATAGCTACTGCACTCCAGGCTGGGCAACACAGCGAGACTCCATTTCAAAACAAAACAAAAAGAAAAAAAAACTGCCCAGATGAAAATCTTGCTCAAAAACTCTTTAAACTATTTCAGCACAGGTGAAATGTTCTGTGCTGTTTGCGTTTTATCCGAGCCTCTAAGGAGATGCCTACCAACTATGTAAATGTATTGGGACTTAAACTCTATAGTAGTCATTTTTATACCTTCATTGTAAATTAACCTCTGCCATACTAACTCTAGCTCTGCTTTTTCTACTTTTACAGAAATTATACATTTTTAATATTATATATTTATAATAAAAGTTTATTGCATGCCTGCTATATATGGAGCTTCACCATAATGACAAAGAATTTTAATCAAAGTAAGTCTTCTCTCTTCAGAGACTACAGGGTCTGTTAGGGAATGTTAGCTTTACAACAGAATTGTAAAGTATAAAGTGTTGAACCTTCTAAGAGAAGTAGAAGAGAGAAACCATATTCTACTACAGCATTACACCGTATGTGACTACAAGAACCATTTCTTGTGTGGATTATAAAAACCTGTTTCTATTGTATTTAACAACATGTGGTAAGTGGTATGTGTGGGGTATGGGGGGTCTGCCCACTGACAAAAAGACCCTATTAAGGAAGAAAATAACATAATCATTTCTTTATGTGTATAGATCTGTGTTGTCTAATAGTATAGCTACTAGCCACATGTAGCTATGTAAAATTTAACTAATTACAATGGAATTAAAAGTTCAGTCCCATGGTTATACTAGCCACATTTCAAGGGCTCAGTAGTCACATATAGATAGTGGCTTCCATGTTGGATATTACAGAACAGAATATTCCCTTCAGTGAAGAAAATTCTATTGGACAGCACAATGTCGATGATCCATTCTATTTTATCAGAATTTCAGAATCATGGACACCTCAGTGATATATCAAAATCTGTTTTAAGTGACCTTCTGCATACCTTCAAAAGATTATCTTGAAACTAGGATATTGAACATGAGCCTTACTTTACTAATTACATCTTATCCTTAAAAGGAAAGAAGTATATGTTTTTAAATCTTTAGCTGCCAGGCCAGGCGCGGTGGCTCACGCCTGTAATCCCTGCACTTTGGGAGGCCGAGGCGGGCGGATCACGAGGTCAGGAGATCGAGACCATCCTGGCTAACACGGTGAAACCCCGTCTCTACTAAAAAATACAAAAAATTAGCCGGGCACGGTGGTGGGCGCCTGTAGTCCCAGCTACTTGGGAGGCTGAGGCAGGAGAATGGTGTGAACCCGGGAGGCAGAGCTTGCAGTGAGCCGAGATCGCACCACTGCACTCTGGCCTGGGTGAAAGAGCAAGACTCCGTCTCAAAAAAAAAAAAAAAAAAAAATCTTTAGCTGCCAAATTCACTGGACCTGGAGAAAAAAAAAATACAAAAATTACAAATTATATGAAAAACCTCAATGTTTACTATCAAAAGGGATTGTTGACATAGTTTCCCATTCTTTAGATTTTGTAAAAATTTCTTCAGTTTGCAAAATGACAATATTTTAAGCTATAAATTCATGTAGCTGCTTTTGTGTCTTTAATAGATGTATAGCATTGGGTCTCAACCAGGGGTGATTTTTACCTCACAGAGGACATTTGGCGATGTCTGGAGACATTTGTGGATGGCCACAACGGAGTGGAGGTGCTACCAGGATCTAGTGGGTAGAGGCCAGGGATGCTGCTAAACATCCACAAGGCATAGGACAGCCCCACAACAAAGAACTGTCAGGCCCCAAAATGTCATCAGCAGTGAGGTTGAGAAGCCCTGATTAATAATAACTTATATACATTTTGATAATATTTTTGGGAAGTTAGAATTCCCTACTAGAAATTTGCTAAAATATGGCCATTGATAATAATCAAACGTGTATAGCCCTTATTATGCATCAAATTCTTTTCTAAGAACTTTACATATATTAACTCACTTAATCCTTGCAAAAACCCTTTCTATTATTATCAACTCTTTCTACAGCTAAGGCAATGTAGGCACCAAGAGGTTACATAACCTGCTATGGACCAAATTGTGTCTTCCCAAAATTCAGATGTCGAAGCCCTAACCCCCAATGTGATTATATTTTGAGGCAGTTGGTGGCTTTATAAGAAGAGAACGAGAGGGATATCTCACTTTTCTTGAACATACCCAAGAAAACTATGTAGGGATACAGTGAGAAGGCAGCTATCTGCCACCCCAGGAGAGAGCACTCCCCAGCCATCAACCCTGCTGGCACCTTGATGTTAGACTTGCCAGCCTCCCAAATTGTGAGAAAATACATTTCCGTTGTTTCAGCCACAAAACCCAGTCTATGGCATTTTGTTTGGCAGCCCAAGCTGACTAATACCTGCCTAAGATGACACTGGTGGAAGGAAAATAGTCCAAATGCAGGCAGTCTGGCTCTGGAATCCACATTCTTCACCACTTGCTTAACACTGCCTCAGTAGGATACCTTCTCTGAATGTATTTTCCTCCAAAATTGCTTTTTTAAAGTTTGTTCACATATTTTGGTTTTTAGTTCTGTAAAGCTACAAACAAACTTCATTTATAGAGATATTTTAGAGCTGTATATTTTGTTTTCAACTATTGGCCAAACCATTTCGTGGTGTTCTATACAATTTTTTTGTGTTTTAGTACAGTGGTTCCCAAATTCTTTGGCACCAGGGACAAATTTCATGGAAGACAATTTTTCCACAGTGGGGTGGAAGATGGTTTTGGGATGAAATTGTTCCACCTCAGATCTTCAGGCATTAGTTAGATTCTCATAAGGGGCGCCTAACCTAGATCCCTCACATGCACAGTTCACAATAGGGGATGTTGCAGGAAGTCAGGAACCCCAAACGGAGGGACTGGCTGAAGCCATGGCAGAAGAACATAAATTGTGAAGATTTCATGGACATTTATTAGTTCCCCGAATTAATACTTTTATAATTTCTTACGCCTGTCTTTACTGCAGTCTCTGAACATAAATTGTGAAGATTTCATGGACACTTATCACTTCCCCGGTGAATACCCTTGTGATTTTCTATGCCTGTCTTTACTCTAATCTCTTAATCCTGTCATCTTCGTAAGCCGAGGAGGATGTATGTCGCCTCAGGACCCTGTGATGATTGTGTTAACTGCACAAATTGTTTGTAGAGCAGGTGTGTTTGAACAATATGAAATCTGGGCACCTTGAAAAAAGAACAGGATAACAGCAATGTTCAGGGAACAAGAGAGATAACCTTAAACTCTGCCGGTGAGCTGGGCAGAACAGAGCCATATTTCTCTTCTTTCAAAAGCAAATGGGAGAAATATTGCTGAATTCTTTTTCTCAGCAAGGAACATCCCTGAGAAAGAGAATGCATCTCTGAGGGTGGGCCTCTGAAATGGCTGCTTCGGGGGTGGATGTCTTTTATGGTCGAAGCTGTAGGGATGAAATAAGCCCCAGTCTCCCGTAGCGCTCCCAGGCTTATTAGGATGAGGAAATTCCTGCCTAATAAATTTTGATCAGACTGGTTGTCTGCTCTCAAAGCTTGTCTCCTGATGTTATCAATGACAATGCATGCCCGAAACTTCACTAGCAATTTTAAAGATGTTATCAATGACAATGCGTGCCCGAAACTTCACTAGCAATTTTAATTTCGCCCCAGTCCTGTGGTCCTGTGATCTCGCCCTGCCTCCATTTGCCTTGTGATATCTTATTACCTTGTGAAGCATGTAATCTCTGTGACCCACACCCTATTTGTACACTCCCTCCCCTTTTGAAAATCACTAATAAAAACTTGCTGGTTTTACGGCTCGGGGGCTCATGGAACCTGCCAACATGTGATGTCTCCCCCAGACACCCAGCTTTAAAATTTCTCTCTTTTATACTCTGTCCCTTTATTTCTCAGACCAGCTGACACTTAGGGAATATAGAAAAGAACCTACGTGAAATATCAGGGGTGAATTTCACCCGATATCTGGCTGAATTTCCCCCGATAGGGTTGGCGCTCCTATGAGAATCTAATGCTGCCGCTGACCTGACAGGAGGCAGAGCTCAGGCAGTACTGCTCGCTCACTGCTCCGCTCCTGCTGTGCAGCCCAGTTACTAACAGGCCAAGGACTGGTACTAGTCCGTGGCCCAGGCACTGGGGACCCCTGTTTTATTATACTGCTGTCATATCTGATCTAAATGCAAATGTTCATATGCTAAAAAGGGAATTTATGTTTGTTTTAAAACACTAAGAGCATATGAAGATATCATTGGTAAAAAATAGTATATTAAAATAATTGGTACAGTTTTCATAAATGCTAAAACAATATTGGAGCAGATTATTACTAACATTTATCAATAGTTTCCAATTTGGTTCCAAGAGCAGATAACATGGTGAAAGTGTTACGCCCTTCTGCTCATGCAGAAGTATAATGATATCTCAATACTGGGGGTTCCTTGAAAAATCAATTACGTCTTTGATAAAGCCAGGTTTAATAAAGAGATAATGGTGCATAATATAAGAAGTTAATTTTGTGTTTGGTATGGTATCTTCTTTCAAACACTAGTCAATCAGCTGGCAATACACTTGGCAACAAATATCAGAAAACCTCTGCTGCTTAAACAGATAGGGGTGTTACTGTCCCGCACAATAAGAAGTCCAGGGCTGGTACAGCAGGTCAGTGGTGCCATCAGAAACCAGGCTTTCTGCTGTCTGCTCTTGACCATGTCAGAGTGATGGCTCATTCTCCTGCCCTCTCTCTCATGTTCCCAAGATGAATGCTGTACTTTCAGACAGGCCTCATATTTATGTTCTTGGGAAAAAGGATTTTTTTTTCTTCAACAAGACATTGACTTGAACTCGGTGAAGGGCTCCCCTCACCAGTGCCCTTTTTTTTTTTAGACAAGGTCTCACTCTGTCACCCAGGCAGGAGTGCAGTGGTGCGATCTCTGCTCACTGCAACCTACACCTCTACCTCCTGGGTTCGAGTGATTCTTGTGCCTCAGCCTCCTGAGTAACTGGGATTACAGGTGCATGCCTCCCTGGTGTCTTTAGTCTGTAGCTCACTGGCCAGAATTATGTCACATGGGAAAAATCAGAGATGAAGTTTTTGGTTTTCCAGCTTTCACAGTAAAGGAAGAAAAGGAAAAGAATAATTGGGAATGGATGTTGAATGACTCAACCTATATTATCAGCCACAATTGATATTAACAGTTAACAATTGCTGATACTTTGGTAGTTGCTGCTACATATAATTTCTTTTCAGAGCCTCTTAGAATTGGAATCTTAGAGATTGTTTTATCTCTGATATGACATCTTCATGTTTATATTTTTGAATATGCCAAATTGTAAAGCAAAGTTTTTTTAAATGGGCTTTTAAATGGACACGTCCATTATGACACAAATTTGGATAGTCCTTAAATAAAATTATACATCTCAAAATATAACTACATATGGAAAAAATATGATGTTACATAAGCTGTAACACCACTTTCAGGTATTTTCCAAACTCGAATTTTATGCCGAGGTTCTAGAGAGTACCTGTTCTCTGTATTTTGAAACTCTGAATAGAAATAGCATGTGGAGGCTTTTACAAATAAAATGGTTGCTTGTATACTTGTCCTGACAAATTTAAACTATTTGGAAAGCTGTAAATCCAATGTTCTTAGCCAGGTGCGGGGGCTTACACCTATAATCCTAGCTACTCAGGAGGCTCTGGTGGAAGGATCACTTGAGGCCAGGAGTTTGAGACAAGCTTGGGCAACATAGGGAGACCCTGTCCCCATCTCTAAAAATGAACGAATGAATGACTGAATCTAATGCTCTTACCCAGCAATTTTATTTCTACCACTGCTGCCTCAATGTCTCTACAACATTTAGCTTCTCTATTAAAGAATGCGGTCAGTCAACAGAATACTGCCTGAGAGGGCCATATCCTCAACAAGATTTCTTAAAGAGCTGGATATTGGGCAAAAGAATTGAAAAGATGTTTCACAAAAGAAGAAGTCTAAATAGGCAGTTGGCACCTGAAAATGTATGTGCCCATTATGCCTCATCAGAAAATCAAATTAAAATCACAATGAAACACCACTATATACCACCCTAGAATAGCTCAAATTAAAAAGACTGATAACACTAAGTCTTGATGAAGACATAGAGGAATTGGAACTCTTTCATTCATTGCTGGCAGGAATGAAATATGGAATAACGACTTTGGAAAACAGGCAGTTATTTTTAAAACTTAAATATATACTTACCCTATGATCTCTTCTACCCTATCATCTATTCTTAGGTATTTGCTCAAGAAAAATGAAAATACACATCCACAAAAAGACTTACAAAACAATCTTCAAAGCTGCTTTTTAAAATGTTCATATTTATAATAATAGCCCCAACCTGGAAACAACCCAAATGTTCATCAACAGAATAATGACATATTCATAGAATGGAACACTACTCAGCAGTTAAAAAAAAAATGGTGGCAAGCACAGTGTCTCACATCTGTAATCCCAAGCACTTTGAGAGGCCAAGGTGGGCAGATCACTTGAGGTCAGGAGTTCAAGACCAGCCCAGCTAACATGGTAAAACCTCATCTGTACTAAAAATACAAAAATTAGCCAGGTGTGGTGGTGCATGCCTGTGATCCTAGCTACTCAAGAGGCTGAGGCAAGAGAATCGCTTGAACCCAGGAGGTGTGGGTTGCAGTGAGCTGAGATCGTGCTACTGCACTCCAGCCTGGGCGACAGAGTAAGACTCCATCTCAAAAAGAAAAAAAAGGGGGTTGGGGCTGGGAACAACTGATGCAGGTGATAGCATGGCTGAATCTTTATAATCTTTAGATTACATTGAGCAAAAGAATCCAGGCACAAAAGACTACTTAGCTGTATGATTCTGCTCTCATGAAGTTTGAGAACAGGTAAAATCTATAGGGATCAAAATCAGAGTGATTGCCTCTCAGCGAGGAGTATTGACTGGAAAAGGGCATGGAAAAGCTTTCGGCAGTGAGGGAAATGTTCCCTCTCTTGATCTGAGTGATGATTACATGAATGTATACATTTTACGAAACTCATTAAATTGCACATGTAGGATGTGTACATTTTACTCTGTGAAACTAACCCGAATATTTTTAAAAAAAGAGATGGCAATTATTATTTAAGACCATAACCAACACCCTTTTACATTTGCTACTAAATGGAAAATATAAGAAAATGCATTAATGGTGTTCCATTTGTCTTATTGTTCAACTCTTCAAGAAATCATTCAAATCAAAATAATTGTGTTTCTCATCCTGTTCTGGCCCCCTGTGGAGGTAACCTGAGAAAGCTCCTTGGAGTTCATTAGAAGGGCCACACTTTCAAGAAGTTTCTCAAAACTCAGAAGAAAAAAGTAATGGAAGAAGTGATTTTTTTAAGGGAAAAAGTTTTATTAATTCCATCTCTCTTCTAGAATATTTTTCAGGGTTTTAAATGTACAAAATCTTGGAGCTACCCCCAATTATAAGATGAAAATTTTAGTGTAGCCTGAAATTCCTCACTGAACTCTGAACTCTCACTTTTCTGACAATACGCTTAGATCTTCTTAAGGATGGAAAATATGGGCTTGGATTCTTCCCATACCTCATGCTTCAAATAGCCCTTGATGACCCTGAGGCCGTAGTGCTGTGTTTCGGTCAAACAACAGCCCAGAACCGAAGTTTTGTGAGTGCATAAGTCACCCTACTAAAGCACAGGAGCTCTGGAGTCCTCCCAACTTCACCATTCCCTGCTGTTAGGTCCTTAAGGTGAATGCAAAGTGAAAGGAGCAACTTTCAAAGTTCTTGCTGCAGTCTCCACCCTTAGCTCTCAAACCCACCAACTCACCCAGCAAAGTCTGGGGGCCTCAGATCAGCCCAACCCTCTGCCAGCTCCGCCTTCACAGACGAGGGATCAGGGCCCCAGTGCTGTGCCTAAGACCTCCTTCAACTCAGCAGTAGCCCAGTGGAAGCTGCAGGACCAGCACCCCTCCCTGCCCCCAACACTGTCCACCACCATCTGCTTTAAGTCCAGCAATCTCATCCTGCCCCTTTATTCTAGTTAGATACCTCAATACAAGAAACCCAGTTTTCCAGCTCAACTCACATTCTCCTAACCCTAATTCCAAGTAGGTCTTTACATTCCCTTTTATTCCTGCAACTCCCACCCCTTCCTGACTTCTGAAACTGGTCCTCTGTGCCCTCCAATATTTACACCAACAAAATTTCCTCCATCCTCTTCCCTTCCCTACAAATTCCCTCCATTTTGTTTTCCCTAAAACCTGGTTCTCCCCTGAGGACACTGTTTCTTCTGCAACACTTCTGCTCCCCTCATCCCACTGGACCTGGCAGCATGCAAGACGTCTTCATTTCTCTTCATTGCTGCTTTCCCTCCTTCCCTAAAAACACCCAGCTTTGAATCTCACGTCACTGGACTCCAGCAATCACTGTGTCTTCTTGCAGCCCCACAAATCACTCCCTGAGTTGCTAGCTCCCAGCTCTCCATCACTACTCTTGATAATTCTTGGTGATTTCAATACCCAAATAGCTGATGCTTCTCATACCCTGGCCTCCCCATCCCCTGATCTCATCTCCAGTGATGTGCTCTCCGCTCCTGCCTTGACTGCCACTCACTCCAGTGGCCACACCCTTAAGCAAGACTCCCCAAGAGTCGCTTACACTAGCTGCCTCCAATTCATTGATTCTCTGTTGAACTGACTCTCATAAGGTTTTCATCCCACTACTTCCTAGAAACTGCTCTTGTCAAGCATCCGCATGACCTCCAAGTTGTTAAATTCACTGACCAATTCTCAGTCCTTATCCCACTGACCTCTCAGCAGCATTTGCCATAGTTGATCACTCTTTCCTCCTTGATACTCTTTCTTCCCTTGATATCCAGGATCCACATGCTGTCTCTCCTAATACCCCACTGCCCTCACCTCCTCAAACTCTAGGGCTCAGTCCCTAGATTTCCCCTCCCTCACCCCAGAGTGATCACACCCAGTCCTGTGGCTCTAAAGGCCATTTATATCTGGGGTGACTCCCAGTGAGTATCTCCAGCCCAGGCCTCTCCTGTGGGTTCCAGACCCATAGATCGTGTAGACTACTCAAGATCTCCATTTGGCTGTCTCCCCGGCAGGTCAAATGCAACAGGTACAAGACTGAGCTCTTGATCTTCCTGACACCCTGCTCCTCCAGAGGATTTCCCACCCTGTTTATGAGAAATTCATCCCTCCAGTTACTCAGGCCCAAAACCTTGGAATCACCCTTGCTCCTTTTCTTTCTGTCACACCCACAATCCATCCATAAGCAAACTATCTTCCCCCTCCCCTGATTTCTCACCAGGTTTACTGCAGCAGCCTCCAGACTGGTTTTTCTGTTTTAACCCTTGCCCTCTTCTGTCTGTGATCCTGTTAAAATGTCCATCTGATTTTTGAAAACTTCCAGTGGCTTTCCATCTCACTCAGAAGGAAAACCTAAGTTTTTGCAGCGATTCGTACGGCCTCACTGCTCTGCTCTGTTTCCTCCCTGAGGACGTTTCCTGCTGCGGGCCCCTCACTCTGGGCCACCCACACTGGCCTTCTTGCTGTTTCTCAAGCTCACCAGGCTTTGAGCCAGCTGTTCCTTCTTCCTGAAGTGCTCCACCCTCAGGTAGTCATACGGCTCACGCCCTTACCTTCAGGAGGTCTTGACTCGCATCATTTTCTCAATGCAGTCTTGCCTGACCACCTATTTAAAAGCGAAGCCTTCTCCCTGGTGTATCTCAGCACCTCCCTTCTCCTTCCCTGCTTGATTTTTCTTCACAGCACTTACCACCATCTGTGGTGGGCTGGAAAACATGGCCACAGTATTTTGCAGCTACTCCTATCAATCTGGGCTAGGCTTATGACCAGTAGAATGTGGCAGAAGTAACGGTGTACCAGCTCCAGAGCCTAGAACTGAAGACATCTTGCAGCTTCTGCCTTCACCCTTTTGGAAAAATGCCCTGAGGCCATCATGCTTTGAGGAAGCCCAGGAGGAAAGACTGCAGAGAGGCTCAACCACCTCAGCTCTCGCAGCTGAGCTCAGTTGCCCACCGATCCCCCAGCTGAATGCAACCATAAGAGCGAGCCCAGGTGAGACCAGCAAAGAGCTGCCCAATCAAAGCAAATCTGTATATTTGTGGGATAAATGCATAGAATGAATAGACAAATGAAAGATAGGCCAGAGCTTTGTGTGGATTTTAGTTAATATGATTTAGTACGCAATCCTACTTTACGAATTCTCTTTTATACATCAAAGTTATTACTTGCAATGTGCTATCAGGTATGAGGTGTTTAAGTGTCACCAACCGAATCTGATGTTGCATTTTCTTTACCATAGCATATGTCAAGGGTCAGGCCCACACTGTATATGGAAATAAGACTTTCATCTCATTTGCAAATGACTATAATGTTACTATTGTTTAACAAAGTTGGGGTGTTTAAATATTTTAAAATATTCTTTAACATAACTTCTCTACCCCACCAGTGGACATCTAACTGGGGTCTACATGCCTAACTTAATTTTTTCTTTCTTTTTTTTTGAGACAGAGTCTCGCTCTGTCGCCCAGGCTGGAGTGCAGTGGCGCAATCTCGGCTCACTGCAACCTCCGCCTCACGAGTTCACGCCATTCTCCTGCCTCAGCCTCCCTAGTAGCTGGGACTACAGGCACCCACTACCACGCCCGACTAGTCTTTGGTATTTTTAGTAGAGATGGGGTTTCACCGTGTTAGCCAGGATGGTCTCGATCTCATGACCTCGTGGTCTGCCCGCCTTGGCCTCCCAAAGTGCTGGGATTACAGGCGTGAGCCACCGCGCCCGGCCAATTTTTTCTTATAATTTCCTTATTCTCTCCACTCTCGATTACTTTTATTCTCCACTGAATGTGAAAAAAAAAAAAAACCTCTTTAAAGCAGACTCACCAAAATTTCTAGTAAATACTTAGTACTTCTTCATTCCAGAATACAAAGTCTTTTATGTTCTACTAAAAATAACTTTGACTTTTATCCACTTGTTTAATTCATTATTATAACCCTAACACTTTTTTTCAAATAATTCCCACATTTTCCCCACATATCAAATCTATGTTTTGTGGAATGTCTTTTGCTTTTTGTTTGCTAACATTGCATTGTTTGCTTTTCTCTAATAATCTGTGTCTTCTAATAAAATCTCTTACTTTGCAGAGCATTGCTTAGCGGATTTTTAAAATCTCATTGTGTGAACACATACAGTTCATTTGTATATCTGCCATAATCCATTTCCAAATGGAATCTCTCTCGGGAAGTATTTTCTATTTCCTTCAGATATACCAATTACTTCATTTTCTCTCTTAGCTACTGTGACTCCTTAAGAAGAATATCCTCTGTTATGAGAATGCAGTCATTATTAAAACAATTAGAGTCTTGTTTAGAGAGGAAGATGTTTATGTCATGCCAGATTATAGCCTAAGATTCAATATTTAAGAACTTAATTTATTATAGAAATGAGGAGTTTTAAGCAAGCATACAGATTCTTTCACCCCTATAAAAGCATGTGCAACTTCGCCTATCTTAAGTAGCCTCAAAAGCAAAATTTTTCACCTTCTATTCTTGGTATGACATGTAAGGAAGGTCAGGCTTCCTGTTGATAAAAAGATTTTTCCTTCAGATGCACAATGATTGTTTCATTATCAATTGGAACAGAGCTGAACTGAATGCTTAGTTTTATACTATGATACCATGCAAGCCTTATAACTAAAAATCTGTTGGTTTTGTTTTTTTGTTTGTTTGGTTTTTTTTAGACAGGGTCTCCTTCGCACTGTCACCCAGGCTGGAGTGCAATGGCGTGACCTCAGCTCACTCCGGCCTCCAATCCCCAGCTCAAGCAATCCTCCTACCTCAGCCTCCTGATTAGCTGGGACTATAGCCATGTGCCACCATGCCCAGATTTTTTTTGTATTTTTAGTAGAGACAGGGTTTTGCTGTGTTGCCCAGACTAGTCTCAAACTCCTGACCTCAAGCGATCCATCCACCTTGGCCTCCCAAAGTACTGGGATTACAGGCATGAGCCACCATGCCCAGCAGAAAAGTCTGCTATTTTAAAGGGAAACAGAGGACAAGAATCATTTGTAAATATCTCAGCTTTCTCCTTTGTGTGTCACACTAGATTCTTTTACCCCCAAGCTTCTCTATGCCACAGGGACAATGCTGAGTGAAAAGTACCCTGAAAGGACTATGAGACCCTAAGTTCCTAGTCTAAACCCAGCATCTAAGTTTTCTCTGGTCTGTTTTCTTCATGTACAGGAAGAGCTTAGACTAAGTACACACTATGGTAATATCCATTCTATTTAACTCTGTGATTATTGGATAACTGGAGTTAATAGGAAAGTGAGTGGTTTTCAACTGACATTTCCTGAAAGTTAGAAAATGAATTGTTCCCTCCTCTATGTTCCCCTTGGATTTGGTGCCTACCTGTGGACAGGCCTCTAACCACACTGTGTCACGGTTATCATGGTAAATGGGGCCACCACACATAGACCCCTTGCAACAGACCCACCCTCTTGTGCTGTCTGAAGAGCTGCCCTTCGTCCTAAGGCCAATCCTTCCCCTGTGCTTTGAACATGCCTCGTCTGTCTCCTCAGGAAACGTAGGTGTTTTTTTCTCTTATATTTTAACCTTGCCCTCTAATCTGGATCCTTCCTGTTAGCCATTTTTTTTTTTTTTTTTTTTTTTTTTTGAGACGGAGTCTCACTCTGTTCCCCAGGAGTGCAATGGTGCAATCTCGGCTCACTGCAGACTCAGCCTCAGCCTCTGCCTCCCGGGTTCCAGCGATTCTCCTGCCTCAGCCTCCCAGGCAGCTGGGATTACAGGCACCCACCACCACGCCTGGCTAATTTTTTTGTATTTTTAGTAGAGATGGGGTTTCACCATGTTGGCTGGGCTGGTCTCGAACTCCTGACCTCAGGTGGTCCACCCACCTTGGCCTCCCAAAGTGCTAGGATTACAGGCATGAGCTACCGCCCCTGGCACTTGTCAGCTTTTAACAAGCACAAACACTACCATTAATTTTTTCTGCCTTCTCTCGCAACCCCTCCAGCTGCCCATCATATGTCTCTTCCTTTTCATGGCCAAAGTTCTGTGGCTGCAGCCTTCACTTCTCCATCTTCCTTCCCTCCTCAACCCTCTCCAGTCAGGCTGAGAGTCCTACTCCAGGAGCCAGTGGTTTCCATCCATCCTCCTTTCTTTCTCCTCATCGTCTCAGCCTCTCAGCAGCATTCGATGCAGTTGGCCACTCTCTCCTTGGCTTTTGTGGCACCACACTTTCCTGCTTCTCTCCAGCTTCCCTTCTCATTCCTTCTCAGCCTCCCTTACAGGCTCATCCTCTGAATGATAAACGTTGAATGACCTCAAGGCTCAGTCCTTGTCCCTCTTCCAGTCTTACTCCCTTCTCTCTCCCAGGTGGGTTCTTCAATGCCTACATCAATTATCACCTACTCCCCTATGGCTCCCAAACATGCCTTTCCCTCCAGACCTCACCTCTGAACTCCAGACCCTTCTATCCCACTGCCCACCTAACATCACTACCGGGACATCTCCCAGGCACCCCAAATTCTGCATGTTCCAAACTGAACACCTTCTTCCAGGTTTTCCCTGTCTTGGTGAATGACATAACCATCCTCTAGCTCTCCTAAGCCCGGATTCACCCCTTCATTTCTACCTCACCCTCCATAATCATCAACTCCTGACCATTTTGCCTCCTGAATAGCTTAAGATTCCTTCTGCTTTGTTCCATCTTGACAGCCAGCATCATGACTCACCGGGCTGCTGCAGTAACCTCTCTTCTGGACTTCCTGCACCCACTCTATTCATTAAGCAGCAGCCAGTGGTGTCTTTGAAACACAAATATATCCACATCATATGGCTAAGCACCCTAGTGGTCTCCCATTGTTCCTAAGAGAGAGGTCAAATCCTTAAAAGGATGGCCTAACTGATAATGGTACAGGAGTTGGTCATCATCCCGTTTGTTCTCAGACACTTTCTCTGACTTTGGCCTTCTCTGATCTGTATCTCCAGGGGCTCACCCCATGCAAGCTCTGCAAGTGACATTTCCCAGCCTCCCTTGCCCTCTGGCTTCTGGCCAGGCTCTGCTAATGAGGAAAGACACCAGGGCATCTCTCCCCATCTCGCTCAGCCTCGTGTGTGACCTCTGGGAGTGGCTGCATCTCCAATCTTTCAGCTCCCACGTGACAGCCTCTCCTGCAGTCCCAGCTCCTACCAGACAGCCCCTGTATTACTTTCCTGTGGCTGCCATAATGAATTATCACAAAGTATTTTTGAAAAACCAACAAGCTTTTGTTTGTTTATTTGTTTTGAGACAGAGCCTTGTCCTGTTACCCAGGCTGGAGTGCAGTGGCGCAATCTTGGCCCACTGCAACTTCTGCCTCCTGGGTTAAAGCCATTCTCCTGCCTCAGCCTCCCGAGTAGCTGGGATTACAACCGCCCGCTACCATGCCCAGCTAATTTTTGTATTTTTAGTAAAGATGGGGTTTCACCATGTTGGCCAGGCTGATCTCAAGTGATCTGCCTGCCTTGGCCTCCCAAAGTGCTGGAATTACAGCGTGGTTAAAGGCTGTTCTAGAGGTAGGTATCAAATCCAAGGGGCACATAGAGGAGGGAACAATTCATTTTCCAGCTTTCAGGAAATGTCCGTTGAAAACCACTCACTTTCTCCAATTATCCAATATCACAGAGTTTATAAAATGTGTGTTACCTTAGTGTTTACCTAATCTAAACTATTACTGTACATGAAGAAAACAGACCAGAAAAAAATGTAAGTGCTAGATTTCGACTAGGAGCCACTACACCTGGCCAACAAGGTATTTTTGATTACTTCAAATTATTAAAAGTGTGGCCAGCTGTTGCTGGGAAGGTACAGACCCTTTTGCTGTACTTTCCAGTAGAGGGCTTTTACTGAAAGAAAAAAGAAAAAAAAAAAGACACCTTTGCTGTGGAAGGATTCAAATCAGATGTTGCCAAAAGAAGACATATAAATGGCCAACAAGCTTATAAAAAATACTCATCACCACTAATGATCAGAGAAATGTAGATTACAGAATGAGATACCACCTCACGCCAGTCAGAATGGCTACTGTTAAAAAGTTAAAAAACAACAAATGTTGGTGAGGATGTTGAAAAAGGGAATGCTTATACACTTTTGAGGAGAATGTAAATTAGTACAAACTATATGGAAAACAGTATGGAGACCAGGCATGGTGCTCACACCTGTAATCCCAGCACTTTGGGAGGCTGAGGTGGGAGGATCACTTGAAACCAAAGAGGTCAAGGCTGGCTGCAGTAAGCCGTGATCACACCACTGCACTCCAGCCTGGGTGACTGAGTGAGACCCCGTCTCGAAAAAAAAAAAAGTCAAAACCAGTATGGAGAACTGCCATTTGGTCCAGCAATCCCACTATTGGCTATCTCCTCAAAGGAAAAGAAATCATTATATTAAAAAGATAACTGCACACATATGTTTATCACAGCACTATTCACAATAGCAAAGATATGGAATCAAACTAAGTATTCACCAGTGGGTGACTGGGTAAAGAAAATGTGTGTATGTGTGTGCACGTGTGTGTGTATACATATCCATACATGGAATACTACTCAGCCATAAAAAATAATGGAATCATGTCTTTTTCATCAATGTGGATGGAACTGGAAGCCATTATTATGTAAGTGAAACATCTCAGAAAGAGAAAGTCAAATACAGCCTGTACTCTCTCAATAATCAGTAACTAAATAATGTGTACATATGTACTTAGAGTGTAGAATAATAAACACTAAAGTCTAGGAAGGATGGGAGGGTAGGATGGTGGGAGCAGGGGTAAGGGATAAGGAATTAATGTGTGTAATGTACATTATTCAAGTGATGGCTACACTAAATGCTTAGACTTTATCATTATGTAATATAGCCATATGACAAAGCTGGACTTGTACCCCCTAAATCTATTTTTTTTTTTTTTTTTGAGACTGAGTGTTGCTTTGTCACCCAGGCTGGAGAGCAGTGGCACAATCTAAGCTCACTGTAATCTCTGCCTCCTGGGTTCAAGCAATTCTTCTGTCTCAGCCTCCCGAGTAGCTGGGATTACAGGCACCCGCCACCATGCCTGGCTAATTTTTGTATTTTTAGTAGACACAGGGTTTCACCATATTGGTCAGGCTGGTCTCAAACTCCTGACCTCAGGTGATCCACCCATCTAGGCCTCCCAAAAGTGCTGGGATTACAGGTATGAGCCACTGCACCCAACCCCTAAATCTATTTTTAAACAACAACAACAACAACAAAAGTTGTTGAACAATCAACAGCTTGAAGCTAAAGAACAACCTGGGTTCTTTGGGTATTTTGTTTTATTTTATTTAATTAATTTATTTATTTTTCCTGAGACAGAATCTTGCTGTCACCCAGGCTAGAGTGCAGTGGCACTATCTCAGCTCACTGCAACCTCCACCTCCTGGGTTTAAGCAATTCTCCTGCCTCAGCCTCCCAAGTATCTGGGATTACAGGCATGCACCACCATGCGCGGCTAATTTTTGTATTTTTAGTAGAGATGAGGTTTCACCATATTGGCCAGGCTTGTCTCGAACTCCTGACCTCGTGATCCGCCCACCTCACCCTCCCAAAGTGCTGGGATTACAGGCGTGAGCCACTGTGTCCAGCCTCTTTGGGTATTTTAATGCTAATGTATTAGTCTTCTTCAGAACTTACACTGCTCAAAATAGCTTCTCTGTGTTTCTAAGACCATATAGCACTGCACTATATTACTTCCTAATTCTTGATCTTCAAATAGACATGCTATTGGACCATGCAGAGAATTGTGCATTTTAAAGGATGGTGAGTTTCTTATTAGAAACTTAGCTTTACTATTTTCCTTAAACAGTTAATCTTAGGATGTATTTTCAGAGAGAAAACTTTAAAATTGAGAACATGTACACCATTAATAATGCTTTAAATGATGCAAAGGGTAATGAAAGACCTGGGCAAGAGCATTTTTTTCTTTTCCCTAGGTTACAAAATGGGTCCTAAAAATACTAAAATATTTAAATTGCTTTCTACTGTCATAAAAGTTATGATTTTCCATTCAAAATGAAACATCCCTTAATCTAAAATAAAAGTTGAGGCTGGGCGCAGTGGCTCACGCCTGTAATCCCAGCACTTTGGGAAGCTGAGGCAGGCAAATCACTTGAGGTTAGGAGGAGTTCAAGACCAGCCTAGCCAACAAGGTGAGACCCCCATCTCTACTAAAAATACAAAAATTTGCTGGGTGTGTTGGCATATGCCTGTAATCCCAGCTACTTGGGAGGCTGATGTACGAGAATTGCTTGAACCTGGGAGGCGGAGGTTGCAGTGAACTAAGATCATGCCACTGCACTCCAGCCTGGCCAACAGAGTGAGACTTTGTCTCAAAAAAAAAAAAAAAAGTTGAAAAAATGAAATAAAAATAAAGAAATATATCCTCTTTTCATATGACAGAGGTTGGTCTTCTTTTTGTGGTAGAATATAGTAAATTATTGAGTTACAATAGTGTGTTAGAAATCTTGCATGATATTTAATAAATCTGACCTCCCTGTCTTCTGGCTGCATGGGGCATCACAACTTTCCAAGGTCATGTGCAAATGCTGAATTGGCTGCTCTATACCAGGTGTGCATGGGACACAGGAACCCATCTTCTTCTACATCGCTTAGGCCTTTCTCCCCTCCAATCTGCATATTAGAAAAGCAGAATTTTGGACTAAATTTTGATGATTGATGGTCATGATTTATTATTATTATTATCTTTTATTATTATTATTATTTTGAGATGGAGTCTTGCTTTGTCGCCCAGGCTGGAGTGCAGTGGCACTATCTCGGCTCACTGCAAGCTCCACCGCCCAGGGTTTCACCGTGTTAGCCAGGATGGTCTCGATCTCCTAACCTCGTGATCTGCCCACCTCGGCCTCCCAAAGTGCTGGGATTACAGGCGTGAGCCACCGCGCCCGGCCTGACGGTCGTGATTTAAAAGCTAATACTTTTTGATCACTTCTTTGTACCAGGCATTGGCATTTAATTCCCTCAAAGCTTACCCAAGAATCAACATGTATTACCTGTTTTATAAATGATGAAACTAAGGCTCAGAGAAGTTAAGTAACTTGCTGAAAGTCACACAGCTAGGACTTGCTAAAGCCAGGATTCATATTTCCCAAGCAGTGCTGGACTTAGTGCTGGTAACTGTTGGGCCACATCTCCAACCCCAGGTTTCTGGTACGTTTCCCCACTTGGTGCAAGGGATGCTGATTGTGCCCAGCACTTTTGGCAAAGTGTGTGCTCTGCTTCTAATGTAAGAATTCAATGCTGTTCTTTAATTGAACCTATAATTACTGTTTCATTAAGTTGGGAAAATCTCTGGATCCTATTGTTAGCAATCACAGAAAGTGTTCCAGCTGGGCGTGGCAGCTCATATCTGTAATCTCAGCCCTTTCAGAAGCCGAAGCAGGTGCATTACGTGAGGCCAGGAGTTCGAGACCAGCCTGGGCAACATGTCGCCACTAAAAATACAAAAATTAGCCAGGTGTGGTGGTGCACGCCTGTAGTCCCAGCAAATCGGGAGGCTGAGGTGGGAGGATCCCTTGAGCCCAGGAGTTCGAGGCTGCAGTGAGCTGAGATTGAGCCACTGCACACTAGCCTGGGCAACCGAGTGAGACCCTGTCTCAAAAAAGAAAAAAAAGAAAAAGGAAAGAAAAAGAAAGTGTTTCATTTTAAATAGACCTTCAAGCAGTTCATAGCATACATGTTCACCAGTGAAAGCATGTTTTTCCCCAGTGATAAGCTTAAATATCTCTGTGAGATCAATGCTACCATTTTCTCAAGGTTCTACCCTGCTAGGCTGCCACCACATTCCTAAGAACCACGGGGAAAAGTCTTTGAAGTCCTTGAAGCCAGGAGTTTGAGATCAGCCTGGCAACATGGCAAAACCCTGTCTCTGCTAAAAACACAAAAATAAGCTGGGCATGGTGGCGGACTCCTGTAGCCCCAGCTACTTGAGAGGCTGAGGCAGGAGAATTGCCTGAACCCAGGAGGCGGAAGCTGCAGTGAACCGAGATCGACAGAGTGAGACTCTGTCTCAAAACATATAATAATAATAATAATCATCATCATCATCATCTGACTGGTGACAACAAGTTTAAATAATATTTGACACAAAATATAGAAGTTATAAAATGATAATATGGTACCTACCATGATTTTTAAAGTTTTGCTCACCTGACAATACAGTGAAAAATCAGTCTGAGAATTTCTTCGGAGGAGCAAAAAGTAGCACATATGGCTACTTAGCATTTGAAATTAGGCTGGTTTGAATTGAAATGTGTTGTAAGCGTAATGTACAAACCGGATTCTGCGAACTCAGGACACACACAAAAAAAAGAATGTAAAATATCCCATTGGCAACTTTTACATCAATTACATGTTGAAATGATAATATTTTGGATATACTGAGCTAACTAAAATATAACTATTAAAGTTAATTTTGCCTGTTTCTTTTATCATATTAATGTGGTTGCTAGAAGATTTTTAATTACATATGTGGCTTCATATTTTCTACTGGACAGTACTGGGTTAAGTGATTACTTAGGGATAAAAGAAAGTATTCGCGTGAGTGCAATCAAGCAGTTCATAGCATACATGTTCACCAGTGAAAGCATTTTTTTCCCCCAGTGATAAGCTTAAATATCTCTGTGATATTGGCCAGGCACGGTGGCTCACGCCTGTAATCCCAGCACTTTGGGAGGCCAAGACGGGCAGATCATGAGGTTAGGAGATTGAGACCATCCTGACTATCACAGTGAAACCCCGTCTCTACTAAACAAAATACAAAAAATTAGCCGGGCGTGGTGGCAGGCGCCTGTAGTCCCAGCTACTCTGGAGGCTGAGGCAGGAGAATGGTGTGAGCCCAGGAGGCGGAGCTTGCAGTGAGCCGAGATCACGCCACTGCACTCCAGCCTGGGCGACAGAGCGAGACTCCGTCTCAAAAAAAAAAAAAAAAAAAAAAAAAAAAATATATATATATATATCTATATCTGTGATATCAATGCTACCATTTTTTCAAGGTTCTACCTTGCTAGGCTGCCACTACTTTCCCAAGAACCACGGGAAAAGGCATTCGCTCCTCCGAAGAAATTCTCAGACCAATTTCTCACTACTGAACAATGTGGACCGGGGTAACATATAAAGAACAGAAAAGTATCCAACATTTCCCATGTTGGTTTCAAAGCAGACAGCATGGTTCAGAGCAGCGGGCTCCGGTGCAGATCGCCCATCTCCACGGCAGAGGTGATCGTTTCCAGCGCAGCGGTGCAAAGCCAAAGGGCACCCACGAGTTCATTACATAATTCCTGGTAGCATGAGGCCAAGTGTGTATCTGCTCTAGGGGAACAGTCGGAGGCTCTGACAGGCAGAGCAAGGCGGTCATGACTATGTTTTCACAAAGTGTATGCTAGCGGTTGTTTGTTTAGAAAAAGACTGACCAGCTTTTTTTCCCCTCCTTTTCCCTCTCTCTTTTGTTCCCTTGTAAACACTTTGGCATAATACTGAATGACTTTGTTTTTAAGCTGCCTTAGCCTTGCTTTGTGAAGAAAAAGCCTGAGTATCCTTTCCCTGTGGGACACAGGTTGTTATTTTTGGAGCAGAAGTTCTTAGCCTGATCTCCGTCTAGATCAATTTCTGTCTTGAGGCCGAGGTCTGTGACAGCTCCCAGCGTCCTCCGTGGAAGGAAGCTTCCTCGCTTGGTGGGGGCGCATAGGCAAAGATGTCGAGGGGCCACGTCTGAAACTTCACTGCTCTTGGCTCCACGCGAAGGCTCCTTGGCACTCGGAGTCTGCTCGTTAGATTGTGCCCTGGGAACAGTCGCGACCGCACGCCGTGAGTGGCATGCTTTCTGTCTTTGGGATCATGGAAAATTCTTGTCTCATTCAGAGCCCAGACACTCCAGGCCAACTCCCTTATTTCAGGAATATGGCTTTTTCTGCTTATACTGCTTCACGGTACGTTTTGGGTGGAGATGGCCCCCTCTTTTAACCCAAGGTACTCCAAGTCACAGACTCCTCAGAGCTGAGGAAGCTGGAGGGTTTCTGCAAGCTATTCAGGGTGCATCTGCCCTGGCCAACAATGGAGTCCTTAGGGCCTCTGGGAACGCATCTTGGGACTCAGAGCTCACAACATCCCCTCTGTAACCTGCTCTTCGTGTCAGGCTGCTAGACCCCGGGAGGAAACTGCTCTGACTTCTCACAGTTCCTCTGCCTGACCTGCTACTCCTAGGAGTTTACATAGCTTGAGCCTGGTAGGAAACAAGTAAAATTAGAAACAGATTAAACTACTGCATCAGCAACAAATTAGATGACAACGGTATGATCACTTCCTTGGAACACGGTTCTAGCTAGATATTCAGGGTACAGGGCTATGTGGAGAAAGACCCTAAGATGAAGGGACCAGTCGGGGAGGTGGCCCCGGCAGGTGTCCCAGCGGCTTTTGCCTTGGCAGGTGGGAGCATGACCTGTCGTGTGCAGTTCCTGGCGGGCTATACATAGCCAGTCAAAGCTGCTTACAAGAGAAACCTCTTTCACACCCTCCACGGGTCCCACCCACAGGCCACAGGACTCACTGTAAATCCCCTGGACGTTGTCTCACCCGGGAAGGGAAAGCAGCCAGCAGCCCTCCAGCCCTCTTGTGCTTTCCCTGGGAGTGCGCCCCGTGCTCAGCCATGGTGGACATGGGGGCCCTGGACAACCTGATCGCCAACACCGCCTACCTGCAGGCCCGGAAGCCCTCGGACTGCGACAGCAAAGAGCTGCAGCGGCGGCGGCGTAGCCTGGCCCTGCCCGGGCTGCAGGGCTGCGCGGAGCTCCGCCAGAAGCTGTCCCTAAACTTCCACAGCCTGTGTGAGCAGCAGCCCATTGGTCGCCGCCTCTTCCGTGACTTCCTAGCCACAGTGCCCACGTTCCGCGAGGCGGCGACCTTCCTAGAGGACGTGCAGAACTGGGAGCTGGCCGAGGAGGGACCCACCAAGGACAGCGCACTGCAGGGGCTGGTGGCCACTTGTGCGAGTGCCCCTGCCCCAGGGAACCCGCATCCTTTCCTCAGCCAGGCCGTGGCCACCAAGTGCCAAGCAGCCACCACTGAGGAAGAGCGAGTGGCCGCAGTGACTCTGGCCAAGGCTGAGGCCATGGCCTTCTTGCAAGAGCAGCCCTTCAAGGATTTCCTGACCAGCCCCTTCTACGACAAGTTTCTGCAGTGGAAACTCTTTGAGATGCAACCAGTGTCAGACAAGTACTTCACTGAGTTCAGAGTGCTGGGGAAAGGTGGTTTTGGGGAGGTAAGTGTCTCCCAGTAGCCAGGCTAGAAGGTGAAGCATAGAGCATGAAAGGGGGTAATGTTGCCTTTCTTTTTTAAAATCTCAATTACTTAGAACTAATTTCAGGACCACACGTGGAGGATTTCTAGCCCCATCTCCCCAGCCCCCTTCTTTGTGTGTGCCATGGTGTGAAATAAAACACAAATGGCATGAGAGAGACAAGCAAAATTTAGACTTGGCCAAGACTCTGTCATGGGTCTCCATCAAGAACGTGCTGAGACGCCCGGACACTTCAGAGAATGATAGCAATGTGTGACAGAAAATCTCCGTTTCCCCTAAATTGTGATAATGAAGGTACTTCAAGAAAAACGGATATTTAAGAAAACACTCTAACTAGCTGGGTGTGGTGGCATGCCTGTAATCCCAGCTACTCGGGAGGCTGAGGCAGGAGAATCACTCGAGCCTGGAAGGTGGAGGTTGCAGTGAGCCGAGATCGTGCCACTGCAGTCCAGCCTGGGTGACAGAGTGAGACTCTCTCTCAAAAAAAAAAAAAAAAAAAAAAAAAAAGGAGGAAAGAAAGAAAACACTTATCTTGAAATAAAGTTGAGAACCTGTTTTGTACCACTGTTGTGCCCAGCTTTCTGTTTTTAAGTAATAAAAAATATTTCAGATAAAATTTGATTGATAAAAAACTAACCATAAACCGTTTTAAAATGTACAATGCAGTGGCGCTTTGCACATATGCAGTGCTGGGTAAGCAACACCTCAATCTAGATCCGAGACACTCTCATCACCCCTGTGCCCATTAACAGTGCCTCCCCATCCCTCTCCTCCTCCAGCCCTGACAACCATTAGTCCGCTTTCTGTCTCTAGGGATTTGCCTATTCTGGATGTTTCACACAATATGTGACCTTTTGTGTCTGGCTTCTTTCACTCATTAGAATGTTTTGGGGGTTCATTCACACTGTAGCATGTGTCAGTACTCCATTCCTCTTTATGGCTGCATAATATTCCATTGTATGGATATACCACACTTCATGTAGCCATTCATCTGTCGATGGACACGGGTTATTTTCACCTTTTGACTATTGTGTGTGGTGCTGCTATTGATGCACAAGTATTTGTTTGAATACTTGTTTTCATTTATCTTGGGTTTATGGCCAGGAGTGGAATTGCTAGGTCATATAGTGATATTATGTTTAACTTTTTAAGGAGCCACCAAACTTTCCACACTTTTTATTCCCACCAGCAGTGCTTAAAGGTTTCAATTTCTCCACATCCTTGCCAACACTTGATATTTTCCTGTATTTTTTTAATGAAGGCCTGCCTAGTGAGGTGAAGGAGTATCTCACTGTAGTCCCCACTTTTTCTTGAGAACACTTCTTATTTACAGCTTTTCCTTTCTCCAATGCCTGACATCTTCCCCCCCACCTCCTCCTTTATCATCTTCTCTCCACCTCTCTGCAGTACCATCTACGTCTACCTCTTTCTCTTCTTTTCTTTCTCCTTTAAGGTATGTGCCGTCCAGGTGAAAAACACTGGGAAGATGTATGCCTGTAAGAAACTGGACAAGAAGCGGCTGAAGAAGAAAGGTGGTGAGAAGATGGCTCTCTTGGAAAAGGAAATCTTGGAGAAGGTCAGCAGCCCTTTCATTGTCTCTCTGGCCTATGCCTTTGACAGCAAGACCCATCTCTGCCTTGTCATGAGCCTGATGAATGGGGGAGACCTCAAGTTCCACATCTACAATGTGGGCACACGTGGCCTAGACATGAGCCGGGTGATCTTTTACTCAGCCCAGATAGCCTGTGGGATGCTGCACCTCCATGAACTCGGCATCGTCTACCGGGACATGAAGCCTGAGAATGTGCTTCTGGATGACCTCGGCAACTGCAGGTTATCTGACCTGGGGCTGGCCGTGGAGATGAAGGGTGACAAGCCCATCACCCAGAGGGTGAGTGACTCTCCACCTGCCCCAAGTGCAGGGCACAGAGTTGGAAAGGAGGGGAGAGGGCTTTTCTACTCCCAGGGCAAATAGAGCCTTGGACTTAATTCTTTTGGTTTTTTTTTTCCTAAAGCGCTTATGTTGTCATCTTGCCTTAAGAGGAGTGGTGTAAGAGGATTAGCTTCATTGGCTATTTGAGGGCTACTTTGCTCTCCTCTCACAGGGGATGGGGGAGCCTCCTTTGTGAGTTGGGGATGGCCTGTGCTTTCGTGATGAGATGGAAAGAGCTCAATCCATAGTCAGGGTCCAGGTGTGTCCCATCAATAACCACCTCTGTGGTGCTGTGTTCCTGAGCCAATAGAGCCTTGGTTTCCTTTTCTGGAAAATGAAGGGACTGGACCCTAAAATTCCATGATCCTAGGAGGTAAACTTTAATCAGATAAGAAAAAGAATAATCCGGCTGGGTGTGATG
Source organism: Nomascus leucogenys (assembly GCF_006542625.1). Taxonomy (NCBI): domain Eukaryota; kingdom Metazoa; phylum Chordata; class Mammalia; order Primates; family Hylobatidae; genus Nomascus; species Nomascus leucogenys. Next base: position 9,052,438 of record NC_044388.1, on the reverse strand, counting down.
GCTCACGCCTGTAATCCCAGCATTCTGGGGAGGCCGAGGCAGGTGGATCTCCTGAGGTCAGGGGTTTGAGACCAGCCTGGCCAACATGGTGAAACCCCATCTCTAGTAAAAATACAAAAATTAGCCAGGCGTGATGACAGGCGCCTGCAATTCCAGCTACTCGGGAGGTTGAGGCAGGAGAATTGCTTGAACCTGGGAGGCGGAGTTTGCAGTGAGCCAAGATCACGCCACTGCACTCCAGATTGATCAACAGAGCGAGACTCTGTTTCAAAAAAACAAAAAAAAAGAAAAGAAAAAAAAGAAAGAAGGAAGGAAAAAGAATGATCCTCTCACACCTAGAGCATTAAAAGTAAAATATCCTCTTTCCTGTTTAGTGTGGAAGAGGCAAATGTTTTGCATTGGATGAAGATGAAATTTTAAATGAAAATATATAGAAGAAAACAAAGGCAACTGATGTTTATTTTAATCAGTTTGGTTCAAAGTGACTTGCTGAAAATTCTTTGGTTAAAAAGGGAATTATAATTAAGCGATTATGTTAGGTGAACAATGGAAAATCTCTGGAATTCTAACATCTTTACGTCTGAGTCTCTGTGCACAAAGGTGGGAGATTCCACAGCAAGACAAGGGCTCAAACCTGGCTCTTAAATGCTTACTTAAAACCTTATTTTTGTACAGTTTTCAGCCTACAGGGCCCAAAGGAAATGAGAAAAATCATGGCCAGTTTGGGAAACTGCTGTGGTGATTTTATGTGGCTGTAATGGAAGGGATGTTGACAAGACTGAAGGGCTGGGCTTCCACAGGTGCTAGAATGCCTTCGTTTAGGGGAAGAGGGGCTCTTGAAGGGTTTTAAGAAGGGAAATGTCATGATTAGATTTCTGTCTTAAAAAGACCAAGGCAGCAACAATCTGGAAGGTAGATGGTAGGTGGGGAAGTTAGTGAGGAGGCTAAGGTAGTGAGTGGCCCAGGCAAGAGATAATGGGGGTCTGTACAGGACAGTGGTATTGAAGAAGTGGGAGCAAACTGGAGCTTTTGGAAAGAGATCTGATGGGACTTCAGGACCAGCTGGGTATGGGGGTGAGGGGAAAATGAGCGTCTCTAGAACCAGTGACCAGAAGGAAGAGCAGATTTGTAGGCAAGCTGGCAAATTTAATTGTGATTATGTTGTCTATGAGGTTCCTGTAGAATGGCCAGGCAGAGATGTTCACTGGGCATTTAGACCTATAGGCCTGGTGCTGTGGAGAAAGACCTGGGATAGACGTGGGGATTTGGAGTCATCATGGTTTGGGAAGCAGAGGGCACTGCTGAGTCACTGGGAAAGAGTGGGGAAGAAGACCAGGAACAGATGCTGAAAAACACCAAATGTAGGGGGTATAGAAGAAAAGGGGCCCTGAGGAGGCTTAAGAAGTAGGAGGCTACTTGGGAGGCTGAGGCAGGAGAATGGCATGAATCTGGGAGGAGGAGCTTGCAGTGAGCCGAGATCACGCCACTGCACTCCAGCCTGGGCTACAAAGCAAGACTCCATCTCAAAAAAAAAAAAAAAAAAAAAAAAGAAGAAGAAGAAGTAGGAGGAAAGGCAGAAGTGATACAGTCACAGGAGCTGTATCAGTTAAGAGCTGGGTTTCAGGGGCATATCCTAGAAAACCCCAAATAACAACAGATTAAACAAGACAGAGGTTTATTTTTCTTATGTAACAGGGTGTGGAAATAAGCACTTGCCAGCATTAGTTCAGCAGTTGCAGGATAACGGGATCTGCATCTTTATCATTCTAGCCTTTTCCATGTGTTGCAAGATGGCTGCTGTAGCCCCAGCCATCAGGGCCATGTTCCAGGCAGGAGAAAGGAGGAAGGGTCAGGAGTAAATGGGCATGCATGCAGCAATTCAGTGTGGCCCCCTTTAGGAGCTTTCCTTGAAGCTCCATCCAACAGCTTTCGCTTGGATATCATTAGCTGGGACTGTGATCTAGCCACCCCTAGCTACAGGGGAAGCTGACAAATGACAATCTTGAAAATTCTTTGGTTAAAAAGGGAATTACAATTAAGCTATTATAATTACTGAATTATATCTGGGCTGAGTAGAAGATCACCCGGCTCCTGTCCAGGCCGTGTGTGCCCACGTTTTGGATGTGGAACTTGGGGCAGGGGTGAAGGAGGGGGTTCTAGTTAGTAAGGATGAAGGAAGGCTGGATATTGAGCAGGTAACTAGCAGCCTCTGCCACAGGAGCCAAAGAAGAGGATTTCAGGGAGGAGAGTGTGGTCAAAGTGTTAAGTGCTGCAAAGAGGTAACGCCGCCTGTGGGATTCGGCAATTAGGAAATCAGTGTAAGGGAATGGTGAGGTCTCAGCTCAGCCTCTGGAGGTTGGATTGATCTAGAAGTAGGGAATGAGACTCTGGAAAGGGGAGACTGGTCCCTAGAAGGGGATACAGTGGGGAAATGGAGTTTTGAAATGGGGAGGGCAGAGCGGGTTTATATGCTGAAGCAAAGCCAGCAGGGAAGATGTTGATCCTGTGGGAAGGAAAGACAGTAGATGATGGAAGAGAATGTGAGGAGGAGCTGAAGTAACACTGTCTCCTCCGTGGGCGGGAAGGAGGAGCAGGCCAGGGAGGTGATAGAGTGTTTGCCTCCTTGGGACACTCCTATGAACATAGGAACGCTGTGAATCATGGATCTATGTCCGCCTAGGCTGGAGAAAACTGAAGTGCAGCACTTCACAGTTTGGCATTTGTATTGTCCATTGTGCTGAGCAGGAGCATTCGTTCTGAGTCGCCCATGGACATATATCACACTAATTGTTGCTATATCTCAACCTCGCTGGAGGCTTAGGGGACACATAGAGCTTTGGCTCACTCCAGTCTCCCTTCTCAGTCTCCTCGGGCTCTGTTCATGGGCCACGGCCATTTGGAAGGACAGCTCCTTCCGTGGCTCCCAGGTGCAGCTCTCTGGCTCGTCTGGAACCTGCAGGAAGCTTTCTGTGCCTCCCCAGGGCTGTCTGCTACCAGGAACGTACTTAGTAGAGAGGTTCACTGCCTACAGACCTTTGGCCCTTTTACCTCTGTGTCCGTCTCTGTCCCGTGAGACCACACTTCAGGGTTTAGGCCACTTGCCTCATCCAAGAAGCTTTATGCCCCAGTTTCCGGGCCTGCCACGGAAGCCCAGGGGACCATCAGGAAGGGTGAGGGGAGAGAGATGGAGAGCAAGATCGAAAGCCATGAAAAACAACGAGAGGAGAAAGGAAGGCCTCCTTTCTTCACTGTTTACCCTTCTACACAGCTAAGTAAACCCCCTTAGTTTCCTATTCATTGCAGCTCCCACACATATAACTGGGCTCACAAGTAGATTGTAAGGTCGTTATATTCACAACTTTTCACAGAAGAAAAAGACAGCTCATACTTACAGGGCTTCTGTAACCACTAATATTCAGCTGTGATGTCAAGATACCATGTTAGAGAATTACTGTGAACATTAATTCCGTGGTTTGAATGAGTCCTCAAAATTTGATGTATTGGAAACTTAATCTCCAAAGTGGCAGTGTTGGAGAGGTGGGGCCTTTAAGAGGTGAGTGGATCATGAGGACTCTGCTGTTGTGAAGAGATTAATGGATTAATGGGTTATCACAGGAGTGGAACTGGTAGCTTTATAAGAAGAGAAAGAAAGACCTGAGCTAGCACATCAGCACACTCAGCCCCACGCGATGCCCTAAGCCATCTCAGTACTCCTCAGAGAGTTCCCGCCAGCAAGAAGGCTCTCATCCTCTCACCAGACATGGCCCCCCAACCTTCCTTTCCTTATAAAATAATTTCCTTATAAAATACTCAGTCTCAGATATTCTGTTATAAGCAACAGAAAACAAGTTAGGACCGAAGAGGTAACAAGGAAAAATCACCCTGATGATGGAGGCTGAACTCTGCATTGAGTCTCAGCAGTTCTTCCAGAAAAGTTAAGGCATCGTGGCTTTGAAAATTTGGCTAGTTTCTTCTCATTCCGAGACTCATTTAGTCTTATATAAGTTGGGATTTCTTTCTGCTAAATATAATAGAATACCAGATTTTGGTATAGATTTGACAGTTCAGCAATTTCACGGGCAAGACCTCTGTTAAAAATCTCCTGACTTGGGCTGGGTGTGGTGGCTCAGGCCTGTAATCCCAGCACTTTGGGCCCTGGAGGACAAGACCAGTGTGAGAACCCCATCTCTTAAAAAAATTTTTGTTTGTTTGTTTTAGGCTGGGCGTGGTGGCTCACACCTGTAATCCCACACTTTGGGAGGCCAAGGCAGGTGGATCCCCTGAGGTCAGGAGTTCGAGACCAGCCTGGCCAACATGTTGAAACTCTGTCTCTACTAAAAATACAAAAATTAGCCAGGCGTGGTGGTGGGCACCTGTAATCCCAGCTACTTGGGAGGCTGAGGTAGGAGATCATTTGAACCTGGGAGGTGGATGTTGCAGTGAGCCAAGATCATACCACTGCACTCCAGCCTGGATGAAAGAGAAAGAGTAGTCTGTCTCCAAAAAAAAAAAAATTGTTTTAAACTTAGCCAGGTGTGGCGATGCATGCCTGTGGTCCCAGCTACTTGGGAGGCTGAGGTGGGAGGATTGCTTGAGCTCAGAAGTTCAAGGCTTCAGTGAGCTATGATCATGCCACTGCACTCCAGCCTGGGTGACAGAACAATACCCTGTCTCAAAAAAAAAAAAAAAAAAAGAATCTCTTGGCCTTTTCCTCCTTGTCACAAGTGGCTGTTGCAACTCCAAACATTGAGTCTGCATTCCAGGAGAAGAAAAAAGAGGAGACAAGAACAACATCCACAGATATCTGCTTACAGCCCATCAGCCGGGACCATGTCACACGTTCACTTCTAGCAGCAAAGGAGGCTGAAAAATAGAGTATTTCATTTTCCAGCCTCTGTTGTGGGGGACGTTAAAGGAGAGGAGGAGTGAGATTAGGTGTTGGGTGAGCTGACAGCATCTGCCACACCAGGCCCCAGGAAAAAAATATTGATGAGGATTAGGAAATCAAATTCAGATTCATTACTTTTACAGACATTGGAACTAGAGAATGATTGTGACAATGGTATGGTAGACAGAATTCTAAGATGGCCCCCGATCAATGACCCTTGCTTGCCCTTGTATAATGCCCTCCCCTTGAGTGTAGACAAGACCCATGAGTATGATGAGATATCACTGCCTGGCTGGGCGCGGTGGCTCACGCTTGTAATCCCAGCACTTTGGGAGGCCGAGGCGGGCAGATCACGAGGTCAGGAGATGGAGACCACGGTGAAACCCCGTCTCTACTAAAAATACAAAAAAATCAGCCGGGCGTGTTGGCGGGCGCCTGTAGTCCCAGCTACTCGGAGAGGCTGAGGCAGGAGAATGGCGTGAACCCGGGAGGCGGAGGTTGCAGTGAGCCGAGATTGCGCCACTGCACTCCAGCCTGGGCGACAGAGCGAGACTCCGTCTCAAAAAAAAAAAAAAAAAAAAAGAGATATCACTGCCATGGTTGTGTTATGTTACAGGGCAAAAGGGACTTCAGAGTTTTAATTAAGGTTACCAGTGGCCGGGCGCAGTGGCTCATGCCTGTAATCCCAGCACTTTGGGAGGCTGAGGCAGGCAGTTCATGATGTCAGGAGATCAAGACCATCCTGGCTAACACAGTGAAACCTGGTCTCTACTAAAAATACAAAAAATTAGCTGGGCGTGGTGGCGCATGCCTGTAGTCCCAGCTACTTGGGAGGCTGAGGCAGGAGAATCGCTTGAACTCGGGAGGCAGAGGTTGCAGTGAGCCAAGATCACGCCACTGCACTCCAGCCAGGGCGACAGAGTAAGACTCGGGGTGGGGGGAGTTACTAGTTTGTTGACTTTGAATTCATCAAAAGAGATATTACCCAGGTGGGCCTGACCTCATCACACCAGTCCTTTCAACATGGTTATAGAGGCTAGAGACAGCAGAAGTCAGAAATGCAAAGCACAGAGGGCCTCTGTGAACCCTGCTGGCTTTGAAAATGGAGGAGCAAGGTATATAGGTGGACTCTAGGCACTCAGAGCTGCCTCTCCCTGACAGCCAGCAAGGAAACAGGGGCCTCCTTTCTACAGCCAGAGTGAACTGAATTCTGCCATCACCACATACGCTTGGAAGAGGACCTTGGGCTCCAGATCAGAATGTAGCCTGACCAACATCTCCATTTTATTAGCCTTGTGAGACCCTGACCAAAGAGCCCTGCCATGCTGTGCCAGAACTTCTGACCTATGGAACTGCAAGCTAATAAGTGAACTGTTTTAAGTTACTAAGTTTGTGGTAATTTGTTACACATCAGTAGAAAACTCATACAAATAGTTAATAAAGGAAGGTAGCCAGGGAAATATTGTAGGGTAGCATCAAAATTAGTGGAGAAGGGCTGGGTGCTGTGGCTGATGCCTATAATCCCAGCACTTTGGGAGGCTGAGGCGGGTGGATCACCTGAGGTCGGGAGTTTGAGACCAGCCTGGCCAACATGGTGAAACCCCATCTCTACTAAAAATACAAAAATTAGCCAGATATGATGGCAGGCACCTGTAATCCCAGCTACTCAAGTGGCTGAGGCAGGAGAATTGCTTGAATTTGGGAGGCAGAAGTTGCAGTGAGCTGAGATCGCGCCACTGCACTTCAGCCTGGGCAACAGAGAGAGACTCTGCCTCAAAAAAAAAAAAAAATTAATAGAGAAGATATCAAGGTGCTGGACATTGTTAGAGGGATAATATTTTCCTTTCTCACAGGGATCAGAATACCTACCACCAGTCAGATGCTGTGACTCACTCCTGTAATCCCAACACTTTGGGAAGCCAAGGTGGGAGAATTTCTTGAGGCCAGGAGTTTGAGACCAGTCTAGGCAACACAGCAGACCTTGTCTCTTAAAAAAAAAAAAAAAATTACCTGGGCATGATGGTATGCACCTGTAATCCCAGCTACTCAGGAGGCTGAGGCAGGAGGACTGCTTGAGCCTTGGAGTTTGAGGCTGCAGGTAGCCGTGATCACACCACTGCACTCCAGCCTGAGTGACAGAGCAAGACCTTGTCTCTAAACAAACAAACAAACAAACAAAAAACGAGAACAAAAACAAATAATACCTACTGCCTATTTTAATAGAACTGGAGGCTGTAATTGAATTTATAACTCTGGACATGATTCTTCCAAGTGGGTAACTCTTCCCTGGGTATGAGCTGTGCCTCCCTGGGGGGACACAGGCCCTTTCTCGCCACTGAAGGACACTGGGTGAAGTACTTTGGATGTTGTTCAATAGGCAGTAGGGAGCCATTGAAGGTTTTTGAACAACAAAGTGCCATGACCAGAGTGATTCCTTAGGAAGATGATTCTGACACTATTTCAAATGAAAGAGAAAAAGACTAGGGCTGGGGAGAAACAGGAACCCGCAAAGAGCTACTGTAATAATCCGCACATGAGGTAATGCGGGCCTGAGGCTGGGTCCTGGGCTCTAAACAGAGCTCAGCCCCCTGGCCTCTTACCTGGGTTCCATCAAGATCCAGACCTTTACATGCTTCTCTTAAAATGGGGCTGTCCTCAGTGGAGGGCTAGGGGACACAGAACCGCTTCCAGAACACAGTGACTTCTGCCCCATGGGGTCTCCTGGCAGCTGGCAGCTAGGTTTTGACTCCAGGAGGTGCTTCAAGGTGGAAAGGAGCAGGTCTGCCCAGGTTTGAGAAAGACTGAGGCAGACACACAAGGAGAGGCCGGGGCTGAAGAGCATTGGCCTGAGAGGCTGAAACCTGAGTTCTTGTCCCGGCTTCATCACTCATTCACCATGTCTGCCCTCTCAAATGGGCCTTAAGATGTCTCTGCAATTGCTACCACTTTTGAGTCTAAGAGATAGTCTTTGAATTATCCGGAGGAAAGAAGTTTGCTGGTTTGAGACAAAGTCTCATTCTGTCGCCCAGGCTGGAGTGCAGTGGCATGGTCTCAGCTCACTGAAACCTCCACCTCTCAGGTTCAAGCACTACCACGCCTGGCTGAGGTTCAAGTGCCACCATGCCTGGCTAATTTTTGTAGTTTTAGTAGAGATGGGATTTCACCATGTTGGCCAAGCTAGTCTTGAACTCCTGGCCTCATGTGATCAACTCGCCTCAGCCTCCCAAAGTACTGGGATTGCAGGTGTGAGCCACTGCACCTGGCCTAGGAGGAAAGAAGTTTTAAACTCAAAAGATGAACAGATAGAGTAGGTTATTGTGATTTACTGGACTATCAGTCATAGTTCTTATGGGACAGAACTATGTTACTTAAGAAAAATGAAATTAACGGTTTACATAACTAGGAAGCCCTGGCCTGATCCAGGTGTCTGAGCAGTGTCCCTGGGAGTCTCTGTCTCTGTTTCCCAGCTTCGCTCTTCTCTGTGTTGCCCTCACTCTCAGGCAGGTACTCCCTGCACGGCAGCCACCAGCCACTCCATACACTTCCTACCAACTGAACCGCTCCCACAGAGGGAAAACATTTCTTTATGAGTAGTAGTTCCTTCACAGTTCCCAGAGAGGGCGCTCACTGGACAACTCAGGTCACATGTCCAACCACAACCAATCCCATTGGCTGAGACTAGATCACTGCCTGTCCCAGGAGCCAGAGGAAGGTCTGTCCCACGTAAATCTCATGGATCGAGAGGAGAAGAATGTGTTCTCCACAGGAAAATCACAATGCGAAAGATGGAGACTGGATGCCAAATGGGCAAAAAACCAAAAACAAAACCATGGAGGCCCCTAATAACTGCTGTTACCTCAATGGTTTGAAAAGTTTAGAACCTTTCTGACCCCTTAATCACAGGATGATGGGACCTAAGAGTTCTAAGTAGGTAACTCTTTTCTACATATGAGCTGAACCTCTTGGGACCCTTTACAAAAAGATTCTGAGTTGGGTACTGTTCTTAGCTCCATTGTACAGGTAGGGAAATTGAGACCCAAAGTCACAGTACTAGTAAGTGATATAATTCCAGGCACATCAGATTTAAAAGCGCTCACAGTTTTGACTCCACCTTATTGAGTTCATGCACATGGCAACATATAGCCTTATGTTTTTTTTGTTTGTTTGTTTGAGACAGAGTCTCGCTCTGTAGCCCAGGCGGGAGTGCAGTGGCACGATCTCAGCTCACTGCAACCTCCGTCTCCCAGGTTCAAGCGATTCTCCCGCCTCAGCCTCCCGCGTAGCTGGGATTACAAGCGCATGCTACCACGCCCAGCTAATTTGTTGTATTTCTAGTAGAGATGGGGCCCGAGTTAGCCAGGGTGGTCTTGATCTCCTGACCTCATGATCTGCATGCCTCGGCCTCCCAAAGTGCTGGGATTACAGGCGTGAGCCACCGTACCCAGCCGGCATTGTGGTTTTTAATGCTATAAGAGGCTTTTCACTTAGTAAGACTCAGACAGAATAAGTGCGTGTGATGACGTTAGCATATCTTCCCAGTCTGGTCTGATATGGACACCAACCACAAGCCTAGCTGAACCTCTGAGAAAGGAAGACTTCAGAAAAGGATCAGCCCCACCTACACAGGGAATGATGGCCATTAATATTCCAAAGCCAGCTTCTTACCCCTAGGTGCAGTACAGTTAAACATGTCCCAGCCACTGTCTACATGCCCTTTTTTTTTTTTTTAGAAGGAGTCTTGCTCTGTTGCCTAGGGTGGAGTGCAATGGCACAATCCTGGCTCACTGAGACCTCTACCTCCGGGCTTCAAGTAATTCTCATGCCTCAGCCTCCGGAGTAGCTGTCATTACAGGCACCCACCACCACACTCTGCTAATTTGTATATTTTTAGTAGAGTCAGGGTTTCACCATGTTGGCCAGGCTGGTCTGGAACTCCTGACCTCAGGTGATCTGCCCACCTCGGCCTCTCAAAGTGCTGGGATGACAGGCGTGAGCCACCGCGCCCTGTCAACATGCGCTTTTAATAAATGTGATAAGCACTTCTGCCTGTGCCCAGTTGACATCTACACGCACACAGTGAAACTAGTTTGTATCATTATAAAAGATTCCAAGTAAATATAATAGGAATATTGAGGAGTGAGGATCATGCTTGCACTTTTTAAATTCAGAATTCTATTTGGTGGGCAGTGACCTTCAGGTATTATGCAATATGAGTCTTTAAAATTTGCTATTTTGTTAGGAATGGGAATGAGGTTAGAATAGTGACCCAGAAGCTTGTTACATGTTTAGATACCTGGTCCTGCCTTGAAGTCTCTGACCAACTCCTCACCTTCAGAGGGATAATGGGAGACAGAGGTTTGGTATTATATTTATTTTGAAGCATCTATTGTACCAAATACAATGCTAGAGACATAAAGGTGATTTTTTTTTTTTTTTTGAGACGGAGTCTCGCTCTGTCACCCAGGCTGGAGTGCAGTGGCAGGATCTCGGCTCACTGCAAGCTCTGCCTTCCGGGTTCACGCCATTCTCCTGCCTCAGCCTCCCGAGTAGCTGGGACTACAGGCGCCCGCCACTGCACCCAGCTAATTTTTTGTATTTTTTAGTAGAGACGGAGTTTCACCATGGTCTTGATCTCCTGACCTCGTGATCCGCCCGCCTCAGCCTCCCAAAGTGCTGGGATTACAGGCGTCAGCCACCGCGCCCAGCTGGAAAGGTGATTTTTAAAAGACCTCTGAACATGTTTTCTTGGGAGCTAATGCCTCCATATGTCACAACCATCATGACCATGCCCCCCAGTTTTTTTCTTTAAGTGCTCACTTCTGAGATCTAGCTTAAGAAAGACACACAGGAGAGGCATTCTGGTCACATGAGGCATGAAGTCATGGTCACGCTTTGGCCTGACCAAAAGGATTACCACCAGCATTGACCACATTTAATTCCTACTAACTTTTGACCCCTACAGAAATTTGAAATCTATTCTTAAATTATTTACCACTACCAAGGGCATTCAAAAATATTCATTACAGTCTGTAATTACTTTTAACATTCCTTCATCCAAAAGGCATGCCTTTATTCATTCACTCACTCACTCACTTGTTTATTCAACTTACATGTATCAAGTGTTTCCCACATGCCAGGACTGTTCTAAATGTGAGGGATAGCCAGGTGCAGTGGCTCATGCCTGTAATCCCAGCACTTTGGGAGGCCAAGATGGGCAGATCACTTGAGGTCAGGAGTTTCAGACCAGCCTGGCCAACATGGTGAAAACCTGTATCTACTAAAAATACAAAAATTAGCTGGGTGTGGTGGCGGGTGCCTGTAATCCCAGCTACTTGGGAGGCTGAGGTAGGAGAATCGCTTGAACCCGGGAGGCAGAGGTTGTAGTGAGCCGAAATCACACCATTACACTCCAGCCTGGGAGACAGAGCGAGACTCCATCTAAAAAAAAAAAAAAAAAAAAAAAAAATTGAAGGATAGAAGGAAGAGCAGAAAATGGACATGATTCTTCCCTTCATGAAGCTTACAGTCTAGTGAGGGAGATAGAACTTAATAAACATTCAGACCAGGCATGGTGGCTCATGCCTGTAATCCCAGCACTTTGCGAGGCCGAGGCGGACAGATCACTTGAGGTCAAGAGTTCGAGACCAGCCTGGCCAACCTGGTGAAACCCTGTCTCTACTAAAAATACAAAAAATTAGCTGGGCATTGTAGCACATGCCTGTAGTCCCAGCTACTTGGGAGGCTGAGGCAGAAGAATCGCTTGAACCCAAGAGATGGAGGTTGCAGTGAGTGGAGATCATACCACTGTACTCCAACCTGGGCAACAGAGCAAGATTTTGTCTCAAAAAAAAAAGGAACTTAATAATCATTCAAATAAGTATTAAATATCACTTATGATAAATGCTGGGAAGACATGGTACATTGGGCTCTCCAAGGAGGATTTGACTTAACATGTGAAAATCAAAAAGTAAACCATATGGGAAATTCAACTTACATGATACTAGAAGGAAAGGAATTCACTCAGCAAAGAGGTTCGGTGATGTCTCAGATTGGGCTCCCTGGAAACAGACTCTGAGATAGATTTACACATGGCAGATATTGGGGAGCTATGCTATTGTGAAATATGTATTTGGTCTTCATCCCATTTTCTGGCATACAACTCCTAAAATCCTTGGAATCTTCAAAGTGAAAAGCATCTTTTTGTATATTAATGAGTTGACTGATGGCTGGCAGCCCCTAGAAAGGTGCAGGATGGAGACTGGTCACCAGAAAAGCCAAGGTAGGATTAGAGGCTTAGGACTTTCAGCCTATCCCCCAATGGCCAATGATTTTATCAATCATGCCTGCGTAATGAAGCCTCCATAAAAACCCAAAAGGGCAGGGTTCAGATAGCTTCCTGATAGCCAAACACGTGGAGGCTTCCAGGAAGATGAACAAGAACACATCCACGTGCTGGGAGTGTGGCTCGCCCCAGCTCCACGGGGACAGAAGCTTCTGAACTTGGGACCCCTTCCAGACTTGGTCCTGTATGACTCTTCATTTGGCTGCTTATTTGTGTCATTTAAAATATCCCTTATAACAAACCAGAAAACATAAGTGTTTCCCTGGATTCTGTGAGCTGCTGTGGCAAATTAATTGAACCCAAAGAGAGGTTTATGGGAACCTCAATTTATGGCTGGTGGGTCAGAAGTTTTGGAGGCCTGGACTTGCCATTGACATTCAAAGTCTGGAGGCAGCCTTGGGGACTGAGCCCTCACCCTGTGGGACCTGGCACCATCTCCAGGAGATACTGTCATAATGGATTTGAATTAGAGGACATCCAGCTGGCATCTGCTGCAGAACGGATTGCTGGCTGGTTTGTGTTTTGAGAGTATTGTGGGAGAAACTGAGTTTGTTTCTTCTACTCAGGAGTGCTCTCCTGAGATGCAGCCATGAGGAAGGCAGGACTGGGCAGAGAGAGCCTCACCCCCAGTGCGGCAGGCGGTGAGGACTAAGACCTCAGCCATCCTTCAGGGAGCTCTGGAGTTGGGATGACTCTTCTGAGTTGTCCCAAATTGAGGTGGGGTCCAGACTTGTGTATCCCTAAGGATGCAGTCAGTGACTGTGAGTAGCTGCCGGAAGGGGGCGGAAGCCTGGGATGCCGTCCCTGCTGCAGAGGGCAGTTCCCAGGGAGGGGTGCAGCTGTGAGCCATCAGCAAGCAGTGGCCCCAGCCAGGCATGGCTACATAAATTTGGGGGCTCGCTGTGAAATAACAATATAGGGCCTCTTCTTCAAATATGAAGAAAAAGCCTCCTTTTATGCTCTATTTTTCAACCAGCCATGGGGTTTGGATTTGCTATTTAATGTCATACTTCCCCAGGCTCTGGGATACTCAAAGAGTGAGTAGAGACCCTCACAGACACCCAGGGCTCCATCCCACGACTGGATCTGAGGAAGCATGTGCCTGACCCCAGCCCTCCCTGCACCTGAGTCCAGGCCCCTACCAGGCAGAAAGTGGCAATAGTCACTGGGTGGGGGTGGGGGTAGAAGTGGGAGGTGGGGAAGCAGACAGCCATGAACCCATCTGTGGGAGGCAAGCAGGTGGCAGGAGGGGGACTGTGTGAGCTGAGGCTCCAAGTACGGCTGCATTGGCTTATTGGACTTCACTTAAAAGACACAAATTCAAAGACAAATGATTACAAACAGCACTAAACCCCAGTAAAGGTATGCCTCTGAGCACAGGGCCCTGTCCAAGGGCACTGGAAACTGGCCTGGCCCCAGCAGCTGGAGGGCGGGGGCCAAGAACCTGAAGAGGGGATTGGAGCCAAGTACCATCGTAGCCCCCACAGGTGGGGAAGAGCATTTCAGGCCATGGGATAGTCTGGGCAAGTATCTCTTGCTTTAGGGGAAATGAAAAGGAAGCCAGGAAATGAAAAGCACGTCGTAAGAGAAAATGTGGTTCAAATGAAGATGGAGAGGTGGCAGGGGCCAGACGGAACCTGGCATGACAGGCCATGTTAAGGACTTCGGGTGATCATCTCTGATCACTGGAAAAGCTGTGGCAGGGTTTCATGAAGGGGACAACATGTTTCAAATTTTGTTTTGAAAAGATTACCCCAGATGAAGTGAGACAGATTCGAGGAGATTCAGGTAGTTTGTGGTCTTTGTAATCCAGGTAAGAAGTGATGGGGCTCAGACCACAGAAGGAGTAGTGGAGACAGAATGCAGTGGATGAATTGGGGCCATATAATATTTCAGAGTGAATAGGCCTCACTGATGGTTTGGATATGGGGTTAAGGGAGATGGGGTGTCAAGAATGATTTGTTAGATAAGGCTGTGTCACAAGCACAGACTTAGACCCTGAGTACTAAACAGGGAACCAGGCAAACAAATGCCTGCCTTCATGAAGTTCCAGGAGAGGAAAGGGATGGACGAGGACGTGGGCAGTGATAATACGGTGTGATCAGGGTTGTCTGAGCCGGGTACATAGGAAGGGCACTCAGCCCAACATGAGGACCTGGAGTCACAGGGTCAGGAAGGGCTTCCAAGAGGAAGGGACAACCAAGTTAAGACTTAAAAGACATGAAGCCAGACAGGTAAAGAGGAAGGAGCATGCGCTAGGTAAAGGGATCAGCAGAGCTCAATAGTCTTCAACGGGGGGTGATTTTGCCAGACTTCCTGGGGATATTTGGCAACGTCTGGAGACAGTTTTGGTTGTCATGACTGGAGAACTGCTACCAGCATCTAGTGGGTAGAGGCCAGGGATACTGCCAAACATCTTACAATGAATAGCACAGCCCCCAACACAAAGCTTATTCAGCCCACAACATCCACAGTGCCACAGTTGAAAACCCTGGCATAAAGTCCTCGCAGCACAAGGCCTGGGGCTCAGTCACAGAACAGAGTGGCTTTGCAGCTGGCTGGAGTGTGGAGTCATGAGGTGGGAGGTGTGACAAACGACACAAATAGAGAGTTTAGCAGACACGAGGCCCTAGGGGCTGGAGGAGTTGGGCAAGGGGAGTTTGAACCTATTGGCAAGGGTGCTGGGGAACCAATGAAAGGTTTTCATCAGGGGAGTGACAAAATCAATCTTGGGGCCAGGCGTGGTGGCTAATGCCTGTAATCTCAGCATTTTGGGAGGCCAAGGCACAAGGATCACTTGAGCCCAGCAGATGGAGACCAGCCTGGGCAACAAAGGGAGACTCTGCTCTATGTTAAAAAAAAAAAAAATAGCCTTGGAATTACAATCAAAGAGAAGGAGTTAGAATGAGCATAGCAAGGCTGGGAGGGAAGCAGAGGACTCAGGGAAGTGTGGGCTTGCACATTGTCTAATGGAGTCACAGGAGTAAGGAGAGGCTGGGCCAGGGGGTCTGCAGGATGTGGCAGGAGGGGGCTGTCATGTGAGATGATACAGTTCAGGGACCTAATGGTTGCTGCATCAGCTAATCTAATATAGACACATGTTAGAAGCTCAGAGCATTCATTGAGATCATGCGCAGCTGATGAAATATGGTCCTGCAGGTCGAGATAGGAGCTTGAGCATTTGAATCCTGGTTCTGCCATTTACTCTGGCTGCTGTGTACATATGTGCAGGCTGACTCCCTGCATGGGAGAGTGGGGGCTGACGTCACACGGGAGGCTGGTTTGCTCCACGCACCAAGACATTTGGAGTGCCTTCTAATTGGCACAAACGTGCGCATGGGCTGGCCACAGCCCTGCACATGACCTTAGGCAAGTCAGACTGCTTCTCTGAGCCTGCTTAATACTGCCCGCCTTTAGCGTTGATGAGAAGATTAAGAAACAAAGTAGATGAATGCCTGGCCGAGGGTCAGCCACTTGGTAGGCACTCAAGAAATGACTGTACAAGAAGCTCCAGACCTTCAGTCACAATCCCCGCTGCTGCAATTGTTTCTGCCTCACCTGACAGGCACTGTAGTTGCTCAGGTGACCTCTGCAGCTGTGCTTTGTTCTCTGCCAGGCACAGGGAGCCAGCGGGACCCCAAGGCTGCAGCAGTGGGCAGTGGGTGAGCAGCTTGCATCTGGGTTGAGCCAAGCAGACACTCACAGTTGTCTTGCTTCCTCACAGCTGTGTGGGGTTTCATTTGTGGTTTTCTTCTGAGCATCTTAGAGGCACCGTGGAAAGTATGCCTCAGCCTGCTGCCAGAGAGATTCACAACACATGAAACCACTGAAGAACACGCTCAAGTGAAAGAATGGGAACTATTGATCTCTGACTATGTGCCAGGCCCTGCCTTTCAGTCTGATGGAGTCTTGTGTAGCTGTCCTGCCTGAGACAACCAGAACCCAGGCATGGTAACAACAGCCGCTAATACCTACTGTGGTAGAGGGCCTGCTGTGCGCCAGGTTTTGGGTGGACACTCAATCTGTTTTATCGTTTTAATCTTCATCACAGTCCCATAAGGCAAGAACTGTTGAGGCTCAGAGGGGTTGAGTAAGCGGCTGTGGGTGACCAACTTATAACTGGTAGAGCTGGGATCTGAACTACAGCAAACCAACGCCAGTGTGGGAGCCATTTCACCTCAGACTCTATCCCTGCAAAAAGCGTTACTGCGAGGGCCCCTCTTTTGGGCTCCCTGTGTGGGCTCTCTGAAATGGGTGTCCTTCCAGGGGTGTCAGGGAGAGCAGGAAGCCGCCTCTGATGGGATGCGCCCTCCCCGCCCAGGAAGTGGCGGCAGAAAGCGGGCCCTGCGAAGCCAGGGGCAGGAACGGCCTCCGCGCGACACTGCGGCGCTCCTGATTCTGCGGCCTGGGGCCGAGCACGCGGGGCGGGCGGAGCCTCGAGCTAAGTCCCCTGGGGTCCCAGGGCCGCATTCCTCCGAGGTCTGCAAAGGCCACTGCTTAAAGGCGCAGAGGAGCAGCTGGGAACGAGAACAAAGCGGCCAGGCCCCCCTCGGAGGAAGGAAGGAGCGAGCCCCAGGAAACAGCTGATAGCGCTAAGCTCAGCTTGTTTTTTTCCTCTGCTCAACAGTTCTCCTGCCACGGCAAACAAAAGATGTACATTCTGATTCCCTCTTCTGTTTGGATTGTGCTGTCGACTGGATCTGGTTTGTGATGAGCTGGGGGAAGAAGCATCCGCGGGCGGTTTCTGGCTCGGCGTGCCAGTGTGCTGGGCCTCGCCGGGATCGCGGAGCTTCCTCTCCCGCTCCTTTCTCCCCGCCTGCGTCGCTAATCCAGCCTGGCCCGGCCACCCCAAGGGCCGACACGGCCGTTTCTTTTGATAGTGGAATTGGAGGTTGCCAAGTTTTCAGATTTAATGGGAACTGGAGGGTTGCTCGTGTCCTTGACCTTGAAGGACCTGCGCACACTCATACTTTTTCATGGACTTGTAAAACTGTTAAGATGTGAACTGTGCCCTCTCAGCTCCACCAGAAGCCCCTCCCTGTTCTCTGCACTGCGAAGGTCACAATCTGGTTCCTGGTTGTCCAGAGCCGCACTGGGACTCTGTCCAGGGCCAGCCTGGGCCCTGCCAGTTCGGTTGAGAGTGACAGCTACAGGGTCAATGGAAGAAGCCAGCACCCAACAGCAAGAACAATGTAGGGGGCATCTGGACGGGCCTGGGATCTTAATCCCACCTTAAGGTGTCTACCTTCCCCAATGTCTGGACACCTGTAGGTGACAGGTGGCCCTGATGGGACTAAGCTCGAGATTACTGTACTAGAAGGACTTCCCGCTGCCCCTGAGGGGATGGGAGAGGGGCACTGGCACTGCCAGGCATCCTAAACCCCGTGAGGTCTGTTGCTCGATGTCGCCCAGTGCTGGGTATACTTGGTTTTTGCCTGACCAGGTGTTGACTCTGTGGGTCTGGAAAGGGCACCATAAAACCTAAAGTAAAATAAGGTAAAACCCAGAAAAGGACAAAACACACACACAAACACACACACACACACCCCTTCACTAAGAGGTGCTGACACTCAGGCAATCCTTACAGCCCTGGGCATGGCGGTTCTGGTCACATGCACTGAAGGAGACGGTTCTGATGCCGCTGAGACGGAGGCGCAGGGCCCTGTGTAACTGCAGGAGTTAAACCGAGCTGTAAGAGGTCAGCGTGGTTGGACCTGCTCCACACTGCTTGGCGCGTTCTCTCCTCCCACCCTACTCTGAGGAGGCAGTTCACATGCAGAAGACAAATGGCATAAAGGGCAGGCAATTAATTTTTTCAGCTGGAGGCTGCAATGGAATGTGGGTGCTTAAAGTCTGGCGTGCGCCTCTAATTCCATTCTCCTCAGTGAAATACCTCCGCTCTTCAAGGAGGTGGTGCCCTTCAAAGTTCCATGGCTGACATTTTCTGTCTTTAGGACCAAGAGGTGAATTTAGTCCTGAAAATTATTTGGAATGAATCTAAGGCCTTCCTGCATGCTGTCTCATGCTCTTTCCGCTACACCGGGGGGTCTACAGTGCTGTAAAGATGGCAGGCCAATTCTTTACTTATTTCCTTGGGGGAGGTGGTTGCAGAGCATGGCCCAGGGTCTGGTCCCATCTCCCAGAACCCTCTGCTGTGTGGAGCAGCCGAGCCAGCCTGAAACAGGCAAAGAATGGAGAATTCGCCGGGATAAGGGGAAGGGAAACATCTTTAGCAAGAATGCTAAAGATCAAGGACCAAGGACTTAGCACTGGGCAAGTGGGGAGAGGGAAGAAGGGGACCCTACAAGGGAGAAAAGAAATCCTGAAGGGAACTTGGAGGGGTAAGAAAAAGTCACTTCACGTACTTCCATAGAGGCGGAATAATGTAGTAGTGAAAAGTGCCGGTCAGGGCAGCCATGGTGGGTCATGCCTGTAATCCCAGCCCTTTGGGAGGCTGTGGCGGGTGGATCACAGGAGGTCGGGAGTTCGAGACCAGCCTAGCTAACATGGTGAAACCCTGTCTCTACTAAAAATACAAAATTAGCCAGGCGTGGTGGTGGGCGCCTGTAATCCCAGCTACTCAGGAGGCTGAGGCAGGAGAATCACTTGAACCTGGGAGGCGGATGTTGCAGTGAACCAAGATCATGCCACTGCACTCCAGCCTGGGTGACAGAGTGAGGCTCGGTCTCAAAAAAAAAAAAAAAAGTGCAGCCTGTGTGTGATTCTTAGGTTGGTGATCTTAGGCAAGATTTAACCTCTCTATGGTTCAGTTTCCTGATCTGCAAAATGGACACTATCTCACAGGGTTATTATGGAGATCAAATGAGGAATTCACATAAAGCACTACAGAAAATATTTAGCACGGAATAAGCACTCAATAATGTTTTCCATTATTATTTCCAATTTTTCTCTCAGCATGTGTTTCACAATCCTTTGTTCATGGCAAGGTATGTTGTCCGCTTTCACCCTACACCTTCTACTGAGCAACTTAGGTTTATCCAGTATCCTCATTAGTAACTTTAATCCTTAACGTCACTCACCTTTGAAATGTGCTCATTGGACCGGTGCCACGCAGAGCAAGCTCACAATAAATGTCGCTGAATAGAACTTACTGACTGCCACTGACTTAACTTCGTTTGGATGTTGTTTATAGTCTTTCTTTATGCCTCTGCCACCCCAGCAGAGTCACAAAGAACCAGATAGAAGCAGGACCCAAGAACATGAGGCCCAAAGGAGAGATGTGGGAAGTGAAATACTATATTCAGGGAGACCCTCAGCTCCTTCCCATCTCAGTTCACCAAATGAGAGCAGGCAGGCTGATACTTCTCAGGTGGGGTAATGGAGATATCCCACCTGATCACTCTCATCAGTTGATAAGCTGGACTCCACATAGTTTATAGTCAGCTTTTTGGTGCTTCACTCTTAAATATGAATGAATAGACAAAGATCAGTTGTCATTTGCAAAAAAAAAAAAAAAAAAAAAACTCTTCAAAATGAAAGACAGAACCAAGACAGCCAGAGGAAAAGAACTTGTAGAAAACAGGAACGATGCAGGGAATAGAAGAGACTATTTTTTAAAACTTGTAATTATTATCTTTTGAGATTAAAGAGAAGATAAGGCCTCCATGAAACAAGAACAAATGCTATAAATCAAGGACCATTCAGAGAACAACAAGGACATTTGGAAATAAAAACTATGTAAATACATTTGCAGAAAAACATGGACAAATCTTAAAGATATGTTAAATACAATAAGTCGGACACAAAAGAATACGTACTATACAATTCCATTTATACAACATTCAAGGACAGACAAAACTAATCTATAGTAACAGAAATCAGAAAGTGTTTGCCTGAGAAGTGGGGAGGACTGACTGGCAAAGGGCACAAGAGAACTTTCTGGACACAGAAATGTTTTATATCTTGTTTGGGTGGTATTTATGAGGGTGCATTTAATTATTAAAATTCATTGAGCTGAATATCTAAGAACTGTACACATTATTGTGTATTAATTATGTATCAACAAAATCATATTGGCAAAAATGAAAAGTTCAGTAGAAGAATTAAGCCTCTATGTCTAGCCATCAGTTTACAAGAAATGCAAAGAACAGAGGAGCATGTTAAATGACACCACAGGAATGCAGTCAGCAAAATCTGACTGTGGGAAACTAGTTTTGCCCCTTTTTTTCAACAAAAACTTGCTATGTGGGGAAAAGAGAGGAGGAGCCTATAAAAGATATTTAAGAGACAATCATTGTATAAACCACAATACATTGTATGAACCACATTTGATCCAAATTTAAACAAAAGTTTAATGATTGTTTAAGTGATTGTATGATTTAAATTTTACTTTTAAAAGTTTATAGGACAGTTGGTGTACAAATATGTCCAGATAATATTAAATAATTATTCTTATTTTTTAAAAGAGATAGTTATTGTAGTGCTTTGTTTTAGTGTGTTTTCTAAGTGACCTTATCTTTTAGAGATTCACAGTGAAATACAAATGATGCACGACTAGAATAGTCAGGAGAAGTGGGAAGGGACATAGATGAGACAATATTGGCCATGTGTGGGTAATTGTTGAAGCCAGGTGAAGACTACTTTAGGTTTATTATTCTACCTCTGTTTTGTATATATTTGAAGTTTCCCATAATAAAATACTTTTTTAAAAATAGAAGAATTGGGAAAAAATGGGGGAAGTCTCCCCCTATGCCCCTCAAAAAGAAATAAGAGACAGGAGTGGACATTAGGAGCAACAGGTAAGAAACATAAAGGATAAGTTCAATATTTCTGAAAAAAAGACGAGACAAAATGCAAGGGAGAAAATGATCAAAGAAATACTATGAGAGGCTGGACGTGGTGGCTCATGCCTTAATCCCAGCACGTTGAGAGGCCAAGGCAGGAGGACCCCAGAACTAGCCTGGGAAACAGAGAGAGACCCCATCTGTACCAAAGAAAAAAAAAATTAACCAGGCATGGTGGCGTGCATCTGTGTTTCCAGCTACTCAGGAGGCTGAAGTGCGAAGATTGCTTGAGCCTGGAAGGTGGAAGCTGCAGTGAGCCACAATTGAACCACTGCACTTCCAACCTGGGTGACAGACTGCAACTCTCTTTCTCTCTTTCTCTGACACACACACACACACACACACACACACACACACACACACACACACACACAGTATGAGATAATTTCCCAGTATAGACAGCCATTGGTTTCTGGATTGAGGGACCAGCTGATAGCCATGATAGCCAGCACCGTGGATGAAAAAAGCCCACATCAAAGTATGTCCTTGAGAAATTTCATCATGTTGGTGTACTGGACCACAAACCTCACGCAGCTTCCTACATTCCCTCTACTGCCTCCTTTTCTCTCCCGCTTGGACCGTTCTCTGTCAGCAGCACATCTAGGCTGCGTTGCCCCTCCACTTTCAGAACTGGATGAAACATCATCCTGTGGGGTATGGAGCCTTATTTCCTGGGCAGCTGCTAATCAACTGGATGACATGGCCAGCAGTATAGCTCTTCGGATAATCCTTGAGCAATGGAAACGGGAGATGGGAAGGACTGGGCAGCTGCATCCCCCTCATCCACTCTCTGCTGTGCTTCCTCCTGGTGCCTCTTCCAGAAGACTCCCTTGTACCTGATCAACCAGCAACTAGCTGGGCATCACATCCCCCTTGCCTCACTCTCCTTTTCCCTTCTGCATATTCTATTATAAAATCTTCCAAGCATACAGCAAAGTTGAAAGAATTTCACACGAGCACCTTTGAAATACCCATTACCTAGAGTTTATCATTGACATTTTTAACAGCTTTATTGAGATATAATTTAAGTACCATAAAAACCATTCATTTAAAGCGTATTGGCTGGGCGCGGTGGCTCACGCCTGTAATCCTAGCACTTTGGGAGGCTGAGGCGGGTGGATTACCTGAGGTCAGGAGTTTAAGACCAGCCTGGCCAACATGGTGAAACCCTGTCTCTACTGAAAAAAAAAAAAATAGCCGAGCATGGTGGTGCACGCTTGTAGTCCCAGCTATTCAGGAGCTGAGGCAGGAGAATCGCTTGAACCTCGCGAGGTGGAGGCTACAGTGAGCCAAGATCGTGCCACTGCACTCCAGATGGCGACAGATGTCTCAAAAAAAAGTACTGGTTTTTAGTATATTTACAGAGATGTGCAAACATTACCGCAATCAATTTTAAAACATTTTCTTCTCCCCCAAAAGAAATCCCATATCCTTTAGCAGTCACTTCCATTACTCTGCTCTTCCACCCCTAAGCAACCATTCATCTATTTTCTGTCTCTATGGAATTGCCGGTATTAGACACCTCATATAAATGGAATCATGCAATACATGGTCATTTGTGACCAGCTTCTTCCATTTAGCATGTTTTCAAGGTTCATCCATGTTGAAGCATGTATCAGTACTTCATTCGTTTCTTCCCCACTCTCCCCTCCCTCAAGACGGAGTCTTGCTCTGTCATTCAGGCTGGGGTGCAATGGCACCATCTCGGCTCACTGCAACCTCTGCCTCCGAGGTTCAAGCGATTCTCCTGTCTCAGCCTCCCAAGCAGCTGGGATTACAGGCGCACCCGGCTATTTTTTGTATTTTTAGTAGAGATGGGTTTTCACCATGTTGACCAGGCTGGTCTCTAACTCCTGACATGGTGATCCGCCCGCCTCAGCCTCACAAAGTGCTGGGATTACAGGCGTGAGCCACCACTGCCGGCTAGTACTTCATTCCTTTCTATGGCCAAATAATATTCCTTGTATATATCATTAACATTTTACTAGATTTGCTTTATCAAATGTCCATCTATCTATCCATCCTCTCCATCCATCCATTTAATCAATCTTACATCTTTTATTTATTTTCGAGTAAACTCACTTCTGCTTTTTCCAAGGCTTTGCACCTTCAGCTTGCACACCTCTCAAATAAAGCTCATATCACTGTCCTGTGTGCAAAGGAGGCTGGGAGAGATGTTGTCTTTAGTCATCTGGCATTTTATGATAGAGGGAGGCAAAGGAAAAGGGAGACTGGGAATAGATTCTGCTACCTTAGCATACAGTTTCTCAATCCCATCTCCCCTCCCTCCATGGCAACCCCCAGATCATGTATTCTAGAAACACCAAATTCCTTAAAGCTCCCTCAATATCTTACACTTTTTCTGAGTCCATCTCTTGCACATGCTCATTACCTGGATAGCCTTCTAGGTGTTTCCCTCATATCCAGCCAGCTGTGGCTCTTCAGTGAAGTATTCTCAACACATACACACACACACACACACTCACATAACACACACATACACACACATACACACATACACATACATACACACACTCACATACACATACACACATACACACACTCATACGTACACACACATGCACACACTCACATAACACACACATACACACACATACACACATATACATACACACACTCACATACACACACATACATACACACACTCATACATACACACACATGCACACACATACACACTCACATAACACACACATACACATACACATATATACACACAATCACATACACACATACACACACTCATACATACACACACTCACATACACACATACACACATACACACATGCACACACATGCACACACATGCACACATACACACACATACACACATGCTCTCATACACACATACACATTCACACATACACTCAACCTCACATACACATACATATGCACACTCACATGCCCACATACACATATACACACACTCACACACACATACACACATACACATACATACACACACATACACACACATACATACACACTCACACACACATACACACATACATACACACACATACATACACACACATACATACACACTCACATACACACATACACACTGACATAACACACACATACATACACACACTCATACATACACACACACATACACACATACACACATGCACACATGCACACATACACACACATACACACATGCTCTCATACACACATGCACATTCACGCATACACTCAACCTCACATACACATACATATGCACACTCACATGCACACATACACACATACACACACTCACATACACGCTCACATACACACTCATATGCACATATACACATACACACTCTCATACACATATGCTCACGTACACTCATATGCACATAAGACACATACACACGCTCACACACATATGCATACTCACATACACATACACTCACATACACACACACCACACATGCACACACACAACCACTTGCACACACACATACACTCACACACACTCATACACCCACACACACATACACACATACACCCACTCACATACACACACACTCATACACCCACACTCACACACACATACACACACATATGCACATACACACATACACACACAATCACATACACACACACCCCCATGGGCCGCCCTGCACGTGCTCCGCACTCTATTCAATCAACCTTCTGACCTGTCTGTCTCTACCAGTCTCTAAATCCTCAAGGGCAAGGGCCAGGCTTTACAGGTCTCGGTATCCCTGGAACTCATTGCAGGGCATGACTCAACAAATGTTTTCTGCGTAGTGAATGGAAAACATCTAGTCACCGTCTTTGTCGTTATTTATTTAAAAACATGGCATACACCAGGGGAGGCCCTGTGATAAGTGCCTGGATTTGGAGACAAAGATGAGTAAGGCTGCATCCTGGGCCTCAGAGGTGACTACAGGACTCTTTTGTCTGGACAAATGCAAAACTGGGCAAGATGCCAGGGCAACAGATGTAAACCGGGACTGTCCCAAGCAAAACGGAACATATGGTCACCCAAATTATATACCAGCTTCTCTGAAAACAGCAGTGCCATGCTGACTCATGCACAGCCCGTTAGACCCTAGTCACTTCCAGAACTTTCTTGTTCAGGCCACTCTTCATTAGTACTTGGATTGTTTAAGTTTTTTCTTGTTGTGATCCATGTAGAAATTATCCATGAAATTTCATATTTCTAAAGCATTACATTAAAAAATACTTAAGCAACTAGAAATAAAACACCTAATGCACAGCTCAACATTTCCTAATGTTTTCTTCGTAGAGATGGGGTCTCACAAAGTTACCCAGGCTACAGCGCTGTGGCTCGTCTATTGCACTAGAGCCTCGAACTCCTTGGCTGAAGGGATCCTCCCATTTCAGCCTTTTGAGTAGCTGAGGCTACAGGCAGACACCACTGCATCCAACTTTTCCAACCTTTCCTGAAGTACTGAAATGCATAGTTGTAATCAGTGGGTGACAATCATTACATATATAAATTCCTTGGTATTAACAATAGACTCTGGTTTATCATCTTATTGATGGGCCTTTGGGTGTTTCCAGCTCGTGACTATTCTGAGTTAATGAAGTTATGAACATCTCAATATAGATTCCTTTTTCTTTCTTCTGAGTCTCTTCTTTGAGGTACATACTCCAAAGTTAAATAATCTGGTTGAAAGACAGGAACAATTTGTTACCTTTTGTTTCCCATTGCTCTCTGTCATATTGCTCTCCGAAAAGTCCAAGTCGGCCAGGCACGGTGGCTCACACCTGTAATCTCAGCATTTTGGGAGGCAGAGGCGGGAGGATCACTTGAGGTCAGGGGTTCAAGACCAGCCTGGCCAACATGGTGAAACCCCATCTCCATGAAAAATACAAAAATTAGCCAGGCGTGGTGGCAGGTGCCTGTAATCCCAGCTACCTGGGAGGCTGAGGCAGGAGAACGGCTTGAACCTAGGAGGTAGAGGTTGCAGTGAGCTGAGATCAGAACACTGCATTCCAGCCTGGGTGACACAATAAGACTCCATCTCAAAAAAAAAAATTATATAAATATATAGATACCTTAAAATTGCAAGGTGTGTTGTAGATTTCATTAAATATTTGTTGAGTAAATACATGTATTAAAATCAATGCAGCCAAAATAAATAAATAAAAAATAAATAAATAAATGTTGGTTGCATCATGAAACTACATTGAATCAGAAGGTTGCTTAATGCATGTGGAATTTGAGCAAAGGAAGGACAAAAAAAAAATCAGTGCAGCCATAAAAAGACAGTGCATGATTCCACTTATATGAGGTACCTAGAGTAGTAAAATTCACAGAGAGAGAAAGTAAAATGGTGGTTGCCTGGGGTTGAGGGGAGGAGGAATGGCAAGTCATTTAATGAGTGTAGATTATCAGTTTTACAAGATGAGTAGTTCTGGAGATTGGTTGCACAACAGTGAGAATGTACTTAACACTAATAAACTTACACTGCAAAATGATTTAGATAGTAAATTTTATGTATAATTTACCATAGATACCAGTATATATAAATATATATGTATTATATATAGAAATAAATATGTATGTATATATGTAAAGTGAATATGTATATATATTTAATCTAATGATCATTTGGGATATATTGTCAGTAGAAGTGTGCCTATAATACATAATCACGCATGTAAAATGAAATTTCATGTGTGTGTGGAATTTCCCCAATTAAATTGACAGCGTTAATTATTCAGTGCAGAGACAGGCAGAGGTGTGTGATGTTAATGTTATTACATAGCACATAGAGTAAGAAATATCATAGACTAGACAATATATGAACATTTAATATTAGTAATAAAGTGCTCAACCTTAAAAAATCATATGCATCTACTTTTCTATTATCTGTGAATTTTAAAAAAGGCAGAGCTTAGGGGATCTTACAGACATCCACTTGAACTTTTCATCTTAAAGATGAGGTGATGAGCCTAAGAGAGGTAACAGATTTTCACACATCAAGAGCAGCTACGGCTTCCCTTTTCATGATGACCTTAGCCACCAGCTCTTTATCTCACTGGCCAAAATGGATCGCATGGCCTTCCCTGGCTGCACCCAAAGCTTCTGGGAAAGCAGCACAAAGAACAGGTTAGACACATTGCCACCCCAAACAAATTAGGGTTCCCTCAACAAGGGAAGAAAAGGAGAATGTGTATTAGGTAGGCAGTCAGCAGTGTCTGCTACACTCAACTTAGTGTCTTTGTTCTGTGTTGTCTTTTTTTTGTTTGGGATGTTACAGGCTGGAACCAATGGTTACATGGCTCCTGAGATCCTAATGGAAAAGGTAAGTTATTCCTATCCTGTGGACTGGTTTGCCATGGGATGCAGCATTTATGAAATGGTTGCTGGACGAACACCATTCAAAGATTACAAGGAAAAGGTCAGTAAAGAGGATCTAAAGCAAAGAACTCTGCAAGACGAGGTCAAATTCCAGCATGATAACTTCACAGAGGAAGCAAAAGATATTTGCAGGCTCTTCTTGGCTAAGAAACCAGAGCAACGCTTAGGAAGCAGGTAAACTGGCATGTAACAGAGAGGATTGCTGACACCAGTATTGTCCACAGGGATTAGGAGAATACTTTTGATTTGTGGCAAAGTCTTGGAATTAAGTATTATGATTTTCTTATTTTTATTTGTGTATTATATGGTTAAATATTTCTAATACTTTCAAACACTATTAGCACTTTCTATGGAACAATCTCCAAGATGTATTTTAAGGTGGAAAAGTGAGGTGCAAAGCAGCTTGCATTAAAAAAAGAAAAAAGAATACATAATTCAAATAGTTGTATAGAATATTTCAAGGGATTTATAGGATTGGTTATGTCAGATGAAGGGGAATTGGGGGCTGGGGATGGGGATGCAAATAAGAATTTTCACTTTATCACCTTAGTTTCTTTTGCATCTGAACCATGTTGAGTAAATAAATATATTAAAATCACATGCAGCCATAAAACAAAACAAATATTGCGTGATTCCAGTTATATGAGGTACCTAGAGTAGTCAAATTCATAGAGACAGAAAGTAGAAGGCCGGGCAGGGTGGCTCATGCCTGTAATGCCAGTACTTTGGGAGGCCGAGGCAGGTGGATCACGAGGTCAGGAGTTCAAGACCAGCCTGGCCAAGATGGTGAAACCCCATCTCTAATAAAACTACAAAAATTAGCCAGGAGCAGTGGCAGGTGCCTGTAATCCCAACTACTCGGGAGGCTGAGGCAGGAGAATCACTTGAACCCAGGCAGCAGAGGTTGCAGTGAGCTGAGATCGAGCCACTGCACTCCAGCCTGGGTGACAGAGCGAGACTCCATCTCAAAAAAAAAGAAAGTAAGTAAGTAGAACGGCAGTTTCCTGGGATTAAGGGGAGGAGAAATAGGAAGTTGTCTAATGAGTATAAATTATCTGTTTTACAAGATGAAGAGTTCTGGAGATTGGTTGCATAACAATGTAGTGTGAATGTACTTAACACTGTTACATTATCTATTCAAAAATAATTAAAATAGGCTGGGCACAGTGGCTCACTCCTGTGAGCCAGGCATGGTGGCTCACGCCAGCAGTTTGGGAGGTTGAGGTGGCAGATCATCTGAGGCTAGGAGTTTGGCCAGCCTGGCCAACATATGGTGAAACCCCATGTCTACTAAAAATACAAAAAAATAGCCAGGAGTGGTGGCAGCCGCCTGTAATCCCAGATAATCGGGAGGCTAAGGCAAGAGAATCACTTGAACCCAGGAGGCGGAGGTTGCAGTGAGTCGAGATTGCGCCACTGCACTCCAGCCTGGGCAACAGAGCAAGACTCCGTCTCAAAATAATAATAATAATAATAATAATAATAATAATAAAAATGAAAACATAAAACTACCAGAACTGATAGTCATAGCTCTGGAAAATTCTGTTCCTTTCAAATGTCTCCCGTAGGATATCATCAGTCCTTCAAAAAATATTTATGATGTTGCCAACTGTTAAAATTGAAGCCAAGTTTCATTGTTTATGATAGAATAAGAAGATCAAGCTATTTTAGAAGGCCGGGCACAGTGGTCATGCCTGTAATCTTAAAACTTTGGAAGGCCAAGGTGGGAGGATTGCTTGAGCCCAGGAGTTCAAGACCAGCATAAGCAACATAGAGAGGCCGTGCCTCTACGGAAAATACAAATATTAGCCAGGTGTAGAAGTGCATGCCTGTAGGCCCAGCTACTCAAGAAGCTGAGGTGGGAGGATCACTTGAGCCCAGGAGCTCAAGGCTACAGTGAGCTATGATCATGCCACTGTACTCCAGCATGGGTGACAGAGCAAGACCCTGTCTCTAAAAAAAAGATACTATAGAAGAAAAAAAGAAGTAAAAGTTGGCCTGTGAAAAGACCCTTGGCAGTGAGTGACTGTGTTGTGTAGGGAGAAAATCAAGAGCTTTAGATTCACAGACACAGATTCATGTCCCAACTCTGCTACAGACTGGTCATTTTACCTCAAGGAATTGAATTACTTTCCTTGAGTCTCAATATCCTCATATATAAAATGGGGGCGGTTGTGGGTGTGATGGTTAATTTTATGTGTCAACTTGGTTAGGCCACAGTACTCAGATATTTGGTCAAATATTATTGAGATATTTCTGGGCAGATTTTTAGATGAGATTAACATTTAAATCAGTAGACTTTGAGTAAAGTAGATTACCGTCCATAATGTGGATGGGCCTGATGCAATCAGTTGTAAGCCTTAATAAGAAAAGACTGACTTCCCCAGAAGAAATGGTAATTCTGCCAGCAAACCACCTTTGGGGTCAAACTGCAATCCTTCCCTGGGTTTCCAGCCTGCTAAACTACCCTGCAGACTTTGGATTTACAAAGCCCTAAATTAAATCAATCTCAATCTCTCTCTCTCTCTCTCTCCCCCCCTTTTCTCTCTCTCTCTCCCCATCCCTCCTTCCCTTCCTCTCTCTCCCTCTCTCTCTCTCTCTCTCTCTCAGAGAGAGATTTATATGTGTACACTCACGCATTGTCAGGGAGGAAATGCATTCTCTACCCTCTTACCCTCTTACATTCAGTTATTGGAGACCTACAAATCATTTATTATTAGTAGTAGTTTTTGAGACAGAGTCTTGCTCTGCTGCCCAGACTGGAGTGCAATGGCACAATCTTGGCTCACGGCAATCTCTCGGCCTCCCAGTTTCAAGCAATTCTTCCACCTTGGCCTCCCGAGTAGCTGGGATTACAGGCACCCACCACCACACCCAGCTAATTTTTGTATTTTTAGTAGAGACGGGGTTTCACCATGTTGGCCAGGATGGTCTCGATCCTACACACTTCACACACAGTTCTGTTGGCCAGAACTAGTCCTTGGGTCCTGCCTATGGGTGAGGGCGCTGACTAGTGTCTTCTGCGTGCCCAGGAGTGCAAATCAAATAGGATATGGTGACCACTGACAATCACTAGCAATCTCTACCCTCATGGTCTTCAAGTTCAGTGAGTATCCGAAGGTTCGGGAGCAGTGGCTAAGTCAGGAGGAAAGTCTCTTTAGATGACTTCCCTGAAGGGAACAACACCCACTTGGATACCTCATTTCCCACGTTTGATTTAAAATCTATCTTGGCCGGGCGCGGTGGCTCATACCTGTAATCCCAGCACTTTGGGAGGCCGAGGCAGTTGGGTCACCTGAGGTCAGGAGTTCGAGACCAACTTGGCCAACATGATGAAACCCCGTCTCTACTAAAAAAAATACAAAAAACTAGCCGGGTGCAGTGGCGGGCGCCTGTAATCCCAGCTACTCAGGAGGCTGAGGCAGGGGAATAGCTTGAACCCCGGAGGCGGAGGTTGAAGTGAGCCAAGATCGCACCACTGCCCTCCAGCCTGGGCAATAAGAGCAAAACTCTGTCTGAAAAAAAATTTTAAAAATAAAACAAAATATATCTTAATACTCTATAAGCAGACTTTGGGTTTACAAAATGAAATATTAACAAACTTCATGAAAATGCTGTAAAGCATTAAAGCACTGTAGACACCACTTTAAAGCACACTGGTCACTGCCTGAAGCTGCTTCCTTAAGCAAAGCCTTTTTAATAAAGCATCTGTTGTTGTGACTGTTTTGAGTAAGACTGTTTACAACATTAGAGGAAAGGCATATAAAAAACAGCTGTTCAGTGAAACAGAAAATCTTCCAACATTTTTTTTTCTTACGGCCTCTATAATTGCAGAATCTTCCAACACTTTTATTTCAACTCTTTATATTTTTTAAAAATTTAATCGGACGAGATCATGTTGGATTAATGTAGTGGGCATCCTCCAAGCCAAGGCAAATGCCTCGACAGCATGTTACACAGCAGAGTTCAAATGCTCCCTCCCTATTGCCTTCTTAAGCATTTGAAATGAATTAAAAACCCTTCTCCTTTAGACATCACTGAAAAGGATTACCTTCTTTGCCTTTATGGGTCTGGGAGTTAATTTTGCAGAGAAGCCAAAAGCTTTTCTGAGCATCTCCAGGGGCTCCAGATGGGATCAACTACAGGGTCTTCCAATAAAATAAGTGCTGAAGACCACTTAAGTTTTTGCAGGTTTTATTCTGGTCAGGCAGTGCAGCAGAACAACAGCAAATAATCATGAAAGTCTCTGACTTAAGTGCTTCTCCAACAAACAATTTTATGCCAATACCTACTGTTCTTGGCAGACCAAATTCCCTTGTGGGCCCCATGTATAGGCAGGTGGTATCTTTGCTTCATTGACTATTATAAGAAAATCCATTTTAATCTCTGTGTGGGGTTCCATAGTACGAGAGCCTCTGTTAATGCTCTGAAATATATTCCACTCCAACGAGCAGAATTCCTCCCTGCAGCTGCCTCTTTGGCTGTTGCAAAAGATACTGCCTCCAGCAACAGCCTTTCCTATTTGTTCAAAGTGTACCACACAATGATGGGTCGAAAGAGCCCTGCACAGAACTGCCAGGGAAAGATGCAAGAGTGAAATAATCAGCCTGCTATTTTAATGACGGAACTGTGGTGGGAGTTGCTAATGCAAAAGATCAAAGCCATCATCTTTGTGGTGGCCCAGCCACAAGAACAAGGAATAGAGATTGGAAAGCCCAGTCTTCACTGGTAGCAGCAGCACCCACAGACATTTCTTGGGAAAAGGTACACAAGGCATGAATCCTGCCCTCTAGGGGCATCTAGTTGGGTTGTTGAAGAACATAAAGGAAACCTCAGAGTGACCCATGGTTTCCTTGTCTTTTATAATTAGTTGCAAAAGGGCTGCAGTCAGCCACCCCTGATGGACAAACCAAGGCTCCCTGGGCGTGGTGTGCTTGAGATGCCATGTGAGAACTGTTCATCCTGATGTAAAGACTGGTCTGGCAAGTCTCCTGAGTTACCAAGCTCCTGGGCATCTCCATTTACTCATGTGAAAGCTGCTTAGACTGAGTTTTAAGGGGCCTTTTGACCCCTGACACAGCGTGTTCTATTCATGCCCCGCAGTGGTCATGGAAGTGATGCAAGACCTTCCCTGTGGCACCTAGTCCCATTCCAACGCCTTCATTCTCTTTGAGACATGCAGGTCTGGGGCTCACTCCTGATCTATGTGGATGGCATTCTAGCTCTATCCTTCTGCCATGCTTAAAAATCCATCTGATACCTTTAAAAGGTGAATGTTTCTGTGTAAATTATACCTCAATAACCTGACTTTTAAACAATCTGTTTTTTTGTTTGTTTGTTTGTTTGTTTTGTTTTATGAGAGAGTCTTGTTCTGTCACCCAGGCTGGACTGCAATGGACCGATCTCGGCTCACTGCAACCATTGCCTCCCAGGTTCAAGCAATTCTCCTCTCTCAGCCTCCCAAGTAACTGAGATTATAGGCATGTGCCACCACGCCTGACTAATTTTTGTATTTTTTAGTAGAGACAGGGTTTCACCATGTTGGCCAGGCTGGTCTCAAACTCCTGGCCTCAGGAGATCCACCCGCTTTGGCCTCCCAAAGTGCTGGGATTACAGGTGTGAGCCACTGTGCCTGGCCTAAAAATCTATTCTGAAGCTTCCATTTATCTCAGTGACTCTCCCTCAAGCCTCTTAACCTACAAGATGTAAACCACACAGACACTGGGGCAGTCGGTTCTGGTATATGGCAAGCCTGCATTTTCTTTCTTTCAGTTGGTGGAGACTTGGTGGCTTTTAGAAAAGACACCCCTTGTAGCACCTTTTGATCCAGGTCTCCATACACAGTGGGAAAAGTCCAAGAAGTTCCGGACAGACCTTTCTGGAAGTGGGTAGGGCTGGGTCACAGAACAAGAACCCAGGGAATCACTGGATCATCAGATGCCTCCAATTAAGTTTCTCTTTTCATAATAAATTTTAATTATAAATTTTCCTTTGAAAAAGTCACCTATTGACTCTGGCTTCCTCAGATGCACAGTTATTCATCAATGCAGAAGCACATAAAGGAGTCAAAAATACAGGACTTAGAGACAGGGCTGTTTTACTGGTTGAATGTAATAATATAAGTGAAGAGCTGAATGTTGTGTTAACTGAGAGTAGGCCCTGAATAAATGTCAGTTATCCTCATTCTTGTTATTAGTTGTGCCATTATTGGGTGTTGCCTTTAGTCGTCTTGCTGGGCAGAGTCTGTTGTTGTTATCATCTGACATAGTGGGGAATCTCTGAAAGGAATATATGGGGCAAGCTCTCAATCCTTTCCCAAAAAGCTTTTTGATATCTTGAATGGAAAATGTAAAGGAGAGACCGTGAATATGATTAATTTCTATTAAGGTTGACTTATGGCAGAAACTGACTTCTTTTAAAAGGAAGACATTTCTTTAAAAAAATATTTTATTTTAGATTCAGGGAGTGTATGTGCAGGTTTGTTACAAAGACATATTGTGTAATGCTGAGGTTTTGGATGCAATTGAATCTATCACCAAGTAGTGAGCATAGTACTCAATAGGTAGTTTTTCAACCCTTGCCACACCCCCAAAACATCTAGTAGTCCCCTGTGTCTGTTGTTCCCATCTTTATGTCCATGTTTACCCAATGTTTAGCTCCCATTAATAAGTGAAAACATGCGGTACTTGGTTTTCTGTTTCTATGTTAGTTCACTTAAGAAAATGGTCTCCAGCTGCTTCTATGTTGCTGCAAAGAACATGATTTCATTCCTTTTTATGGCTGCATATTATTCCATATTGTGTATGTACCACACTTTCTTTATTCAATCCACCATTTATGGACTCTTTAGTTGATTCCGTGTCTTTGCTATTATGAATGGTGCTGTGATGAACATATGAGTGTATGTCTTTTTGGTAGAACAATTTATTTCCCTTTGGGTATATACCAGTAATAGGATTGCTGGGTCAAATGGTAGTTCTATTTTTAGTTCTTTGAGAACTCTCCAAACTGCTTTCCAGAATGGCTGAACTAATTTACCTTCCCATCAACAATGTGTAAGCGTTTTCTTTTCTCTGCAGCCCCTCCAATGTCTGTTTTTGTTTGTTTGTTTGGTTTGTTGGTCGCTGTTTTTTTTTTTTTTTTTTTTTTTTTTTTTTTTTTTTTTAGAGATGGAGTCTCGCTCTGTTGCCCAGGCTGGAGTGCAGTGGCACAATCTTGGCTCACTGCAATCTCCGCCTCCTGGGTTCAAGCAATTCTCTTGCCTCAGCCTCCTGAGTAGCTGGGACTACAGGCACACGCTGTCACATCTATCTAATTTTTTGTATTTTAGTAGAGATGGGGTTTCACCATGTTGCCCAGGCTGGTCTCAAACTCCTGAGCTCAGGCAATCTGCCTGCCTTGGCCTCTCAAAGTGCTAGGATTACAGGCATGAGCCACCATGTCTGGCTGTTTTTTGTTTTTGTTTTTGTTTTTGTTTTTTAACTTCTTAGTAATAGCTATTCTGGCTGGTACAAGATGGTATCTCATTGTGGTTTTAATTTATTTTTATCTGATGATTAGTGATAATGAGCATTTTTTCATATGTTTGTTGTCCACTTGTATGTGGAAGATGTTTCTTAATCAGACCAGGAAATATATTCACATTTTTTAAAAGAAAAAAATCGTTTTGAATCTGATGCCAAAATGTTGCAACCTAGATTTAAGAGTAACCAAGAGGAGTGTGGTAGGCAGCCCCTAAGATGGCTCCCAATGATCCCCACATCCTGGCATTCATACTCATGTATAATCCCTTTGCCTTAAGTGCAGTCTTCCTGCAATAAGAAATAGAATATGGCAGAAGTGATGAGATGTCACTTCTAAGATTAGGTTATTAAAAAAAACTATGGCTTCTATTTTGAGCAGTGTGTGTGTGCGTGTGTGTGTGTGTGTGTGTGTGTGTGTGATCACTGGTCTTGGGAAAGCCAGCTGTAATGTTTTAAGACAGCCCTGTGGAGGCTCATGTGATAAGGGATGGAGGCTTGACAATAACCACATGAGTGAGCTCTGAAGCAAATCCCCCAGCCTCAGCTGAGCCTTCAGATGAGACCACAGTCTCAGCCAGCAGCTTTACTGCAACCTCACAAGAGACTCTGAGACAGAGACACCCAGTTAGGCCATGTCCAGATTCTTGACCCTCAGAAGCTGTGAGATAATAAATGTTTGTTGTTTTAAGGCACTAAATTTTGGGGCAATTTGTTACACAGCAATAGATAACTAAATTAATAGTAGAGGTTACACAGTTGGAAACATACTTTTTTCTTTAGATACTCTAATTATTTCTAGCATAGAGATGGAGTGTTTGATAATAATAATCATAGTCTTGAGTACTAAATTTATACTACTGCAAATTACTAACAGATTTTGTTAAGTCTTTAAAGAAATAACACCAAGATTATTGTGGCAGTTGGGGAGGTAAGCGGGGCTTGTAGAAATCATATCATATTACCAATAAAGGGATATGAGTGCTGCCTTTTAAAATGGGAGTGGTGGTTGTGTGGGACAGAGATATGCTTAACTTGTTCTGTGTGACCCTGAAGAGGCAATGACTGGAAGCTGCAGGCAAGCAGGTGTGTTTCTGCAGAACTTTCCTAGTATTTCCATGAAACACCAAGAATAAAAGTCATGTCCAAAGCTTCACTGTTTAAAAATTGCATCTACAGGTGAAAGCTGTCTGCAAATAATGAGAATGCTACTGTCTACTTATACGGGAATTTGGGGTGATTTCAAAAGTTATTATTTTTCAGTTATTCTTTATGTCATTGTATTGCCTTTGCAATTAAAATAAAATGTAAGAAAAGA
Organism: Nomascus leucogenys; assembly: GCF_006542625.1. Classification (NCBI taxonomy): domain Eukaryota; kingdom Metazoa; phylum Chordata; class Mammalia; order Primates; family Hylobatidae; genus Nomascus; species Nomascus leucogenys. The sequence goes on along the minus strand of NC_044388.1, from coordinate 9,016,198 downwards.
ATGCTACACACTTTGTATTGTTAGAACATGTCCCATTTTGGTTTGTTAACTCTGTCTCAGGCTGATCATCTCCTTTCTTCACAGAGAAAAGTCTGATGATCCCAGGAAACATCATTTCTTTAAAACGATCAACTTTCCTCGCCTGGAAGCCGGCCTAATCGAACCCCCATTTGTGCCAGACCCTTCGGTGGTTTATGCCAAAGACATCGCTGAAATTGATGATTTCTCTGAGGTTCGGGGGGTGGAATTTGATGACAAAGATAAGCAGTTCTTCAAAAACTTTGCAACAGGTGCTGTCCCTATAGCATGGCAGGAAGAAATTATAGAAACGGGACTGTTTGAGGAACTGAATGACCCCAACAGACCTACAGGTTGCGGGGAGGGTAATTCATCCAAGTCTGGCGTGTGTTTGTTATTGTAAATTGCTCTCTTTACCAAACAGGCGGCAGGAGTCTCGGCTGACATAATCCTCGAATGTTCCCAACACGTGGAAATCTGTGGAATGAGGGCTAATCAGTTAGGAGGGACATCACAACCACAAAACAATTCAAAGGACAGGCAAGCTCACTACTAGGACACATTTTATTTTCTTTCTCCTTCTTTCTTCATAAACACGAGTAAAGTCTCAGTTTTCACTGAGGGCTGGGAAAAGGAACACTCAGATTTATTTTGATAAACTGAAAGCATCAGCCTTTTACCATCATGTCCCTGTGTATTACGCAAAGTCCTAGGAACAGAGAATGGAACTTTGTGGTGTGCCCAGAAAATGAGTGTTTGCAATTCTTAGTAAATAATCATTTTAGTTTTTCTTTGTTTATATCTTTTTTTCCCTTCATCTTTCTTCTGCTTCTATATTTATAAAAAGGATTTTGAAGCTGGAAACAACATTCTCCCCCTAAAAAGGAGTGGATTACAATATTTTGGCAATGTTCTACATCACAGAATAATTTTCAATTTCACTGACAGTTTCTTTTGCAATTTTGTGGAAATAACTTACTATCATAATGTTGAAGCATTTTAAATGTAAACATCCATGACGTCTGTGATTTAAAGCATTCCGTAAATTTAGTTGAGTCCTTTAAGTAATATGGTACAAATTGCTTAAAGTTGCACTACCATATGCCATCGGTTCCCAAACTCTGCTGAACTTTGGAATCATCTAGGGATCTTTTAAAAAACTAATGCCTGACTCCCATCCATAGACATTCTGATCCCCACTCCCAGGTATGGGAATAGCTTGACCATTTAGAATTCCAGAAGCTCCCCAGGTGATTCTAATGTGCAGCAGAGTTTGGCAGGCCCTGCCGTGCATATTTGAATGTTACTCCATTCGATCTTATTTTGGTTGCTCAAAACTTCAATCATACATTTTGATGGCAACTTTTCAAATGTCCCCAAAGCATGTCATTTTAGAAATTGCAGTATAAATGAAACAAGACAATCTATTCATCTTATAGGTTCTCTTGTCCTTGCACACTTTAGTTTTTCACACATAGCTTGGGAGCTCGGTCCCTTGGCTATTTCAAGGCCTGAAGGAGACCTATGGGCTTAGAAATTGAGTTGAACAGGCCAGGTGCGGTGGCTCATGCCTGCAATTCCAGCACTTTGGGAGGCCAAGGCGATGGATCACAAGGTCAGGGGCTCAAGACCAGCCTGGCCAACATGTTGTAAACCCTGTTTCTACTAAAAATACAAAAATTAGCCCAGTGTGGTGGTGCGCATCTGTAATCCCAGTTACCCGGGAGGCTGAGGCAGGAGAATTGCTTGAACCCAGGAGGCGGAGGTTGTAGTGAGCCAAGATCGCACCATTGCACTCCAGCCTGGGCAGCAAGAGCAAGACTCCATCTCAAAAAAAAAAAAAACAAACAAAACAAAACAAAAACAGAAAAGAAATTGAATTGAAAAAATAGTAGCCCTCATTTCAAGTGGCTGCTCAGCCAACACTGTATGGTAGAATTAGCACTTCTCAAAAGCACAGCCAAGGTGAGAATTCTACCACTGCGAAAAAATATTTGGGATACAAATATAAAGCTCAAAAAAAAAAAAAAGAAAAGAAAAGACATGATGCTTGCTTATTTTTTAAAAGTTAAAATGTCCTCATGTTTTAATAGAAAAGCTCATTAAACATAATGAAATGTCAGGGGAAACAAAGACATACGTGAGTTAAATATTTAGACAAAGAAGAACCAGGGAGAAGTCATTTTTATTCTTCCAGTTTATCAGGGATTATTTTGAATGTTTGTTTCTCAAAGGAGGAGATGGAGTTAATAAACCGCTGGAAGGGGCTGAAGATATGAATGATGTTTTTATAGGAAATAGTATGAAGTTATTAATTTTGCCTTTGCAAGCCACAAAGGGTTAAAAATTGTTCTCAATTTTTTATTTTTATTTTTAATTTTTGTAGATATGGGGTCTCACTATGTTGCCCAGGCAGGTCTTTTGAACTCCTGGCCTCAAGTGATCCTTCCGCCTCAGCCTCCCAAAGTGCTGGGATTACAGGTGTGAGACACTGTACCCAGCCTCAATTTTTTGTTTTAAATATAATTTTTTTTTTTTTTTGGAGACAGAGCTTTGCTCTTGTTGCCCAGGCTGGAGTGCAATGGTGCAATCTCGGCTCACTGCAACCTCCACCCCCCGAGTTCAAGTGATTCTCCTGCCTCAGCCTCCCAAGTAGCTGAGATTACAGGAGGCTGCCACCACACTGGCCAATTTTTTGTGTTTTCAGTAGAGATGGGGTTTCACCATGTTGGCCAGGCTGGTCTCGAACTTCTGACCTCCCATGACCCATCCGCCTTGGCCTCCCAAAATGCTGGGATTACAGGTGTGAGCCACCATGCCCGGCCTGAATATAAATTTTAACATGTTTCTCATTTAGGTAATCAGGCATAAATATGAAATAATTCAACAATTTTTGCTTCTTAGAAATTGCAAGGCATGTCTTTTGAAATCATTAAAGTCTACCAGATGGACCAGGTTTGGTGGTGCACGCCTGTAATCTCAGCACCTTGGGAGGCCAAGGCAAGAGGATCACTTGAGCCCAGGAGCTCAAGATCAGCCTGGGCAAAACCCTGTCTCTGAAAACAATACAAAAATTAGCCAAGCATGCTGGCATATGCCTGTAGTCCCAGCTACTTGGGAGGCTGAGGCAGGAGGATTGACTGAGCCCAGGAGGCTGCATTGAGCCATGACCACACCACTGGCACTCCAGCGTGGGTAACAGAGCAAGACCTTATCTCAAAAGTAAATAAATTAATTAAAGTCACTAGATCAATTTCTAAACATCACTATACTGCATGTATCATTAGGGCAGTTTAATAAGACAATTTATGTAAATTGTTCAGACAGTAAAATGTGATGAAAACTAATGAGCACAAATAATCCTTGCTTCTTAAATTGTTTTTCTTGGCAGTTATAAATTTTTTTTTTTTTTTTTTTTTTTTGAGACAGAGACTTGCTCTGTCACCCAGGCTGGAGTGCGATAGTGCTTCTCAGCTCACTGCAACCTCTGCCTCCCGGGTTCAAGTGATTCTCCTGCCTCAGCTGGGACTACAGGCACGCACCACCACACCTAGCTAATTTTTGTATTTTTAGTAGAGACGGGGTTTCACCATGTTGGCCAGGCTGGTCTCAAACTTCTGACCTCAAGTGATTTGCCCACCTGGGCCTCCCAAAGTGCTGGGATTACAGGCATGAGCCACTGCGCCCAGCCATAAATCTTAAAAGGGAAAAAATGATACAAAGTACATAAGGAAAAAAGATAAGCATAACAAGTATTTTTTTACCTGGAAGACTGACCATATTAGCTATTTAGATTATTAAAAAATAAATTGGCCAGCATGGTGGCTTACACCTGTAACCATAGCACTTTGGGAAGCCAAGGCAGGTAGATCATGAGATCAGGAGTTCGAGACCAGCCTGGCCAACATGGTGAAACCCCGTCTCTACTAAACATACAAAAAAAAAAAAAAAAAAAAAAGCCAGACCGATGGTGGGTACCTGTAATTCCAACTACTCAGGAGACTGAGGCAGGAGAATCACTTGAATCTGGGAGGCGAGGTTGCAGTGAGCCAAGATCATGCCATTGCACTCCAGCCTGGGCAACATAGCAAGACTCCGTCTCAAAAAATAAATAAATAAAAATAAAAATAAAAGAGACACTGAATTTTCTTGAGTCATCTGGGAAAAATCATTGCAGTTATTCAGACTTATTTGTTCTTTCTTTTTTTTTTTTTTTTTTTTTTTTGAGACAGAGTCTCACTCTGTCACCCAGGCTGGAGTGCAGTGGTGTGATCTCAGCTTGCTGCAACCTCCACCTCCCGGGTTCAAGCGATTCTCCTGCCTCAGTCTCCTGAGTAGTTGGGATTACTGGCGCCCACCGCCATGCCCAGGGAATTTTTGTATTTTTGGTACAGATGTGGTTTCACCATGTTGGTCAGACTGGTCTCAAACTTCTGACCTTGTGATCCACCCACCTCAGCCTCCCAAAGTGCTGGGATTACAGGCACTCTGAGCCACCACGCCTGGCCTGTTATGTCAATAAATATTGGCGCCTGCCATGTGCCAGGCTCCATGATGGTTCTGAGACATGTGCTGGGTTTTGTCTCTTTAGGATTTTTAGGTTGCAAACTGTTTTTATTCCCCCTGTGTATCAGTAAATCTTTACATCTCTCTGCGTGAAGATGAATTTTGTACTTTCCATTTTTTCCGATGTTTTCTGCACTGAGCATTTATTTATTTTTTTAATTAGGAAAAAACATATCATTTAAAGCCAGGCAAGACCCATCATCATTGGAGGCGGTGTGTGACACATGCACAAGCTGGCTCTGGCAATAACCACCCCCCAGAGAACCTGCCCCTTCTCCCCAGAGGGCATCAGCCTGAGTATAGGAATAAGGCCGTGAGTCTGGGCCCAAGCCAGCAGCCTCTCTGGACAGAGCCAGCAATTGGTGCCTGAGACTGGGCCAGGTCAATGGTTCCACAATCTAGACCATTAAGTGTCTGGTCAGGGGTGGAATTTTTACCAAAACTCAGAGAAATGAAAGAAAGGATAATGCAGCAAGATTTCACATGCTATTCACTTTAAAATATGAGTAGTTAAAATGTGTTCTTTCATGAGGTAGTTATATTTGACAAAAGTAAACACTAGAGACCCTATAACTATCCTCAAAATTTTATTTTGAAATTTTACCCATAAGATCTTAAAATCTAGGAACCCCTGGGCTGGATGACCTTGAATGACCTTCCAATTGTAGGGAAACATTTGTGTTTAGATGGAAAACCATGCATTGTCTAGAGAAGGCTCTACAACTTTTTCTGTAAAAGACCAGATAGTGGCCAGGCGCGGTGGCTCACGCCTGTAATCCCAGCACTTTGGGAGGCCGAGGCAGGCGGATCACAAGGTCAGGAGATCGAGGCCATCCGTCTCTACTAAAAATACAAAAAAAAAAAAAAAAATTAGCCGGGTGTGGTGGCAGGTGCATGTAGTCCCAGCTACTCAAGAGGCTGAGGCAGGAGAATGGCCTGAACCCAGGAGGCAGAGCTTGCCATGAGCTGAGATCACGCCACTGCACTCCAGCCTGGGCCACAGAGCGAGACTCTGTCTCAAAAAAAAAAAGACCAGGTAGTAAACATTTTAGACTTTGCAGATGCATCTTCTTAACTCTGTCTTTGTCTTATGAAAGCAACCATATATAAGTGTTCCAATAAAACTTTATTGACTGGGCACAGTGGCTCACGCCTGTAATCCCAACACTTTGGGAGGCTGAGGCGGGTGTATGCTTTGAGCCCAGGAGTTTCAGAGACCAGCCTGGGCAACATGGTGAAACCCCGTCTCTACCAAAAATACAAACATTAGCTAGGCGTGGGCACGGTGGCATATGCCTATAGTCTCAGCTATTCCAGCCTGGGCAACAGAGTGAAACCCTGCCTCACTAAAAGAAAACAAACTTTATTTACAAAAACAGGCAGTAGGGCTAGATTTGACCACAAGCAGTTTGCTGATTCTAGTCATAAATTAACTCTTATTATTAAACTGACTGGGTTATCTGATTGTGTGTGTGTGTGTGTGTGGTCACTTCTTTATTTTTGATACAAATGTACATGACACATGTCTTGACAGTCACCCCACCCAGCACCACACTGGTAGGGCCTGGCTCCCAGGGAAGAGGCAGGATGGGAAGAGAGCTGGTGGGTGCTGCTGTCTGCCTCTCCAGCCTTCCCAGTCTGCAGCCAGGTTCCCAGGCCTCCAGAGGGTGGGACCACAGCAGGTGCAGGTAGTGATGGTGGGTGCTGGCCTCCCGGGGGTTATGGGGAAGGGACTCAGCTCCACAGCCACCAGCTGAGTCGGGGACCCTGGGGGAGCCAGCCCCAGGCTCAGGTGCTCAGTCCTCCACCCTGGCCAGCACACATTCCCCCTCCACAGGGGAGCAGGAGGAGAGATGGAGGGAAGTGGTTTTCAATTTAAGTTCACAGGGAAGGGACATGAGCAGGGGAGGGATCAGGGAGGGAGCGGACAGGATCAAAGCTGGCTACCCGGGCAGTCCCTGGTTGCAGGTGGGGAAGGAAAGCTAACCCCCACGCTGGTCTCCTCACCCCTCAAAACTGCAGATGGACCAGGCCTCTGGAACGGCACTGCCGCCCGCACACTCGGCTGGCACGCAGGGACACTTAGGTACCAAAAAGTTAAAATTAAGGGGTGGGGAAGAAGAAAGAAAAAAAAAAAGACTTTCCAGTGCTTGCTGCTGGGGACCCCAGCACACAGGTTGGGCCTGTGCCCTAGGCAGGGGCCCTTTGGCATTAAAGGAGAGCAGCAAGCGGCTTGTGGCTACAGGGCGAGGACATCAATGGAGACTATGAAAAAAGGAGGGGATGCCCCTGCTCAGCCCCTGATAGGGTTGAACTGGCTCATGGGGGTGGGGCATGTGTAGGGAGAGCTGCCCCACTTGGAGTGTCCCCACCCGCCCCTTTGCTGAGGGTGCCCAAGAGGGCGAGGGGCTGGGAGTGATGCCTTGCAGGCCCCTGATCACTAGGAGGGAGGAGGTGGGGATGTGTATGGAATATGGGGGACAGAAGCTCCTGCCACCCCACCTCCCCCATCTTTCGGGGCTCGACGGGGGTGGGCACCAGGACACGTGGCTGCCAGGGTGTGGGTTATCTGATTCTAAGGGAGCTATTCTACAACTCCATAAATTATAGGTAACTAATGGGAACTTAAAATGATTCTCATCTATAGACATGCAAATGACCCCTTTACCTCTGTCTTAGTGTGTTTGGGCTACCATAATAAAGTGCCACACACTGAGTGGCTTAAACACCTGAAATTTATTTTTTCACTGTTCTAGAGGCTTGAAGTCTGAGATCAAGGTGCTGTCTGGGTTGATTTCCTCCAAGGCCTCATTCTTCGGCTTATAGATGGCTGTCCTCTCTGTGTCTTCTCATGGTCTTCCCACTGTATGTGTCAAACTCAAACTTTTCTTATAAAGGAACCAGTGATACTGGATCAGGACCCACCCTAATGACCTACACATTCTGAAGTACTGGGCGTTAGGACTTCAACATATGAATTTTGGGTAACACAATTCAGCCCATGACACCTCCAAGCCAGTTTTGTATCCATTTGCTCATTCATTTCAACATTCCTTTACTCCATATAAATTTGTGCTTTTTTTTTTTTACTTACCTGAACTTATTGTAACATCTTACCAGTCTCCTCATTACAGAGTTAAGTAAAATCTTTAACGTGTTCATTTTTATTTCTATATGACAATCATGATTTTACCATTTTTTTTCTTTGAGGTTATCCATTAATATAACCCAGAATGTCACAATGAGATAAAAGAACCTGCGGCTTATTTTAGAAATTCTGGTTCCAGAAGCAAAAGTTCTCTGCAAGAGCCCTCTCTCCTTTTGTTCTCTTATGAAACACATATCAGACAGAAGAACCCCTAAACAGAGGGCTGGTTGGGGTGGTGGCAACCCCAGAAGGCAGCTAGCATTTCCTTGGGAGTTTGGTTGAGGGGCATGGGGCCAGCTGACTATTGTGTAATTTTAAACCAGTTCACCCCGCCCTGCCTCTCCCATCTGCATTGCACTGCCAGCTGTCATGTCCATTCCTGCTACCAGGAGAAGCTGTTGGAGAGGGAGGGAGGAGAAAGCCAGGAGCCAAAACAACCAGGGAAAGCTTCAGCGGTTCACCTGCTAGTTGTGCAGAGTGCTGAGCCTCAGGGGCCATCAGTGCAAATGTGCATTCCAGAGGCACACCCAAAGCAGGCACCACTTTAGTCCCTGTACTAACAACTCCCCTCTGAGGGTTGCCAGATAAAATGCAGGATATCCAGTCAAGTCTGAATTGCAAATAAACAAAGAAAAATTGTTTTCTTGTATAAGTATGTCCCAAATGTTTCATGAGACATAGTAAAAAATTGTCTGTAGTACATGAGAATAGATAATTGATGAAGAATTGTCTGTGGTGATGATTAGTTAAAATGCTGTGAAACTCCTGCACACACACTCGGGGCCCCACATGGGTTATGTGCATCTGAATCTGACATGAATCTGTCAAATCTGTCCTCGGATACAGCTTCTGGATATTTTTTGCAGCAAGTCCATATGCGTGTTCTCACCTAAAGATTGTTGGCTGGTTGGTGCTGTCAATATCACCACTACTATCAGTAATAATAATAACACAAGAAAAGCTTCCATTTAGTGAGCACATACTATGCGCCAGGCACTGTCACTGTCACTTTTTGTGAATTACTTCCAATGTTCACAACGATCCTGTCAAGTAGGTATTATCATCTGCACATTATAGATGAAGAAAGGAAACTCCAGAAGTTAACTGACCTGCCCAAGGATACAGTAAGTGTTGAGTTAACCCAGGTCTATTTGACAACACTTAGCAAAGAGGTCACTGGTTTCCCAAAGTAGGAACTGCTTCTGTTCCTATTCCCTAAAATGTCTCCTATGGGGCTTAGAAAGAGGTAGGGAGCTAAGCCCATGGAAGAAACAATTTTTGAAAAATATATTTTAATCCCTAAATGGGCTGGCAGGGCTGGGATGACAGTGAGGCACCTAGGGCACAATATTTAAGGTAGCACTCCCTCTCAGGGTCGTGTGAGTGCAATGGCAAAATCTGCACAAACCAGACAGTGCAAGCATCCTTAAATTTTGCACCTTAGAATCCTCACTCCACTCACCCTAATTCTGGTGCGAGATTGTCCAGAATTGGTCCAGAATTGTTGTAGATGACGGAAATAAAGCGCAAGACAAACCAAGCCTACTCTGAATATGTCCCCCCGCCCCTCCCCCCACCCCCCAGGTTATTGGATATTTTACATTTCACCCTATGGCTGGATATCCTTATTAGCCAATTTGGATCTATACTTTTTCTTGATTCTCTTGTTACCTTTTAATTGATGCGGGGACCAAGTGGCACAATGTCCTAGGGGTATTTAGGAACCAAACTTCAGTTTCCCCTCCTCCTTTCGTCTTTAGAAGAATTTCTCCAAGGTTTATGCTTTAGAATCCTTGCTTTTCACTGTAAAATTAGGACTCGTGAACCCCTTATTACCTCTCCCTAAAAGTGGAAAGTTACAGCCAGGCTACAAGACACAACCAGATTGGATCCTGGTGAATGCTGTTTTAACAAATGCCAGTGGAATGAGTGGGAGAAGGCTAATCTGGCGCATGTCATAACCAGTAAGGCGGCAGACAATGGAGAAAGAGCAGCTCAACCAAACAAACATTCAGATGCCCTTGTCTGCACCTTGCTTCCAGGGAGCAGTGTGCCCTCCAGGCTTGGCCTCTGCGTGGTTGTGTTCTAGGGCAAGGCCCATAAAACAGCACAGCAGACACTGTGATGCAGAGCTTTGTCCAGACATGTGGATTTTTCAACATCATTTTACCTTTTCATGTCTTCGTCAGCAACATTTACTGTTACAGTTCCATGTTTGATCAACTCTCACTTAGTTCTTTTTTTTTTTTTCTGGAGATGAGTCTTGCTCTGTCACCCAGGCTGGTGTGCAGTGGCATGATCTCAGCTCATGCAACCTCCACCTCCTGGGTTCAAGCAATTCTCCTTCCTAAGCCTCCCAAGTAGCTGGGACTTCAGGTGCCCAACACCACACCCAGCTCTCAGTCACTTAGTTCTGACATGCAGTTTGTGGACTATCTGGTCACCTTGACTCTCCCCTCCACAGCTCATTTTTGGTGATTTTGTCATTCACTGTGCCCCACTCCATTGTGTGTAGAGATGGAGAAAGGAAGAAGAAGAAATGCATCCGTTTGATTTTGGAACAGGAATTTAAGAAGGTCAAAGTCATTAATTGAAATCTGGATACTCTAACAACTTACATAACATATTCTGCCTACCTTCTCTCGCCCTCTTTCTTTTCTTTTTTCTTTCTCTTTCTTTCTTTTCTTTCTTTCTTCTTCCTTTCTCTTTCTTTTTTCCTTCCTTCCTTCTTTCTTTTTCTTTCTTTCTTTCTTCTTTTTTTTCATAGCCATAGACTAATTAGCTCAGCTAATGTGCCTTGGACGTTGCAACGAGTTGACCATTTTCCTTCTGTGTAACACTCACATCACACAGGAGCAGATCACCTCTATCAACCTTTCACATTCCCTTCATAGTAAATGTCTGGCCAGTAAAGGTTACTATGAGGCCAGCGTGGCTTCACACAGGAAAGAAGGAAGGACAGTGGGAGAGACTGACGAGCAAAATGGAGTTCTGACTCAAAGGGGGGACTGTGACCATGCTGAAGATTTAATTTGGAAGAGATTCCAGAGAGAGTGTGTTTGACGAGTTTTTCTCTGTCATGGAAGAGGTGGCTTCTCCTTTGCTTGGCCCCAGTGTGCTGGAGCTGATTGTGCTCACCTCTTCTGGACTCCACATTCGGATTGACACCATATCGACAGCTTGAAGCAGACACAGTGGGTGTATTTGCATCACAAAATAGGCAAATCCTACAAATTGGAATTTGTTTCTTTCTGCAGAGCCAGTTGTTAGCATTTACCAGTACATTACTGACTTGTCCCTGAAATATATTCTGGTTGGTCAGTTGTGCCTCTGCCTAGGACCCAGCAGTGTCTCCCACAAGCTTTGGTTCCATTTGCAGAGAGTGGGTGAGGCTGTATGGGAGAAACCAATAGAGGAGTGGAAAGCCATCCCCCATGGGAGACACTCAGCAGGCAGAAAGGTGAAGAAATGCCCCTCAAAAGCTGGATGCAAAGGCTTCCAATATCTAAAAGATGACAGTAAGGTCATGAAAGTCAGGGGCGAGCACCAGAGCCACAACAAAAGGAAAGGACACACAGAGAAGAAAACAAGGCTGAGTGGTCTGTAACCTGAGTGCACAAATTCTACATATTAACCCAAGAGCTTGCATCATTGCCTCACAAAATAGGTTCATTAAAAATGTTATGAAACTGGCTGGGCGTGGTGGCTCACACCTGTAATCCCAGCACTTTGGGAGGCTGAGGTGGGTGGATCATTTGAGGTCAGGAGTTCTAGACCAGCCTGGCCAACATGGTGAAACCTTGCCTCTAATAAAAATACAAAAATTAGCCAGGCATGGTAGGGGGGAACCTGTAATCTCCAGCCTCCTGAGTAGCTGGAACTACAGGCCTGCAGCACCATGCCTGGCTAATTTTTTGTATTTTTAGTAGACGGGGTTTCGCCATATTGCCCAGGCTGTTCTCGATTTCCTGGCCTCAGGCTATCCACACACCTTGGCCTCCCAAAGTGCTGGGATTACAGGTGTGAGGCACCACGCCCGGCCATGAACTCTGTTTCTAAGCAGCTTAAGTAAATCTCTTTTTTCTAGTAAAAGCTCCCCTTTACCATTCCCTCACCGAATACACACTGGTGGTTGCCTAGTGTCTTTTTTTTTTTTTTTTTTTTTGGTTCACACCCCCTAGAAGCTCCAGAATAACCAGTCCAGCCAACACCTTGACTTTAGCCCAGGGAATTGATTCTGGATTTCTGGCATCCAGAACTGTAAGAAGACAAATCTGTATGTTTTAAGCCACTAAATTTGTGGCTATTTGTTACAGCAGCCATAGAAATTTAATACAGTGTTCTTGGCCTTGGAATTTAAGAATTTTCTGAAGCCGTAAAAGTTAGGAAAAACAGGTCAATTATTCTACGAAGGAATAACTATAAATTTCACTAATGAGCAAACCACCTCCCCTACTTTCCAACCATGACAACCTTCTTGCCCCAGGCCTTCTACTTTTTAGGCCTTTTGGGAAGAGGGACATGAGAGGAAGGAGAAAGGGGTTTATAAGGCAGCCTACCAAACAGCCATCTCCACTTCCTTGCACAAAGAGGCCAGATATTGCCCAGGGAAGACATGTGCCCTTGCCCCAGGAGGTGAATCATGATTGGTCTGAGCCCAATACCCACTTTGCCAATGATTGGTCTAGACATAGTCATGTGACCTCATCCTGGCTAATGAGAAGTAAACAAATGTCTGTGGGGTTACTTACTGGATGGGTTTTCTTTGCTCAAATAGGAGAGAACCATATGAAATAAACCCCTATGCTGCCCCTTCTCTTTCTCCCTCTCCTCTCTTCTCTCTTCTCTCTCTCTCTCTCCTCTTTCTCGCACTCTCTCTTTCTCTTTCCCTCTCTCTCTTTCTCTGTCTCTCTCCTCTCTCTCTTCCCTCTGTCCTCTCTTTTTTTTTTTTTGAGGTGGAGTCTTACTCTGTCGCCCAGGCTGGAGTGGTGGGATCTCGGCTCACTGCAACCTCTGCCTCCCAGGTTCAAGCAACTCTCCTGCTCCAGCCTCCCTAGTAGCTGGGATTACAGGCGCCCGCAACCATGCCCGGCTCATTTTTGTATTTTTAGTAGAGACGTGATTTCGCCATGTTGGCCAGGCTGGTCTCGAACTCCTTGACCTCAGGTGATCTGCCTCGGCCTCCCAAAGTGCTGGGATTACTAAGCGTGAGCCACCGCGCCCAGCCCTCTCCTCTCTTTTTAAAAAATGTTTACATTATGTTATAAGAGGACAATGATACCCGACCCTGTTGCAGCCATATTGAGACCATAGGGTATGAACTTGAGGAGCGGACCCATGAAGAGGCAGGGTGGCAAGGTGGGCCAGCTGGGTCTTGATGACATCATTGAGCCATCAGAGCCGCCAAGAACCCTAATTATTCTCAGACTTCTTAACATAATAGGCCTCTTTAGGGTTTCCATTTACACTGACAGTCGAGTTTCTGATTACTCACTGCCAAACTCATTTAAAGAATTAAAAGAGGGGCCGGGCACAGTGGCTCATGCCTGTAATCCCAGCACTTTAGGAGGCCGAGGTGGGTGGATCATTTGAGATCAGGAGTTCGAGACCAGCCTGGCCAACATAAAGAAACTGCATTCCACTAAAAATACAAAAAATTAGCCGGGCGTGGTGGTTCCACGTGTCTGTAATCCCAGCTACTCAGGAGGCTGAGGCAGGAGAATCACCTGAACCCAGGAGGCAGAAGTTGCTGTGAGCTGAGATCACGCCACTGCACTCCACTGCACTCCAGCCTGGACGACAGAGTAAGACCCTGTCTCAAAAAAAACAAAACAAAAAACAAACAAACGAGAAAAGAAAGAAAAGAAAGGAAAGGAAAGGAAAGGAAGGAAGGAAGGAAGGAAAGAAGGAAAGAAGGAAAAAGAAAAGCGATTGTGGGACGCGTGTCACTTCCTTTACAGAAGTGGGCTGCTAGGCCTATAACGCGGCCAGAGCCCCCAAAGTGAGAGCCAGTGGGGCTGGGGGACTCCCTGCGCGGTGGCAGGGGGCACAGAGGCACTTGCACGTGTGCACTGCCTGCTCACTACCAACCCCTTCACAAACCCTGGGACCGGTTATCCAAGTAATAAAGTGTTACTCAGGGCTCCAGCACCAAAACCATGAGAAACGCAAGCAATTAGCAAGTCATCGTAGGAAAAACGAAAATGTGGTTTTGTTTGTTTGTTTGTTTGTTTTTTAACTTTCTTACTGTAATTCAGAGTTGAGCATGATTTGGATTTAGATTACATAAATCTATTGTAAGAGGCACCACCATATTTTCAGTGTTCAGAACCTCAAGCAGTGGAATCACATAGTGGCTAATGGCACAGGCTCTGGGTCCAGGCTGCCTAGTTTTGAATCCTGGTTCCATCACCTTCTAGTTCTGTGACTTTGGGCAAGTCACTTGATCTTTTGCGGCCTCTTTCCCATCACTAAAATAGGGGTGATGATGCTAACAGCACCTGCCTGTTAGGGTTGTGTGAGGCTTAAATGCCAATATACACATAATGTCTACACAGTGCCTGGCACAGAGCGGATGCTATAGATTTTTAAGTGGTTGTTGTTATTATTATTGTTGTTGTTGGAACTTCTATACATCTCAGTGTGATCCTGGATCTCTGCCACGTGGCAACAAGGAAGTGACTTGACCCCATAGCCCACCAGACAGAGGCCACTTCAGGCCACTTTATGACTGGCAGCAGTGAGATGCCCTTCCTGTGCCATGAGGCTATGAGCTGACATCCCCATGATTCAGGCCTAGAGGCCTGAGAGGAGTGGGCCCAAGGACCTGGGGAACCCTTTGCACCCCAGCATCCCTCTTTACCTCTGCCTCTGCCTGCCTTCCTTTGGGGGATCACAAGAGCCAATGACTTCTCACATGCACTTCTTTTTTCTGAGACAAGAGTCTTGCTCTGTCACCCAGGCTAGAGTGCAGTGGCACAATCTCAGCTCACTGCAACCCCTGCCTCCTGGGCTCAAGTGATTGTCCTGCCTCAGCCTCCCAAGTAGCTGGAATTACAGGGGTGTGCCACCACACCCAGCTAATTTTTGTATTTTTAGTAGAAACAGGATTTCACCATGTTGGTCAGGCTGGTCTTGAACTCCTGGCCTCAAGTGGCCTGCCCACCTTGGTCTCTCAAAGTGCTGGGATTACAGGCATGAGTCATTGCACCTGGCCAACTTCTTAGAGGTGGATTTCTGTGATTTGCACCTGGAGCCAGTCTTGACTGGCTGTTTGCTTGATGAAGACCTGGCCTAGGTCTGTGCAGAATTGTTCTTACCTCCACCTGATGAGATTTAAAATGCAGTGCTCTGGACTATGATGAATCTTGAACTGATTTCTTCATTATGTGTTTCATATTTGGAGTGAAATAAATAATTCCTCTTATAGATAAAGTCTTAAATATCTTTAACTTGTTAGGGTTTTCTTTTTTCTACTAAAAAATAATACAAGATGAAGCAAGATTGGTCATGAGCTAATTGCTGAAATTCAGTAATGGGTACATGGAAGGGAACTATTACTATTTTTCCTGGTTTTGTTAATGTTTTAATTTTTCCAAAAATAGTTTAGAAAAACACAAAACATGTTCATTGTATAATATTAGTAAAAACTAAATACAAAAAAGAGAATGCCAATCACCATCTTGAGGTAAGCACTATTTATATCTGGGTGGATATTTTGGTGGCCTGATTATGTATTTGGTAGATTTGGTGAATTATTTGGAGTGCAATCTCTCTCTCTCCTTCTCTTTCAAATTGCCACAGTTATATATATATGTATATCCATGTTTTTTGACCACTCTAGGGTTATATTATGTATTGAGAATCTGCTTTTTTTTTTTTTTAAATTTAAGACCTTTATTAACAGGTGCTTGCAGTGTGTTGACTTTTTTGAAAAAATCAAGTTGTAAACTTTTATTACAAATTAAAAATGAAGTTCTTAAAAATCTCAACTTGACCAGATATGAAACAATTTAAAAACCTTTAAAGGCGTATTGAGAAAAACCAGGCTTTTTTAAAAAACACGTTTGTTATTACCAAAAAGAGACGTCTTTAGGTAAAAATAATAAAAACGCCATGCTGCAGAGATAATGCAGATAGTTCTATTTATCTGGTCAACGGGCAAAAAGCAAGCACTTCAGGTCTTCAGCTCCAATCTTTTGTTCATTTCTTATTGCTGGAATTTCATATTTCTTCTTGTTGGATGACTAAACCGGATGATGGTAGAGATGGTAAGCCGGCATTTACTCAGCCCCGCCCTGCTCAGCCTCGGGAGCGGACGAATTCTCAGCTGGTGGATCGGCTGCTTTTGTCTCTTTGCCATCTCGTGGTTTAGGGTTTTCTGGGCGTCTGCGTCGGTAATTGAAGTTGCGGCGGTACCGACGTTAAGGTGGCTGCTGACCTTGGGTCTCATCTCCTTGATTTTCTTTATCTTCTTCATTGCCATCCTCTCTAGGCTGTCTTTGGCGAGGAGGGCCCCTGCGGAATCGTGGTCTATATCCCCGATACATATTCTGCCTCACTGGTCTACCTTGTTCTCCTGCACCCTGGTTGCCAGCACCCTCCATCACTTCTCCCTGCACAGGAGGGTTGGAATACTGTGGTCGACGCCCATAGGGTCTCCGCATGTAGTAAGGTGGGAACCTTCGCCTGCGGTAGGGCCGGCGTTGTTGGGCCTGGCCTTCGGGAGCACTCTCCGATCCCTCGTTCTTTTCCCTACTCTCACTATTCTAGTAATTTTGCTGGTAATTGCGTGGAGGACCCCTACGACGTGGATAGCGTCTATAATGGTTACGGTCTGCTGCATATTTACTGCCTTGAACTGGAACACCACCAGGACCTGTAACATTTGCTGCCTCCGCACCCTTTTCTCCTTCAACGACATCAAACTCCACAGTCTCTCCATCTCCTACACTGCGAAGGTACTTCCTGGGGTTATTCTTCTTTATGGCAGTCTGGTGTACAAATACATCTTCCTTGGTGTCATTCCTGTTGATGAAACCATATCCGTTCCTTACATTGAACCATTTTATTGTTCCCAAAACCTTCGTTGCGATGACCTTGTCCCCGCCGGCAGGCGCCGCCGATGTGAGGCCGCCCGGGCCATCGCTCCCTGCGCCGCTGCCCGTTAGTGCCGGGCTTGGTGTCGGCGGCGCTCAGGGCGGGGGCGGCGGGCGGCTGCTGGGTCTCGGCCTCGCTGCTCATGGTTGCGGTGATGGTGACTGGGGCCGGCTGCGGCAGCTGCGGCTCCTCCCGGGGTGTGATGGTAACTAGGCCGGCGGCGGCGGTGGGGCTGCTCAGGGCTCTCTGGGGTCCGCTCTCCGCTCCCGCTACCGATCGAACTGAGAATCTGCTTTTTTATTTAACAATATGTTATAAGCATCTTACCATATCAAAAAAAAATCCTGATTAATCTTTTTTATAACTGCATTCTAGCTGTACCATAATTTATTTAATCAACCCTCTGTTTTGATTATAATTTTTCCTTATTATAAATAATCCTATAGTGACATCTTTGTAGCTTTCTCGCAACATCCTTTATTATTATTTATCACTGCCCCAGGGTAAACTCCTAAAAGTGGACTGTTGGGGTACACATTCTCTCGAGGCTTTGACAAATATTGCCAGATTGACCTCCGGAAAGGTGTTCCAGGTTGCACTCGATGAGCCGTGGCTTGTGACCTTTTTCTCTCTCTTTTTTTTTTTTTGAGATGCAATCTCGCTCTGTCACCCAGGCTGGAGTGCAGTGGCGTGATCTCGGCTCACTGCAACCTCTGCCTCCCAGGTTCAAGCGATTCTCATACCTCAGCCTCTGGAGTAGCTGAGATTACAGGTGTGCGCCACCATGCCTAGCAAATATTTGTATTTTTAGTAGAAATGGGGTTTCACCATGTTGGCCAGGCTGGTCTTAAAGTCCCAACCTCAGGTGATCCACCCATCTTGGCCTCCCAAAGTGCTGGGATTACAGGCGTGAGCCACCATGCCAGGCCAGCTTGTGATCTTCTGATAACAGACTAACTGTAGTGAAAGATTGGTGACAAGCTACCTCTTTGGCCTGAATGTCACTGGGTTGCCACGTGTTGAGAACAGATACTGCTTATTTTACTTAGTATTTCCACTAAGAAAATGAAAAGAGTGGACCCAGCACAGTGGCTCACTCCTATAATCCCAGCACTTTGGGAGGCCAAGGTGGGTGGATCACATAAGGCCAGGAGTTCGAGACCAGCCTGGTCAACATGGCAGAACCCCCATCTCTGCTAAAAATACAAAAATTAGCCAGGCGTGGTGGTGCACACCTGTAATCTCAGCTACTCTAGAGGCTGAGGCAGGAGAATTGCTTGAACCCTGGAGGTAGAGGTTGCAGTGAGCGGAGATCACACCACTGCACCCCAGCCTGGGTGACAAGGCAACACTCCATCTCAAAAACAAAAAAAGAAAATAAAAGTATAATCCCAGATTTTCCAGGTCAATTTAGACTTTATCTGAGATAGCTTCCTCATTTTACAGATGAGAAAATTCAGCCCTAAGATCATACAGCTAATTAAAAATGGAAACTTCTGGCTAATTTGTGCTACAGAAGAGCTATTGTGATGTCACAGCCTTAATGACAATTAATAGTCAACATCTGTTGAGTACTTACTCCATGAATTAATCATTTGATCCTGCCCCAACCCCATGGTGTCTGTACTATTCTATCCCGATTGTACTTTTTTTTTTTTTTTTTTGAGATGGAGTCTGGCTCTGTCGCCCAGGCTGGAGTGCAGTGGCACAATCTCCGCTCACTGCAAGCTCTGCCTCCCGGGTTCATGCCATTCTCCTGCCTCAGCCTCCCGAGTAGCGGGGGACTACAGGCGCCCGCCACCATGCCTGGCTAATTTTTTATATTTTTAGTAGAGACGGGGTTTCACCGTGTTAGCCAGGATGGTCTCGATCTCCTGACCTGGTGATCCGCTCGCCTCGGCCTCCCAAAGTGCTGGGACTACAGGCGTGAGCCATCGCGCCCAGCCTATCCCCATTGTACTTTTAAGTGAAGGGGTGCTAAAAGGCGAAGTAACTGGCCTAAAGACACAAACTTTCAGGATCCCAGGTGCATTCCAAGCAGACAATTTCTAAAGCCCAGATTTAACCATTAGATTATCAGCACAGATTCTTAACTGAGGGAGGGACATTTTATCCCTAAATTCCTTTCAGGCCAGACTGGTCCCCACCCAATTTACAGGAGCACAAGTGTGACTGAAATCTTGTACCTGCTATTTTATGCCACCACCCAGCCTCACCCCATCACTGCTCACCTCTCCATAAGGGATGGATTTTTTTAATCTAACTTCATGTGTTTTTCTTAAACTCATCTGAATGATGATTAGAAAAAAAAAAAAAACTACGCGACCAGCCTGGCCAACATGGCGAAATCCAGTCTCTATTAAAAATACAAAAATTAGCTGGGCATCATGGCGCATGCCTGTAGTGCCAGCTACTCAGGAGGCTGAGGCAGGAGAATTGCTTGAATACGGGAGGTGGAGGTTGCAGTGAGCCAAGATCACATCACTGTGTTCCCGTCTGGATGACATAGGCTCTTTCTCAAAAACGAACAAACAAAAAACCACTACTATTGGCAGGGCGCGGTAGCTCACACTTGTAATCCCAGCACTTTGGGAGGCCAAGGCAGGCAGATCATGAGGTCAGGAGATCGAGACCATTCTGGCTAACACGGTGAAACCCCATCTCTACTAAAAATACAAAAAATTTAGCCGAGTGTGGTGGCACACGCCTGTACTCCCAGCTACTTGGGAGGCTGAGGCAGGAGAATCGCTTGAATCCGGGAGGCAGAGGTTGCAGTGGGCCAAGATTGCACCACTGCACTCCAGCCTGGGTGACAGAGTGAGACTCCGTCTCAAAATAAATAAATAAATACCCACTACTATTGTCGGGTGCGGTGGCTCACGCTTGTAATCCCAGCACTTTGGGAGGCCGAGGCGGGCAGATCACCTGAGATCGGGAGTACGAGACCAGCCTGACCAACATGGAGAAACCCTGTCTCTACTAAAAATACAAAATTAGCCCAGTGTGGTGGCGCATGCCTGTAGTCCAAGCTACTGGGGAGGCTGAGGCAGGAGAATCGCTTGAACCCGGGAGGCGGAAGTTGCAGTGAGCCAAGATCGCACCATTGTACCCCAGCCTGGGCAACAAGAGTGAAACTCCATCTCAAAAAACAAAACAAAACAAAACAAAAAAAAACCCCGCTACTATTCTTGAAGCAGAACCTCAGAACTTTTCAGGGATAGCCCATGGAGGACAATGTTTGCAATGTCCCTCTCCTTCATCTGGTCAAAGTTGGATGTCCAGACTTTTCGCTCTCCAGCAGCACTGGAAATGACAGACACTCATCAATTGTATATTGTGAATGGTTACTAATTGCCGGCTTTTCCTGGGGTCTTCCTGTCCCAAGAAAAGAGTCCTGGCTGCACTTGGGCTATTATTGGTTAAAACAATGAAAGTGCTCACGATAACAATGAGGGAAAAGTTACTGAGCCCGGAAAGAATGTAATCTGCAAATAATCCCCAGGTCTCTTTGGAGCAAACCAAGGCAGATTTTAAAAGCACTTTCCTTCTTCTGTCCTCAAAGGTAACAAAACATAATGAATCACCACGACTTACTTGCAGGGCTGGCATTGAAATGGCCGTGTCCATAGCCCTCACCGCAAGGAACAGCAGAGGAAGTGGACCCACTTATGATAAAAGAGTCCTTCATTTCAAATCTTTCCCGTTCCCAGGCATAACCTACACTTAGAATTCTGAAAGAGAACGTGGTCATTAAAGAACAAGACAGCTATAGGCAGATTTCAATCTTATAATAACATTTTTTTTTTTTTTTTTTTTGCCAGAAAGGAGCACCCCACCTCATGAATCATCCAACCACTATTCTTTGTTTGGCTTTTTCTCAGCTCGTTTCCTTTGTTCTATCAATCGCCAATTTTTTTTTTCTGGTTGAGGAAAAACCTTGCTTTGAGTTAATCCCCTGTCTCTGATGCCAAAACCCGCCAGCAACACAACCCACATGAGGTAGGGTGTGTCTTCATCATCAGTATTGCAAAGGAGTGGTGATTAACATGTCCCATGACATCTGGGGCAGTAAGCTGGGGACAGAGCACCTGGACACCCTTGACCTTCTCCCCAGCATGAGGGGGCAGTCACACAGCTCCCTTGCCATGGGGTAGTCTGCCAATTCACTCATTTCTAGTTGAAGCTGAGAAGGCAATTGAGGAAGGGATGTTAAGATAACACGTGAGAGGGCCAGGTGCAGTGGCTCACTCTTGTAATCCCAGCACTTTGGAAGGCTGAGGCAGGTGGATCACCTGAGGCCAGGGATTTGAGACCAGCCTGGCCAACATGGCGAAACCTCATCTCTACTAAAAATACAAAAAAAAAAGCTAAGTATGATGGCACGTGCCTGTAGTCCCAGCTACTCGGGAGGCTGAGGCAGGAGAATCGCTTAAACCCAGGAGACAGAGGTTGCAGTGAGCCAAGATCACGCCACTGCACCCCAGCCTGGGCGGCTGAGCGAGACTGTGTTTCAAAATAATAATAATAGTAAAGATTATAGGGGAGAGATCACCCTAGACAAACCAACTAAATTTTCTTTACCTATTTCTATGTTCTAGTGGGCTGTTCAGACA
The DNA here is from genome assembly GCF_006542625.1 of Nomascus leucogenys. Taxonomy (NCBI): domain Eukaryota; kingdom Metazoa; phylum Chordata; class Mammalia; order Primates; family Hylobatidae; genus Nomascus; species Nomascus leucogenys. Next base: position 8,994,754 of record NC_044388.1, on the reverse strand, counting down.
GATCTTAATGGTTATTCATTAAACATTATTATTTCTATCACTGTGTGCAATGCTAGTCTTCAGCATCCCACATGAAAGGGCATTATGCCTGTTGCTTATGGCTTGCTAATTCTTTTGTTAGGTGAGGCCTGCGGCTCTCAGGCTCAGAATCGTTCCCAGATTCCCCTCTTCATTCTTTTCTCTCCGTCTTTGCCATCATCACCATAGCATCATGTCAGTCCCTGCCCATTACTCTCTCCTCAGTGGTTTCATTAAAATTTCTCAATGTTCTTGAACATGGGTCAGCCATTTTTATATTTTCTGAAACTCCGAAAACTTTGAGCAAGGAAAAAAGCATTTGAAACACCTCTTGGAGATACAGGTGACCCTCACAAACATTCTGTCCACTGCACTGAATTCTAAGTAGGTGACAAAAGTTTGACTTTAAGGAGTATAGAAATTCTAGGCTAAATTTCAAAAAGATAAGTAAATCATCTTCTTGTAAATGGTCACTGTCATTGATAAATGTACCAGGCTGAAAAGCAGTAGAGGGAAAAGGAAAGCATGTGAACTCCAGAATGAGACCTGCCTGGGTTCAAATCTCACTTCTTTTACTAGCTATAGGTCCATGGCCAAATTACCTAAGGTCCCTCCATCTGCAAAATGGAAGTGAGCAAGGTAGCCCACCTCACAGGATTGTTGTGATGATTAACAATATTTTTATAATTAATTTAATAGTAAGAAATCAGTAAAAGCATCATATAAAATTGTCTGGCACATAGTAAGCCCACAGGAAGTGTTGGCTATTTGTATTTCCAGAGGATTCTAAGATGCCAGGAGGATGTCAATGGTTTGGCTAAAAAATGTCAGTTTTGTTCATGAGCTTTTCCCAGAAGATGAGTTCATCCTTACCCCCTTACATTTTTATATTTGGTGCCAACAAATCCTTTACATCTAGAGTTTGTGTTAAAAATTCTATCCTTATTCACAACAAGCTTTAATTTTCAAAGTTTAGCCTAACATTATATCTAGGTTATAAAATTATATCTACACTCTAGGTTTCATTGGATGTGCTAAGACTCTTCCAGGTCAGTATTTCCAGGAATTTCCCTTTATTCTCCTGTGCCCCAGGCTTGGGAATGGTCTCTACTGGTCAAAAAGTAAAATCATGATTTCCACTTTTACCCACAGACACAGGCCAAGTTTAAGATTTTCACTGGGTACTGAAACACACACACATACACGTACACACACACACACACTCTTAAATTTGTGTAATACGGCCAATTCATAGAACACTTTCAAATATACTCTCCTTCAATCCTTGGAATAACACTTTAAAATAAGAGGAGGGACCAGGTGCGGTGGCTCATGCCTGTAATCCCAGCACTTTGGGAAGCCGAGGCAGGTGGATCACTTGAGGTCAGGAGTTCAAGACTAGCCTGGCCAACATATGGTGAAACCCCATCTCTACTACAAATACAAAAAATATCTGGGCGTGGTGGCGGGCATCTCTAATCCCAGCTACTCAGGATTCTGGGGCATGAGAATCACTTGAACTGGGAGGCAGAGGCTGCAATGAGTGGAGATCGTGCCACCACACTCCAGCCTGGGCAGCAGAGCGAGATTCTGTCTCAAAAAATAAATAAATAAATAAAATAAGCTGAGCAGGTATTCTTACCTTAATTCCGTGTATATGGAACCCAACACTGAGATAAATTAAGTGACTTAATCATTCACCCACCGTTCACCAGTGATGCTATGAATTTTCACACCTCTGAGGCTGGGCCTGTACTCACTCTTCTGCCTACCATGCCTCTCCTCTTCTTCAGAGGTCAGCTCAAATGTCACATTCTCTGTGAAATGCCTTCCCACTTCAGCCCGTGAACTACTCTCGCTGCATAGACCTCCCACAGTCTAGTCTCCTATTATAACATAGCTAGTCAAGGGTGCCCTGGACTCTAAGAGAGAAACACCCAGGTTTGAATGTCTAGTCCTCCCTTTGCTAACAGATGACCTTAGACAAGTTCCAACTCCACACAGGCGCTGTGCTTTCTTGAGTAAAATGAGGATATTTCTAACACTTACTGAGCATCAAAATATGTCAGGCGCTTTACGAATTAGCTCATTTATTCCTCCTCAGAGCCCTAGAAAGAGGTATTATGCTCAGTTTTATAGATTTCTCAGGCAGGGACAAGTTTTGACCTCAGGCCATCTGACTCTAACAGATGGGAACTTCTTTCTAGTAGATTATCCTCTGCCTTTTAAACTGGAATGATTATTTTGTGATCCTGGCCGCCCTGAGTTTAAATGCCCTGAGAGGCTTAAATGAGGAAAGTATGTTCAGCTTTGTGGCTCAGTAGTTGGGTCGATCTCCTTCTTTCTCTGCCCCATCACACAGTCTTGTTGACTGTCATCCACCAGAGTGGCCTATCAAAGCACTGACTCATAGGAGTCCTTGACATGCATCACAGATGTGCACCACAGATATGCAATATTCGAGTCAACTCATGACTTACCTGGGAAAATGCTGGCCCTTTATCTTTTTAAACACATACAGACACAAGAGTACACAACTACACGCATACTGAAAAATGCACAAAACATAAGGATGCAGCTTAAATAATTATTGTAAAGTGGAAATACATCTGTGTAACTACCTCTCGGGTCAAGAAATAGCTCATCACAAGCACCCAGAAGCCACCTCACACCCCTTCCCAATCACAGCCTCTATCCTCTCTTCTATCAAGGGTAACTAACCACTACCTTGAATTGTATGGAAATCACAGCTTTACTTTTCTTTATAGTTTACCACCTAATAGGCATCCCTAAACACTTAGCATTATTGAACTTTTATATCGGTGGAGTCATACAACATGTGCTCTTCTGTGTCAGGCTTTTTCACCTAACATTGGGTTTGTGAGAGCCACCCATATTCTGTGTGATGGTAGCTTGGTTTTTTCATTGCTGTATGGTATTCCGTTGGACAAATACACCACAATTTATTTATCTGTTCTACTGTTGCTAGGTATAGAGATTGTTCTAATCTGGGGTTGTTATGAATAACAGTGTTTTGAAGACCTCTAGTCTACTGAATCTAGTGGTCTTTCTCACTATTCTAGAGGTGCTTTCTAACACTCTACTGTCCAGAAGCAATACTTCCCCTGCACACACACACTACCCCACCCCCACCACCTTGTCTGCTGTCCAGCTTGGAAATGTTAAAACATTACAGTACAAGCTGGGAACCACAAGCTATTGAAGAAATTGGAGGTCAAAGACTTTCCGGAGACCTCCCTTCCTTTCTGCCTCAGATTTGACTTCTGATAACAATAGCAATAACAAAAACAACAAAAAGAATACTTAAAAGTGTCATGAGAATTCTTATTCATTTACTCCAGGTCTGGTGGGTGGGAAATGGGGGAGAAGGTGCTGAGCTTACTGATATTGCCTGTAAGGCTGGGCCCAGGCTCTTAAAAGCCTCAAGCAGGGAAAGGGGTCCCACTTCTGCACAGGGGAGGTGACTAGAGAAGTGCCTGGCAGCACCCCCTGCTGTCTGCACTTCTGCTCCTACGCAGGACCTGATCTATAGCCAGTTTTCAGATAATTTGGAGAGAAGGATGGTGAGACCTGCAGCAAAGTGGCTTATTCTAACCACAGGGCCCCAAGCTGGCTGGGCTGGCTGGGCTATCAGCTTGCTTCATTGACCTGGCTCAGAGGAAGTGGGGCTGGGTGAGCTGAAGGTAGGGCCTCCTTTCCTGCTTATGCCAAAAGGTGCCTAAGTGAACTTCGCCCCAGTGGAGAGACTGTATCTGACCTAATGGGCTTCTCACTAGGGAGCTAAACATGGTGGGTGTGAGTAGAGTCAGACTTCCCTGCAGGGTCCAAGCCAGCTTATGAGGCTCCCTCCTCAACCCAGGGCTTCCCAGCTCATCTGACACAGAAACCATCCCAGAAACCAGCTGCCACAGTTTATCTTGAATTTCCATTGTTACAATGTGCTGGACTTAAATTTTTTCAAAAATAGACTGTTGGCAGGAACACAACTGGTACCGTGTTTCAGGAGGGCACTTTGGTAATAAGAATCAGAAGGCTGGAAAATGTCCTTTCCCATTAACCCAGCAATTCCACTTCTAAGAAGCCATCCTAAGGAAATAATCAGACAATAGACACAAGAATATGTACCACAGTATTGTTTATAATATGGAAAACCTGGAAACAACCCAGACGGCCACAATAAGGAACCAGTTAAGTAAATCTCTGTACTTCCTTATAGGAATGTTATTAAAGAATGTTTAATAGACTGGAATGATGTTTACTCTACAATTAAAAAAAATTACAAAATGATATTTAATGATATGATTCCAAAGGAGCAAAGAGCCTGAAAGAATACATATCTTCATAGAAGTATCTCTACAGATTAATATGTAGTTACAAGATTGGTATATACAATAAGTCATTTTTTTTTTTTTTGAGGCAGAATCTTGCTCTTTCACCAGGCTGGAGTGCAGTGGCACGATCTCAACTCACTGCAACCTCCGCCTCCCAGGTTCAAGCGATTCTAATGCCTCAGCCTCCCGAGTAGCTGGGACTACAGGCGCATGCCACCACACCCGGCTAATTTTTGTGTTTTTAGTAGAGACAGGGTTTTACCATGTTGGCCAGGCTGGTCTCGAACTCCTGACCTCAAGTGATCCGCCTGCCTCGGCCTCCCAAAGTGCTGGGATTACAGGTGTGAGCCACCGCACTCAGCCTATATATAATATTTTTAAAACTTTATTTATTTTATTATATTTTATTTTATGTTTTGAGACGGAGTCTCAGTCTGTCACCCAGGCAGTGATGCGATCTCGGCTCACTGCAACCTCTGCCTCCCGGGTTCAAACAATTCTCCTGCCTCAGCCTCCTGAGTAGCTGGGACTAAGGCACCCGCCACCATGCCCAGCTAATTTTTGTGGTTTTTTTTTTTTTGAGACAGAGTTTCGCTCTTGTTGCCCAGGCTGGAGTGCAATGGCGTGATCTCGGCTCACCGCAACCTCTGCCTCCCAGGTTAAAGTGATTCTCCTGCCTCAGCCTCCCGAGTAGCTGGGATTACAGGCATGTGCCACCATGCCTGGCTAATTTTGTATTTTTAGTAGAGATGGGGTTTCTCCATGTTGGTCAGGCTGGTCTTGCACTCCCAACCTCAGGTGATCCACCCGCCTCAGCCTCCCAAAGTGCTGGGATTACAGGCGTGATAAAACTTTATTTTTTATTGCAAGAGTATTACATGCTCACTGAGAACACTCGAGGTAAAAGCACCACGCTGTCTTGATCAATGACTTCTCCATGGACATAACTACTATCCACCACTAAGTTTGGCGTATTTCCTTCCAGGCTTTTTACACTTGCAAGTGCTTTACAATTTATAAAACAAACATCACTTAATTTTCACAATAACCCCTATGGCATAGTATTTTTATTTTCCTGACTCTTTTTTTTTTTTTTTTTTTTTTGAGACAGAGTCTCACTCTGTCATACAGCCTGGAATGCAGTGGCATGATCTCAGCTCACTGCAACCTCCACCTCCCAGGTTCAAGCGATTCTAATGCCTCAGCCTCCCAAGTGGCTAGGACTACAGGTGCATACCACCACGCCCAGCTAATTTTTGTATCTTTAGTAGAGACAGGGTTTTGCCATATTGTCCAGGCTGGTCTCGAACTCCTGACCTTGCGATCTGCCCTCCTCGGCCTCCCAAAGTGCTGGGATTGCAGGTGTGGGCCACCACGCCCAGCTGTTTTCCTGACTCTTACAGCTGATGAAAGAGGCTCAAAATGGTTAAATCTGAAACTCTATCACTATTTTCTGGAATGCAAAATGGATCATCAGCATAAAGGGTCGTGTCCTTGACTGACGCCCTAGATCACTTTGTACGGTCAGTTCTTGGTCCCACAGGAGATTAGATTTGGAAGAAATTGTCAAGATGATGGTTTTCAACTCCCTCACAGTCCAAGAGTTCCCTTTGCTCCATGCCCAGATGTGGCCCTGCAGCTGCTTCTTGCACATGCCCAGTGATAGGGTCCCTGCTTCAGTTCATGGAGCTGAAATCTGTCCATCTACAACTTGAATTCCCTTGCCCCAGTTTCTCTTCTGTGTCCAAGTCCTATGGGTGGATCCTGGCAAACCCAGCAGGGTATGTGCCGTCACGATGAAGGAAAAAGGAGTTAGGCCAGAGGTTGGATCAAAGATCGGGGTTTAAAAAAAAAAAAAAAAAAAGTATCAGGGTTGAAAACCAGCTTCCAGATCTTAAAAAGAAAATGAATCAGGTGGGCTGGGCATGGTGGCTCATGCCTGTAATCCCAGCACTTTGGGAGGCCAAGGCAGATCACAAGGTTAGGAGTTCAAAACCAGCCTGGCCAACATGGTGAAAACCCGTCTGTACCAAAAATACAAAAATTAGCTGAGCATGGTGGTGTGCACCTGTAGTCCCAGCTACTAGGGAGGCTGAGGCAGGAGAATCACTTGAATCCAGGAGGCAGAGGTTGCAGTGAGCCAAGATCATGCCACTGCACTCCAGACTGGGCGACATTGTGAGACTCCACCTAAAAAAAAAAAGAGCTGGGTGTGGTTGCTCACACCTGTAATCCCAGCACTTTGGGAGGCCGAGGCAGGTGGATCATGCAGTCAGGAGTTCAAGACCAGCCTGGCCAATATGGTGAAACTCTGTCTCTACTAAAAATACAAAAATTAGCTGGGCATGGTGGCACACACCTGTAGTCCCAGCTGCTCGGGAGGCTGAGGCAGGAGTATCACTTGAACCTGGGAGGTGGAGGTTGCAGTGACCTGAGATTGTGGAGATTGTGCCACTGCACTCCAGCCTGGACAACAGAGTGAGATTCTGTCTCAAAAAAAGAGAAAATGAGTCAGGTGAACTACAGGTTGAAGAAATTACACACACACACACACACACACACAGCAGTCTACAACTGGCCTGTGCATTAGGGCAAGGATACTGGCGTTGGACTCCATCCAACATGTAGCCCTGAGTAAGATAGTCTAGGTACTTGCTTGAATGGGACATGGGGAAGCCTTCAGGGGTACTGGAAATGCTCTATATCTTGATCTGGGTGGCAGTAACACAGGGATTTACATAAGCAAAAGTTCACCAAACAACATATTTTAGACTGGTGTTCTGCACTGAATTTACAGTAAATACATATTTTAAAAGTCTAAAACAAAATAAAAATGATTCAAGAAAAAGAGGCACAGTTGCTGGAATGTGTGAGGGGTGAGAGGGGACGGGCTGCAGCGTAGAGGTTGGTTGGGTGGCTGCAGGAGCACACGGAGTGTCTTTTTTTTTTTTTTTTTTTGAGACAGAGTCTTGCTGTGTCGCCCAGGCTGGAGTGCAGTGGTGCAATCTCGGCTCACTGCAACCTCTGCCTCCCGGATTCAAGCGATTCTCCTGCCTCAGCCTCCCGAGTAGCTGGGATTACAGTCATGTGCCAAAACGCCCAGCTAATTTTTGTATTTTTAGTAGAGACAGAGTTTCACCATGTTGGCCAAGCTGATGTTGAATTCCTGACCTCAAGTGATCCGCCCACCTCGGCCTCCCAAAGTGCTGGGATTACAGACGTGAGCCATCATGCCCGGCCTCAAGTGGCTCTTTTGATTGCTGATATCTTGTTGGAAACAGGCAGCTTAGGCAGAAGCTGATAAGGAGAAGTGGGAAGGGGAGGAGGAGGGAAGGGTTGAAGAGAAGAGAAATTGGGATGGAAATGGAGGAGGATTTCCAGCAGTACTAAAGAAAGGCCAGATGGTGATTCCTTTTCCATCCAGTTAACCTTTCTTGATTAAGGTGCTTTGAATCTTTTCCTTGCTAATTTGACTTGAATTAGCCATGAATTCCTATATAAAAGGAATTCAACATGTTTGCTTGTTAAAGTGAGGCAAGTAGCATGGTTCTGTGTGTCCACATTCAGCTGAGTACGGGTAGAAAAGCTCCACTGCAGCTGTGGTTTTGCTAGGAAACACAGTCAAATGAGGCAGGGCCAAGGAATTGAGTACGAAGGAAGTAGAAAGTGGGTGTCGAGGGCCGACAGGCAAGCAGGAGGGTGGGGCCGACACATTACTACAATTGCAGTATTAGAAGAAAGGAGCTGAAAATATAGCAGGCCAGGACAGAAGGAGGATTGAATAGAGGTTATGGAGGAGGCAGAGCTATTGGTAATTAACAATGTCTGACCATGGAGGGTGATAGTCAAGCTTGTGTACTGCTTCAAGCTAATTGCTATAACAAACAATCCCTCATTCTTAGTGGCTCAGCACATAAATGTTTATTTCTTGTTCAAATCACAACCCAATGCTTGTTGGTGGGGTGGGGGTCTGCTTCAGGGTCAGCCCAGTCATTCAGGGTCCTGGGCTCTTTCCACGGTGGCTTAGACTGCAGTGTTTAATACGGTAGCCACCAGCCACATGTGGTTACTAAACATTGGAAATGTGACTTGTGCAACTAAGAAACTGAATTTTTCATTTTAAAAATTTAAATTTTGGCCGGGCACGGTGGCTCATGCCTATAATTCCAGCACTTTGGGAGGCCGAGGCGGGTGGGTCACGAGGTCAGGAGTTTGAGACCAGCCTGGCCAACAGGGTGAAACATCGTCTCTACTAAAAATACAATAAAATGAGCCAGGCATGGTGGCACACACCTGTAATCCCAGCTACTGAGGAGGCTGAGGCAGGAGAGTCGCTTGAACCTGGGAGGTGGAGGTTGCAGTGAGCTGAGACCATGCCACTGCACTCAAGCCTGGGCAACAGAATGAGACTCCATCTCCAAAAAAAACAATTTAATTTAATATTTTGAAAGTATGTTTGGAACAATTTGGATATGTGCAACTACTTCATGAAGTTAAATATAGATTGGCTGTTCTGCCTGCCTATGGAGTAGCTATTCTTTCATTTCTTTACTTTCTTAATAAACTTGCTTTCACTTTACTATAAAAAAATTAAATACAGATCAATTTTTTGTTGTGATTTTTTTAAAGAGATGGGGTCTCGTTCTGTGACCTGGGCTGGAGTACAGTGGCACAATTACAACTCACTGCAGCTCCAACTCCTGGGCTCAAGCGATCCTCCCACCTCAGCCTCCTGAGTAGTTAGGAGTACACGCTCACATCACCATCCCCAGCTAATTTTTTTAATTTATTTTTGTGGGGATGGGGTCTCACTGTGTTGCCCAGGCTGGTCCTGAACTCTTGGCCTTAAATGATCCTCCTTGGCCTGCCAAAGAGTTGGGCTTACAGGTGTGAGCCACCATGACCAGCCCAGATCAAGTATTTTTGATGTAAACTTAACATTTGAATTGATAGGTGCTGTAAGTGTAAATTACACACTAGATTTCAAAGACTTAGTATGAAAAAAAGATACAAAATACCTCACTTATAATTTTTATATTGATAACATGTTGAAATGATGTTTTAAATATGCTGGATTAAATAAAATGTACTATTAAAATTAATTTTACCCGTCTTTTGTGTTTGTTTTTGTTTTTGAAACAGGATCTCATTCTGTTGCCCACCCTGGATTGCAGTGGTGCGATCTCAGCTCACTGCAGCCTCCGCCTCCCAGGTTCAAGTTTCTCTCCTGTCTGCTTTCTGAGTAGCTGGGATTATAGGCATGCACCACCACGCCCGGCTAATTTTTGTATTTTTAGTAGAGACAGGGTTTCGCTATGTTGGTCAGGCTAGTCTCGAACTCCTGACCTCAAGTGATCTGCCCACCTCTGCCTCCCAAAGTGCTGGGATTACTGGTGTGAGCCACCGCGCCCAGCCACACCTGTTTCTTTTTGCATTTTTAAATACAGCTACTTGAAAATTTAAAATTACATATGTGGCTTAGCTTCCATTTCTACTGGACAGCGCTATTCCAGGGCCTTGTAACACTCCATTGCGTCCTCTCCATCTGGCTAGCAAATAATGAGAGAGCAAGCAGAGGACTGCAGATCCCTTTGTCCAGAGCTCAGTCATGAAGCCATTGCTACAAAGGAGAAGTGCATATGTAGCCTGCCCAGAAAGGAGAGGAAACAGATTTGGTGAGCAATGAGCTGGCCTCCGGCACAGGTCCAGGGTAGAATGACAACATTGTTGGAGGCGAAGTGGTCAAGGCACTGGCAGGCAGGGCATTTGGAAAGACTGTTTGTGAAGTCACCAAGAATCTGAAGTGACAGGGAATGGAACTCTTCAAGGAATTCAGAGCAGTGACCGCAGAGTCTACAGTTGATTCAACAAAGCTGAATATTTAGTAAATATTCAGATGACAGCTTCAAAGCTGAAAGCTTTGAAGGAGAGAGGAATGGTGGTCTTGAAGCAGCAGTTGGGAGAAATGAGTATACCTCCTTCACCTCAAGGCCAGTGGTCCAAGATGAGTAGGGGAGAGAAGAAAGGCCCCATTTGAAAGGGTGTCTGGGGAAGAAGTGTCCTTATGGAGAATAGGTTTTAGTGCATGACCTTAACCAAGTTATTTAACCATTCTGTTTGAGGTGTCCTTGGTTTAAAATAGGGATAAGAATAACACTTATCTCACAAGGTTGTTGTATTAAATACTGAAATACAGATGCTCCTCAACTTATGATGGAGTTACGTTCCAATAAACTCATGGTAAGTTGAAAATATCATAAGCCGAAAATGCACTTAATACACCTAACCTGCAGAACATTGTAGTTTAGCCTAGCCTACCTTAAACGCAATCAACATTCTTACATTACCTGCAGCTGAGCAACACAGTTTATGTTGTGGCTGATAGGGACTGGCCCAGCTTGTCAAAAGAGTATCCTACTGCTTTCTACTGAACGTATATCACTTTCATGCCATCTTAAAGGTGAACCATTGTCAGGGACCGTCTCTACCTGCAAAATATTTAGCATGTCGAAATGGCTATGTTAAATAATTTCCTAACATTGTACTAAAAGCACGCTGGTTTCTCCTTTGTGTTTTTTTTTTTGTTGTTGTTGTTGTTTGTTTATTGTTTTGAGACAAAGTCTCACTCTGTCATCCAGGCTGGAGTGCAGTGGCGCGATCTCAGCTCACTGCAACCTCCACCTTCCAGGTTCAAGCAATTCTCCCTCCTCAGCTCCCCAAGTAGCTGAGATTACAGGTGCGTACCACCACGCCCGCCTAATTTTTTTTTTTTTTTTAGATGGAGTCTCGCTCTGTTGCCCAGGCTGGAGTGCAGTGGCACGATCTTGGCTCACTGCAAGCTCTGCCTCCCGGGTTCATGCCATTCTCCTGCCTCAGCCTCCCGAGTAGCTGGGACTACAGGCGCCTGCCACCACGCCTGGCTAATTTTTTTTTGTATTTTTAGTAGAGACGGGGTTTCACCGTGTTGGCCAGGATATTCTCCATCTCCTGACCTCGTGACCCGCCTGCCTCAGCCTCCCAAAGTGCTAGGATTACAGGCATGTGCCACCGCGCCCGGCCCTGATTTTTTGTATTTTCAGTAGAGATGGGGTTTCACCATGTTGGCCAGGCTGGTCTTGAACTCCTGACCTCAAATCATCGACCCACCTCAGCCTCCCAAAGTGCTTGGATTACAGGTGTGAGTCACTGCGCCTGGCTTCTCCTTTGTTTCTGTCTTCTTCCTTCGCGTATTCACTTTCCTTTGTGTGTGCCTGCAATCTGGCCTTGCTCTTGGATAAATGAAGGCAATTTATTAGCTTTGCCCTTATTCTAGGACATGATGCACTGGCAAAATTCACTGGGTCCATGTAAATTTATGTTGCCACTCAGAAGAAAGTGGTCAACTTGGATGTAATGTGAAACTCATGTAATCTTAGACAATAGTTTGAGAAAGAAACACACACTTCTTCCTATAAATAGAATACAAATTTCATTTTCAAAAGGAAAAACCTTTGTGTGTGAAGAGGGAAGTTCTGGAAGGAGGGTGTGGCTACTTTCCAGATTACAGTTGATACAATTGCACAGACTTTTCCTATTGCCTAATAGAGACTTGTCTATGAATGGCAAAATGAGGAATGATTCATTCTTTTACACCATTTCCAGAGCAGTGCCCTGAGAATCAACTGCTTCTGTTAATGCTGTCTGTGGTAAGATGTCTACGCAGAACACCCTAGGAACAACAGTTAAATTAGTGTTCTGTATTACGGTTTGCTTTCCAGAGGTGACACTCCACAAATCCCTCTCAAACCTCACACCAGAAACTCAAGAGCTCACCAGACCTTCCTCTGAAATATGACTGTGCCAGGGGCCTGACGCTGGGCAAAGGGTCGGGCTGGGGAAGGAGGCAGGTGATTCTTCCGTTCCCCATGGCTGGATAAAACCAGCACACCCCAGCCTCTCAGAAAGCTTCATCCTGTGCATAATTTGTAAAAATTGCTTGGTTACTTGGTCTTAGAGAGGGGAAATCTGATGCCTTGTGATGGAAATTTGGAGTTTCCATCCACACCTGGCCTGCCGAGGAACTCTGCTGAGCAGTGGCTGCACCTGCCAGGTCTGCCTGTTAACCTCACCGGTGCTGCATGTCCCCATTTAAAAATTGGAACTGAATCTACAGAGCTCAAGGCATTTTCAGAACATGAAACATTTTTGATGTAATCATTTTTTAGAAGTTTCTGCAGGGCACAGTGGCTTGCATCTATAATCCCAGAACTTCGGGAGACTGAGGAGGAGGACCACTGAAGCCCAGGAGTTTGAGACCAGCCTGGGCAACATAGTGAGACGCTGTCTCTATAAAAATAAAAATAAAAAATTGTTTTCAAAGTTTCACTTACATGCTGCTTTTTTTTTTTTTTTTTTTTTTAACGGAGTTTCACTCTTGTTGCCCAGGCTGGAGTGCAGTGGCATGATCTCGGCTCACTGCAACCTCCACCTCCCAGGTTCAAGCAATTCTCCTGCCTCAGTAGCTGGGATTACAGGCACCCGCCACTACACCCAGCTAATTTTTGTATTTTTAATAGAGATGTGGTTTCACCATGCTGGCCAGGCTGGTCTCCAACTCTTGACCTCAAATGATCTGCCCGCCTCAGACTCCCAAAGTGTTGGGATTACAGGCATGAGCCACTGTGCCTGGTCCACATGGCGCTTTATATCATCTTCACGTAGGTTCTCATCAAACCGCTGTAAAGGATGTTTTCTTGTCCTTGTTTTACACATGAGGAAGTTGAGTCTTAGAGGATGGTGTCTCTCCTAAGGTCACATAGTCACACATAGTCATAGAAAGGCAGCAGGGGCTGGGTCATAAGGACCCTCTGACATCACATCCTATGCTCTTGTACAACACCCATCCTCTCTTGTGATTAAAAACTAAACCAAACCAAAATGAAATTAAATACTGCTTCCTCATCTAGCTAATTTTGTCACAGAATCACTGTCACCAGTGATTTGCAGTAAATGGCACCCAGTTTCTCTACTGGGAGGCAGCCATAGCCACCAGTGGCTCCTGCATTCTTCCAGATATATTCTGTGTGTAAAATTTTAGACGTGCACATCTAACGCAAATGCAAGCAAACTGCCCTGTAGGTGGTTTTTTTTCACTTTATATTTTCTCAATGATTCTTCTGTATTGGTTATCAGTAACTTAGAAGAGGGGAGTGGATTTCTGAGCCTGATCCTTACAACTTAAATTCAAGAGCCTGGCCGTCATTCCCTCCGCCTTATACTGAAAACACCCGTGGTAGTTCTCTATTACTTACGACATCCCATCTAAATGTTTAGCCAGGAATTCGAAGCCATATATAACCCGGCCATAAAACACCGAAGTTTATATTCCTATAATCTTATATAAAACTCTCTGTCCTCTCCTGCTAGTACTCCCTGTCCCATGGGCTGGGTACCACCCTCCCAACCCCATCTTCACATAATAAAGTACCACCCAGTCCTCAAGGCCTCACTCCAACCCCATCTCTTTCAATGTAACTCCCAAGACCTCTAGAGCCAGAAGGGCTTCCTTCCCCTTTAGAGTCTCAGTACTGCCGATCCCTTGATAGTTAATATTTATTGTCCCATTATCTTTTTTTTTTTCTTTTTTTTTAGACAAGATCTCACTCTGTCACCCAGGCTGGAGTGCAGTGGCCCAGTCTTGGCCCACTGCGACCTCCTCCTCCTGGACGCAAGTGACGCTCCAAGTAGCTGGGACCACAGGCACATGCCACCACACCCGGCTAATTTTTGAATTTTTTGTAGAGATGGGGTTTCTCCATGTTGGCCAGGCTCGTCTCGAACTCCCGACCTCAGGTTATCCACCTGCCTCAGCCTCCCAAAGTGCTGAGATTACAGGCATGAGCCACTGCGTCCAACCCTTTTTTTTTTTTTTTTTTTTGAGACGGAATCTCGTTCGGTTGCCCATACCAGGGCGCAATGGTGCAATCTCGGCTCACTGTAACCTCTGCCTCCAGGGTTCAAGCGATTCTCCTGCCTCAGCCTCCGGGGTAGCTGGGACTACAGGCACGCGCCACCACGCTCGGCTAATTTTTGTATTTTTAGTAGAGATGGGGTTTCACCATGTTGGCCAGGCTGGTCTCAAACTCCTGACCTCAAGTGATCATCAGCCCGCCTCAGCCTCTCAAAGTGATGGGATTACAGGCATAAGCCACCATGTCCGGCCTGGTCTCGAATTTCTGAGCTCAAAAGAGCCACCTGCCTTGGCCTCTTTGGTGCTGCGATTACAGGCATAAGCCATCGTTCCTAGCCCTAGTGTCCCATCATCTTAACAGTAAATATTTGTTAACTCAATGACTATTCCCAAATGGGTTATTTTTATTTTTTAGAGACAATGTCTCATTGTGTTGCCCAGACTGGTCTCAAACTCCTCTGAGCTGAAGTGATCCTCCTGCCTCAGCCTCCTGAGTAGCTGGAACTACAGGTGTGTGCCACCACAGCCTGGCACCAAATAGATTGTTAATCACTGAAGGTGTGCAACTAGTTCTTTATCTCACCTACACAGTGTGTTGGCTTGAAGGGGCATGAGCTGGTGAAGCAGTTTGGCTGTTTAAGTGAACAATGATGATTTGGGGGTGATTCTTTCTAAGAGCTAACATTGCCTGTGGCCCGCTGTTCTTTGGATTGCTACAAGAAGGGACAAATCAGATTTCTGTTGTAGACAGTGATGCACTGTGCCGCTCTCAGGCAGACTGTGGCTGTCATTCTGCCTGTCTTATGTTTTCTCCCCTTTTAATCATTTTGAGGGACTTACTGAGTCCAGTGACTTGGGTTTCTGTGCTTTTGTTTCCCCACGTGAAGAATTCTACTAGGATGAATAATTTCATTGGGGAACGGACACAGTGGCTCACGCCTGTAATCCCAGCACTTTGGGAGGCCGAGGTGGGCAGATCACGAGGTCAGGAAGTCAAGACCATCCTGGCCAACCTGGTAAAACCCTTCTACTAAAAATACAAAAATTAGCTGGGCGTGGTGGCGCGTGCCTGTAATCCCAGCTACTTGGGAGGCTGAGGTGAGAGAATTGCCTGAACCAGGGAGTCGGAGGTTGCAGTGAGCGGAGATCACGCAACTGCACTCCAGCTAAAAAAGAAAAAAAAAATCATTAGGGATATCATAAGAAAGACTTTGAACATCAAAAAAGAAAAATGATTGTAGTTGATTGAAATGCATCAAATCTCCAAAAATCCAGAGTCTATAACAGTAAGAGAAAGCCAGGAAAAAAGCTTGTGTGTCACCATTTGAAAAAACTGTTTACTTTGAAAGTGGATAACGAGGGAGAAGTAGGCATTTATCCTGCTTTTCCAGTAGCAACTCTACTGCAGAAACCAAAATGACCCCAGATGACAGGGGAAAACTCTACATTTATACATTTATAGGTTGCATTTACATTTATACCGTTACTTTACACTGAAAGAATCATTTGTAGTACCTAAGGAAATTGTCAATTCAGGCAAGGATTATCAGTTGATCTTAAAGCTCTAAGAATGGGAAACTGGTTACTGATGCTGTACCAAAGTTATACCACTTGGGTCACTTTCTGGTCATAGGAGATGAAAAACATAACTATATGATGGAGGCCTGGTCTCTTAAAAAAATCAGTGTAATAAGACAAATAATAATAATAATAATTAAATAGAATATGTGGTTCTGGGTTAGTTCATGATCCGTACAAACCAGCTATAAAGGACATTTGGAAGCCAAATGAAGAAATTTGAGTATGTATTAAGTATTAGATAATATTAAGAAATTGGGCCGGGCACGGTGGCTCATGCCTGTAATCCCAGCACTTTGGGAGGCCAAGGTGGAGGAATCGCAAGGTCAGGAGATTGAGACCATCCTGGCTAACACAGTGAAACCCCATCTCTACTAAAAATACAAAAAATTAGCCGGGCGTGGTGGCACAAGCCTGTAGTCCCAGCTACTCGAGAGGCTGAGACAAGACAATTGCTTGAACCCTGGAGGCAGAGGTTGCAGTGGGCTGAGATCGTGCCACTGCACTCCAGCCTGAGCAACAGAGCGAGACTCCGTCTCAAAAAAAAATAAAAAAAGAAATAAATGTTAATTTTGTTAGATGTGAAAATGTTATTTTGGCTATATAGGAAGACATTTAATTCTTTAGAAATGCATACTGGAGAATTTAAGACTGTATCAGGAGATTACAAGAGATTTATTTCTCCCTCGCTCTATCACCATCCCAGGTCAGCTGTTACTCTCCTTGTTATCTGCAGGCTGGTGTGCAGGCTGAAGAAACAGCCCTGTGTGGGACACTGCTGGTCTTGTGGTAGAAAGAAAAGAAAGATGATGGAATCACACTGTGATTCAGATTGTGGGCTGCACTTCCACTCACGTTTTATTGGCTAAAGTAAGTCACATGGTAAAGTCTTGTATCAGTGGGGGTAATTCTCCCACAGGGTTGGGCAGTAGGATTATTTAGAAATCAGTGACAAGGAGGGCAAAGCATCTCAAACTCTGAGAAATAACAAAATTATTTATCAGGAAGAAAATTATAGTGTTAAATCCAGATGTTAAAAAGCAAGAAAGATTGAAAATAAGTGAACTTAGCTTTCAACTCTAGAAACTAGAAAATAACAAATAAACCAGAGAAGGTAGAAGGAAGGAATTAATAAAGATAAAACAGATAATATGAAATAGAAAAACCAACACAATAATTTGATGTTTTAACAAGCTCAAAACATAGAAAGCCTTTGGCAAGTATGAACCAGGAAAAAAAGAAAGAAAGAAAGAAAGAAAGAAAGAAAGAAAGAAAGAAAGAAAGAAAGACGCAATAACATCAGAGAGGAAAAAGGATGCAGAGATTTCCAATTTTTTAAGTGCTATGTGCAACTTTATTCCAATGAATTTGAAAATCCAGACCACGGAGAATGGCTTTCTAAAGAAATATAAATTACCAAAATTGACTCAAGGAACAGAAAGCCTGAACTTATCAATAGTAACATAAGAAATAGTCAAGGATCTACCTTCAAAAAAGAAAACAAGTCCACATGGTCCATAAGGTAAGGTTCTACCAAGAGTTCAAGGAGGAGATAAACCCCACATAATGTGAAAGATGGAGAGTTTACCAAGAGCAGACGATCACTTTTCAGCTACAGATGCTGTATAACCAAGGTCTGGTCCATATAAATTACCAAAATTGACTCAGTGGGGATGACCACGATTCTGAATTCCTAAGATTTTGATCTCATGAAAACTAAAACAGGAGCCTTGACCAGAATGGTTGTCACAGCAGGTTCACATATTGAATGTTTGCACTTGTTGTTGTTCATGTGACATTGATAATAAGTTTCCTTTTGCTTATGTTATGAGGTGTTAGGTGATAGTACAGTTGATTTAGCCCATCTTTTTTGTGTTCCTGTCAGCTGATGCAATTCAGTGTTAACAATTAAGTTATTTTCAGTGAGATTCAGGGCATTCAACAAATTAATAATTCAGGTGTGAATTTTTCTGCTTATTAAAAACTTTAAAAAATTAAGGCAAAGTTAAAATCTATGCCCAAAGTGAAAATATGAACACTCTTATACTTTGTTAGGTGAGTGGACAAGTGATTCTATGCCAAGGACATCTGAGATATATGGGAATGACTCAGGCATAGGTGTTTAGGACTCCAGGTCAGGCGAATCTAGTTACTGGAGGGGACAAAGAACAACTGCCCCGGTGAGAAACTGGGAGGGGACTGTAATTACCAGGGACTTAGGAACAGAGCAGGGGTCAGCCAGGAACAGGAAGGTAAGGCAGACACCAGTTACTATAAACCTGGAAACTAAGGCCAAGGCAGTAGCAGGATAGACTCAAACCAACCCTATCCTAAGCATTGACCCCAGCGTTGAAGGAAGTGCTGAGCCTGGAGAGGAGGTGGGGATAGTTAAGAGACAGCCAAATTTCCAAGTCACATTTATTGCACCAGACATATTAGCTGCTTCCTCAGAATCTCAATTCCTGCCAGAAAAGACTGACAGACTACTGCTATGAAAAGAAGACCCCTTTATTTCCTGGGTCCCTGGAAAAAAAATGACGAAGACAACAAGCCTTTTGTTTGGTGTTCGCACCCACCTTCTAACCCCGAAGTTAACCCCAGAAATCAAAACACATTCACTTTAGAAGACTGGCACATATAAGAAGCCCAAAGTGCCTGAAGGGCATCATGTAACTAAGCCCCCTTTACAAAGACTTGGCAAGTCAACACTTTGTTCTAACTTCCAAAGTAACAGTTTGAGGATCAGTTCTACATGTAAATCTGGGAACCACAAAAGGAAGTTAATTAATCTCTGCTAGTACCAGCCTGTTGGAGAGAGTCCATCCCCAAAGGCCACAGGCAGCAAGTGGCTGTGTCAGCTCAGAAGCCATACTCTTGGGGAATGTCCCACAGAACACAACACGAGGCCAAGATGCAGGCTAAAGCCAGGATTTGAGTTTCTTGGTGGCCAACTTTCATTTGTCATAGAAATAACATCCCACCTTTGGACTGGACTGCCATTTCCTCCCTCAGCACTATGTATAAGACTCCTGTTAAAATGTTTACTGTGGTTTCGAGTTGAATCCTGGTGAGAATCAAAGGACATTTTACTTCCTATCATTTTCCAAATTGAGTCCCCAAGGCCTGCTATTGCCTTTCTCGAGTTTTCCAACTTGGCCTCCCTTTTTCAGTTCTTGTCTCACTTTCTACCTTTACTTTAGGTGTGCCTGCCCTCAACCCGGGACACTGGAACAAGCACCAAAGCCTACACGAAGAGGATCAGGACATCCTGTTGAGCACCAGAACATTTCTTTCCCCAAGAAAAGGAAATACAAATGGATTTATTCTCAGGGTCTACAGATTTAGGAAAAAAAAAAAAAAAGCTGTGCTTAACACCAGGCCACTGTACAATCACCAGGACCTTTCTGGATGTGGAGCAACTTCATTTGGTTATTTCAGAATGCTTTGCAAACACAGCAGACACGGACAAAGCGTGGTTGAAGCATTTCAGTTGTACTTGTCTCTCATTTTCTACACGTGTTTTCCCAAAGGCTGCTTTCCCAAAAGGAGCCTGGGGAGAGGACTTAATCATCTGTTAGCTCTCTTGCAGCTTCCTGCTCAGCCAGTGGCAACATCGAAAATATATATGAGCATTTCCTGTTCTTTCTCATTTTGTATAACCCACATGCTAGAGAGATTGAGTTGTCTGATCTAGCTCTACATAGGACTTAGGTGGCACGTGGAAACCTAAGTCCAACCACTAAATGCTCTAATTACCCCTCTTCTTAACCTAGGTAAAGGATGATCTCTTTCAAGACGTAGAATGTACTTATCTTTCCTTGGACATTCAAAACAAAACAAGAGTCTGTTTTTAAATGTCAATGTCAAATCACAATATCATTGTATATCTTGTATCCAGAAAGGATCTTAGTGAATATATAGCCCAAGAGGCTTAAAGTGGGGCTGTGAATAGGTCCGGAGGAGTCTATAACTCCCCAAATTGTGAATGATAGAAATACATCAGGGAGACGTGCTTGGGTAGGGCGTGTGGGAAGGTGGATGGCTGTTTCTCTTCCTTTCCTAGATACCTGAAAATGTGAGGAACCAGCCTAAAAATATGGAAGTTTTTGGGAAACTTGTTTCCTAATCTCTCTCATAATTCTGTTTTCAGTCTGAGGACAAGTTATTGGTGCTTGCTCTTAAAGAGGAGCCTGGAAACGGAGGTGAGACCTTGCACATAGCTAATCCTGAAAAAATGTTTGTTGAATGAGTTAACAAATGCATGAATGACTCTAGGTTGAAATGTTAGTTATTTAAGGCATTTAAATAGAAGGTTGTGGCCAGGCGCAGTGGCTCACGCCTATAATCCCAGCACTTTGGGAGGCCGAGGTGGGTGGATCAAGACCAGGAGTTCAAGACCAGCCTGGCCAACATGGTGAAACCCCGTCTGTACTAAAAATACAAAAAATTAGCTGGGCGTGATGGCAGGTGCCTGTAATCTCAGCTACTCAGGAAGCTGAGGCAGGAGAATCACTTGAACCCGGGAGGCAGAGGTTGCAGTGAGCCGAGATCGTGCCATTGCACTCCAGCCTGGGTAACAGAGTGAGACTCTGTCTCAAAAAATTTAAAAAAGTAATAAATCAATATTATAAATAGAAGGTTGTAGGATTTATCTTGCCTTCCCTCTTCTTAACACTATTCCAAATTTCTGCATGATGTATTTAAGGGGCACTGACTCCACCCCCAAGGTCAAGATTAGATCCTGTTGGGCTTGACTCAATCAACACATTCCATCTGTCTGGTCTTTAATGATTAGTTTAGGATGAACACAGTACCCAAGTCAGGGCAGTGCTCACACCTATAATCCTAGCACTTTGGGATGCTGATGCAAGATGATCACTTGAGGCCAGGAGTTCGAGACAAGCCTAGGCAACATAGCAAGACCCCATCTCTTCAAAATAAAATTAAAATTAAAAATTAACCAGGTATGAGGGTATGCACCTGGACTCAAGAGACTGAAGTGGGAGGATCCCTTGAGCCCAGGAGGTTGAGGCTGCAGTAAGCCATGATCACACCACTGCACTCCATCTTGGGTGACACAACGAGACTCCGCCTCAAAAAAATTTTTTTAAGCTATTGATAAGGCTAAGTCTCTCTTTTCTACTGGATTTGAATCTGAAAGCATGTAAGCTCTGAAGCTTCTGGAAATTAACCCTGAGGTGATAAAACCAATAAGTGGAAAGCAGGAGTTCAGGATTTGTTTATATCATTGGGGCGTTGGATCAAAACTTTCCTGAAGCCAGTAACCTCCAGAGTTTTCAGCAATATTCATCCCTGTAAATTTCCTTTTTTTTTCTTTTTTTTTTGAGATGGAGTCTCACTCTGTCACCCAGGCTGGAGTGCAGTTGGTGTGATCTTGGCTCACTGCAACCTCTGCCTCCCCAGCTCCAGCAATTCTCCTGCCTCAGCCTCCCAAGCAGCTGGGATTACAGGCACCTGCCACCATGCCCGGCTAATTTTTTGTGTGTGTGTATTTTTAGTACAGACAGAGTTTCACCATGTGGACCAGGCTGGTCTCGAACTCCTGACCTCAAATGATCTGCCTGCCTCAGCCTCCCAAAGTCCTGGGATTACAGGCATGAGCCACCATGCCTGGCTGATTCCCTTATTGTATAAGTCAATTTAATTTTGCTTTCTGTTTTCTGCTATGGAAAAATCACTGGCTAATACAAGTTTATGTGATTTGCAGGTAGTTGAAACATAATATGTATTCATGGATATTTCTTAACCCCCAAACTAACATTTAACCAAAAGATAATTTTCCTCATAATATTCCCAGTAAGGTAGCGTTAT
This sequence comes from Nomascus leucogenys, assembly GCF_006542625.1. Classification (NCBI taxonomy): domain Eukaryota; kingdom Metazoa; phylum Chordata; class Mammalia; order Primates; family Hylobatidae; genus Nomascus; species Nomascus leucogenys. The sequence goes on along the minus strand of NC_044388.1, from coordinate 8,973,025 downwards.
GTACTTGTATACAATGCATTAGAGATAGTGATTTGTGTAAAAGTAATTAAGCTACGGTCTTAGAGTGAGTCAGTTGCAACACAATAATTACAATCAAGGAACTTGAATTCCCATGCCCCTGGAGACATTATCAAGTCTCTTAGGAAATACTGTTGTGATATTGCCTAGACATTTAAATTTTCCCTCATGTTCTTCTTAATAAGATTGTGAAAGGTAGTTCCTGTTTAAAAGAACATAGTCACTTCTCTGACACAATTATTTTCCGCTAAAAACAAAACGTCAAACTGAAAGGAAAAGGAATTATTTAAATAATGTTAAGTCAGTTATTTCTCTTTTTTTCCCCAAGCCAAACTGTATCCAGCTTTATTAAAGATACTTTCCATAAACAATCATGGTATTTAAGGCAGGACATGGGCAGACAATCGTTACCAGTATATAACTTTCTTGGTTTTTTTTTTTTCTTTTTTTTTGAGGCGGAGTCTCGCTCTGTCGCCCAGGCTGGAGTACAGTGGCGCAGTGGCACGATCTCGGCTCACTGCAACCCTCCACCTCCCAGGTTCAAGTGATTCCCCTGCCTCAGCCTCCCGAGTAGCTGGGATTACAGGTGCCTGCCACCACGCCTGGCTAATTTTTTGTATTTTTAGTAGAGACGGGATTTCACCATATTAGCCAGGATGGTCTCGATCTCCTGACCTCGTGGTCTGCCCACCTCGGCCTCCCAAAGTGCTGGGATTACAGGTGTGAGCCACCGTGACCGGCCTACAACAACTTTCAAACTCCCTTCTTTAATGGATTACCAAAACTCAGGAAGCCACTATAAAACCCAATGAAGTCTTTATCCAATGCTCTCAATGGGAAGCGTATAGAATGAGGGTTGACATTTCACATTTAGCATGTTGTTTAACAACTTTTCACGAGTCAATCCTGACTTTCAGGAAGTGAAATGCAAATGGCAGAATTAATCTGAAGATCCACAATCTAGAAACGGAACCACTGCGCTCTTGAGGGGTGCCATCTCAGTGACATCACCGGAAAGTCCAGATTGCCTCACACACTGGTAACCAATAATTGGGGGTCAGGTCCCAACAGATGTCTGGGTTTAAGGGAGTTAAGCCTACGCTGAAAGGTGGAAAGGGAGAAGAGGACACAAAAACAAATTTGTTTTTCCATGCCACAAGGCTTTTGTGCCAAGGGGCCATCTGTGTCAAAGTCAGGGAATCCCTCTTCCTGGGAGCCAAGAGGAAGTCTCTCAAAACTAGGAGGGAAAGGTGTTTTCCCCACATCAATCCAGCTTCAGAGACACTCAGGGACATATGCCCCAACCCCTAAAACAATGAAGTGTTCTGTGTGCTAACAACAAAGATTTAAAAAAAAAAAAAAAGTAAAACAAAATTCTGCATTTTTATAAAACTTGATTAAAAAATAGTATTTCAAACTGTACAGTCACCAGAAGTACACAGTTATCAAAAATGCACACACTTCACTTGGCATCTCCAGCACCTTCAGCTTTCTGTGCCTGATCTGTTTTGGCATCTCCGTTTTCTGCAGGGTTATTCCCCTCCTCGCCAGCATCAGCTTCTCCCTTTTTCCCTTTGGGTACCTTCTCTCCCTTCTTTGCAGGGGCCTTTTCAGGCTTGGGCTCTGGCTTTGGAGGAGCCGGTTTAGCAGACAACCTCACGGATCTTCTCTGTGGTTCATCCTTCACCTTGGCTTTATCTCCTTTAGCATCCCCTTCAGCCTTTCTCTGGGGCATGGTGGCAGCGCCAGCGGGACGTAGGCGCGGGGCGCGGGATGCAGCGGGGCACAGGCTTTGGTTGGTCTCGGGGTTGTTCTCGCCTCTTCACACTGTTCCATTAGTTATTTCTTAATAAAATCATATAACACAATCCTGGCAACTAGGAAATTGAATTCAAATTTTGAATGGCTCCAACTTTCCCCTAAGCATTATCTAGCAGACACACCAGAAGCCCATGACTTGTTGGAACAGAAGGAATGAGTTCTGATCACTATGCGTGAGACATCTTTGTTCACATAAAGATGGAATGCAAAAAGATAGGTCTTTTAGGTACTTTTCTTTTAGGCTACATTTCCTTATTCATAGAAGGCTGCCCTAGACTCCAGGATATGGAAATTATTTTCTTTACCTTCATTATTCTGGACCAATGAGGGGCTTTTAAAATCATAGACTATCTAAAGAATCATGATTGGCTGGGCACTTTGGGAGGCCAAGGCAGTTGGATCACTTGAGCTCAGGAGTTCACGACCAGCCTGGGCAACAAGGCAAGACCCCCATCTCTACAAAAAAAAAATTACAAAAAACTTAGCCAGGTCTGGTGGTGCACACCTGTAGTCCCATCTACTTGGGAGGCTGAGGTGGGAGGATCACTGGAGCCTGGGAAGTTGAGGCTGCAGTCTGCTGTGATCATGCCACTGCACTCCAGTCTGGGCAATAGCGTGAGACCCTGTCTCAAAAAAAAAAAAAAACAAAAAACATGATTTTTCAGGTTTACAAAAGTATATTTTAGACTTTTTTTTTTTTTTTTTTTTTCAGATGGAGTTTCACTCTGTCACCTAGACTGGAGTGCAGTGGAGCAATCTTGGCTCACTGCAACGTCTGCCTCCCAGGTTCAAGTGATTCTCCTGCCTCAGCCTCCCCAGTAGCTGGGATTACAGGGGCCCACGACCACGCCCAGCTAATTTTTGTATTTTTAGTAGAAATGGAATTTTGCCATGTTGGCCGGTTTGGTCTGAAACTCCTGACTTCAGGTGATCAGCCCACCTTGGCCTCCCAAAAGTGCTGGGATTACAGGCATGAGCCACAGAGCCCAGGTAATTTTTTTTAAATACTGATATTTAATGTATGGAGAGTTTGAAAATTTTGATCAAATTTGATAGTGAGTTTCTGAGTTAAAGAAATAGCACATTACATGGGCATATTGCATGACAGTGAGGTTAAAAATAGAAAAAGAAAAAAAAACGGCACAGAATAACAGAAAGAAAGCCTCACTAGGAGCTGAGCACTCTGGTCTCATTTTATGCATCTCATTGAGTTTCTGTGTAGACTCAGTTTCTCAGCCCCTCTGGGCCTCAGTTTCCTCATCCATGAACAGAGGGGCTTAAACCAACTCATCTGGAGGAACCCTTCCCTGAAGATCTAGGAGTGGGTAAGACATGCTTAACCTACTGCCATGTTAAGAATCATAATGTGAACAAAAAGCTACACATCCTTGGTAGCTTTTCTTCATGCTGACAATCAGAAATAAATTGTTCTTCGATGATGACAATCAGAAATAAATTGTCGAGTTTAGGATGATAAGACTTTTGAAGGATTCTTCAATAGAGAATCAAATGCCTCAAATTTGGCAGAAGCATTTGAGTTTTATCCCAAAAAAAAAAAAAAAGGCCTAGGGCTAATATTTTTTTTCTTTTTTTGAGACAGAGTCTCACTCTGTCACCCAGGCTGGAGTGCAGTGGCACAATCTCAGCTCACTGCAACCTCTGCCTCCCAGATTCAAGTGATTCTCCTGCGTCAGGCTCCTGAGTAGCTGGGATAACAGGTGCATGCCACCACACTCGGCTAATTTTGTATTTTCAGTAGAGACAGGGTTTCACCATGTTGGCCAGGCTGGTCTTGGACTCCCAACCTCAGGTGATCCACCCCCCTCAGCCTGCCAAAGTGCTAGGATTACAGGTGTGAGCCACTGCGCCCGGCCCTAGGGCTAACTTTTGAGACTCAAATACCTTCAAGGTGCTGTAAAACGTTGATAAATCTCAAGAGGCAACTTAAGGAAAAACAAAACCAAAAACAAACAATGATGAAGCATAAGACATCATTCTTTGGTGTGCTTTGCCCTTCCAGAAGGAAATTCTTTCTGGCCCATCTTGAGTCAGTGCTCTTCACAAAAGAAGTAAATAGAAAAACTGTAGTATGTATTATTTCAGAATATTACAGGCCCAAGGGGCCTGATAATTTAATAGCTACCTTCATTTTAAATTTCGCATTTGAGGCTAGGTGCGGTGGCTCATGCCTATAATCCCAGCACTTTAGGAGGCCGAGGCAGGCGGATCACAAGGTCAAGAGATGGAGACCATCCTAGCCAACATGGTGAAACCCCATCTCTACTAAAAATACAAAAATTAGGAGTTTGAGACCAGCCTGGGCAACATAGTGAGACCTCATCACTGAAAAAAAAAAGTATAAATGAAGCCAAAACCAAAACTGGGCGTGGTGGTTCTGCGCCTGTAGTCCAAGCTACTTAGGAAGCTGAGGCAGGAGAATCGCTTGAACCCAGGAGACAGAGGTTGCAGTGAGCAGAGATCACACCACTGCACTCCAGCCTGGCGACAGAGCGAGACTCTACCTCAAAAAAAAAAAAAAAATCACATTTGAGGGAGTCTGTGCAAGCCTACTCTGGCTCAGGAAGCTGCTTGATAATAATAAATAATAATATTTCAAATTTGAGTTAAATTTGCAGATTGTCCTGTGACTGAAATATTAATCAAAAGTAAATCAAAACTCATTGGAGATTGATATCTTAATCCCTTCTATAATTAAAAATAATTTTGTGTTTTTGACACAGCTCTGTGGGGTTTAAAAATTATATTTTTATTTAGGTGGAAAAATCAATATAAAATACTAAGTGTATAGTATATAAGAGTCCATAGCTACTGTGGTTTTGGCTTCATTTATACTTTTCTTTTCAGTGACGAGGTCTCACTATGTTGCCTAGGCTGGTCTTGAACTCCTGAGCTCAAGCAGTCCTCCTGCCTCAGCCTCTCAAAGTACTAGGATTACAGACATGAGCCACCGTGCCTGGCACCATTTATACTTTTTAATGAGAAGAGCATAAATGAAGTAGAATGATATGAAATTGCTATCTTCATAGGTCAAAATTTCATTTGGTTTCACCGAGTAGCTAGTAACTCAGTTTATTTAAATGTTAGTTCTTATCCTGTTACTAAATAACTTTTTTTTTTTTTTTTGCTGGAGTGCGATGGTACTCACCTCAACCTCTGCTTCCTGGGTTCAAGCAATTCTCCTACCTCAGCCTCCCAAGTAGCTGAGATTACAGGCGCCCACCACCATGCCTGGCTAATTTTTTTTTTTTAACCGAGTTTTGTTCTGTTGCCCAGACTGGAGTACAGTGGCATGATCTCCATTCACTGCAACCTCCACCTCCCGGGTTCAAGTGATTCTCCTGCCTCAGCCTCCTGAGTAGCTGGGATAACAGGTGCCTGCCTCCACACCCAGCTGATTTTTGTACTTTTAGTAGAGACAGGGTTTCACCATGTTGGCCAGGCTGGTCTTGAGCTCCTGACCTCAGGTGATTCACCTGCCTCGGCCTCCCAAAGTGCTGGGATTACAGGTGCGAGCCACTGCGCCTGGCCTAATTTTTGTGTTTCTAATAGAGATGGAGTTTCACTATGTTAGCCAGGCTGGTCTTGAACTCCTGACCTCAGGTGATCCTCCCGCCTCGGCCTCCCAAAGTGCAGTGATTACAGGCATGAACTTAAATCTTTAAGGAGGAAAAAAAGTATGCAGTTAGGAATTGTGGGGCTCAGAGTTTCTAATAGGAGGAGCCAGCTTAAGTGCATTTTCCCCAGCCACTTAAACTGTCAAAGTAATACAACATATACACAATTTAAAAAAATCAAAGTACAAAAGGACTAAGAATGAAAAGTACTCATATCCTGCCTCTATCCCACCAGAAAAATATCCAAGAGCTTTCAGTCCTTTCCAGTTTTATTTCATCTGCTCTCTCTTTAGCTCTAAGCAACATGCTTATATACCTATTTTTCTATTAGTCAATTCCAAACACTATTAAGTCTCTGATATGATAAATGAGCTACTTGTGTGTTGCTCCACTTTATCCTCCATTTATATTTTGTTAATGATAGTATTATTTGTTATTCTGTTGGTGATATTTACAATTTTAAAACTTCTACTTCCAGCTCCACCATCTTAATTATTTGAGACAGAGTCTCACTCTGTCGCCCTGGCTGGAGCACGGTGGTGCCATCTCAGCTCACTGCAGCCTCTGCCTCCCAGGTTCAAGTGATTCTCCTGCCTCAGCCTTCTGAGTAGGTGGGATCACAGATGTGCACCACCACACAGGGCTAATTTTTGCATTTTTAGTAGAGACAGGATTTCGTCATGTTGGCCAGGCTGGTCTCGAACTCCTGGCCTCAAGTGATCCACCCGCCTTGGCCTCCCAAAATGTTGGAATTACAGGTGTGAGCCACCGCACCTGGCCCACTATCTTTAAATAGGATCTCTAAACTCCCTATTATGTATGAAAAAGAAATGAACATTTCCACATCTTCCTTCAACTCTCTCTTCTCCATAGACCTCCTGCCTTCTGTCAGCTCCACCACTACTTTTATATTATCAGAGTTTACAACATGGACATTTTGCTCTATGACTGGTCATTCTGCTGATCATAAGTATTTAAAGTCAATAAACTGCAATTATATTGTTTTGATTATGTAAATAGGATTCATTGCAGAACAGAGTGCATCAGTTAGAAAAGGTAAATCTCTGTCACTAATCTATGCCACTAGAAAGAGGATGCACCAAACATCAGGGTTGAATGATTACATCTTCAAACACTCAATTAGTGTGCTTTATATTTGGAACATAATTTTCTGTTGTTTTCCATTGCTTTTCATTTTGCTTCTTAACAAAAGAAGCACATGCCTTCATCATAGGACTAAATTTATCCAGGTTCTTAATCCCACACTCCGTGGCATGGACTCCACTTTCTGCTTGCAGGCATTCTTCTCTGCTGGAAACCAGTTGCTCACTTGGCCTGCCAGACAGCTGTCATTCTAGGCCTGCCCGACATTGCACTCCTGGGTTAGGACTAGTTTTTCTTGGATCCCAAGTTTTTCTCATTCTTGGATTCCTTTGTCTTTTTACTGGCCCACTCCTAATTGATTTTTTTTTTTCAGGAAAACTTTATGAGACATGAGTTTCCTGAGTTCTGACATGTCTGAATATGCGTCAGCTTGGCTGGGTATGGTATTCTGAGACTTATTCCTCTAAAGGTGGCACTTCACTGTCCTCTGGCCCTGAGTGTAATGGGAAAACTGGTGCTGTTCAGACATTTGTTCTATTGTAGTTGGACTGTTGTTTGTTCTCTGGAAGCTTTCAGTATCTCCTATTAGTATTTTCTGTACTATAAAATCAGAAGGTTATGGTTAAGTATGGATCTATTTTTATTTCTTATGCCTGGCACCAGCATACATTTTTAGGCTGAAGACCCCTGTTCTTACCTCTAGGCAATTTTCTTCTATTATTTCTCTCATTATATTCTCCCCTGAATTTTCTTGTCTTTCTTCTGAAAACACATAAAGTGTCAATCCAGGAACTATTAGTTGAACAGCATCCTTCCTGGATTGACCCTATATGTGTTTGGACTTCTAAAAATATTTTCATTTCCTTTTGTCTTTCTGCTTTATGCTTTGGGAGATTCCATTGACTGCTCCGTTCAGTCCTTATATTGATTTTTTAATTTTAGCAATTGTATTTTTAATTTCCAATAATTTTCTTCATGTCACTGATTGTGCCTAATATATATATGTATATATATGAGTGTGTATATAGATCTATACATACACATCTATATGTTGATTACATACATATAATCAACTTATCTTATGGATAAAGTAGCTTAGATTTTGCTGTGGTCACTATTTAGAATACAAGAAAAATTATCTTACATCCCCAGAATTATCTGTTTCCTATGAGGCCAGCTTTTTATTTTTATTTATTTATTTATTTATTTTTTTATTATACTTTAGGGTTTTAGGGTACATGTGCACAATGTGCAGGTTTGTTACATATGTATCCATGTGCCATGTTGTTTTGCTGCACCCATTAACTCGTCATTTAGCATTAGGTATATATCCTAATGCTGTCCCTCCCCCCTCCCCCCACCCCACAACAGTCCCCGGAGTGTGATGTTCCCCTTCCTGTGTCCATGAGTTCTCATTGTTCAATTCCCACCTATGAGAGAGAACATGCGGTGTTTGGTTTTTTGTCCTTGCGATAGTTTACTGAGAATGATGTTTTCCAGTTTCATCCATGTCCCTACAAAGGACACGAACTCATCATTTTTTATGGCTGCATAGTATTCCATGGTGTATATGTGCCACATTTTCTTAATCCAGTCTATCGTTGTTGGACATTTGGGTTGGTTCCAAGTCTTTGCTATTGTGAATAGTGCCGCAATAAACATACGTGTGCATGTGTCTTTATAGCAGCATGATTTATAGTCCTTTGGGTATATACCCAGTAATGGGATGGCTGGGTCAAATGGTATTTCTAGTTCGAGATCCCTGAGGAATCGCCACACTGACTTCCACAATGGTTGAACTAGTTTACAGTCCCACCAACAGTGTAAAAGTGTTCCTATTTCTCCACATCCTCTCCAGCACCTGTTGTTTCCTGATTTTTTAATGATGGCCATTCTAACTGGTGTGAGATGGTATCTCACTGTGGTTTTGATTTGCATTTCTCTGATGGCCAGTGATGATGAGCATTTCTTCATGTGTTTTCTGGCTGCATAAATGTCTTCTTTTGAGAAGTGTCTGTTCATGTCCTTTGCCCACTTTTTGATGGGGTTGTTTGTTTTTTTCTTGTAAATTTGTTTGAGTTCATTATAGATTCTGGATATTAGCCCTTTGTCAGATGAGTAGGTTGCAAAAATTTTCTCCCATTCTGTAGGTTGCCTGTTCATTCTGATGATAGTTTCTTTTGCTGTGCAGAAGCTCTTTAGTTTAATGAGATCCCATTTGTCGATTTTGGCTTTTGTTGCCATTGCTTTTGGTGTTTTAGACATGAAGTCCTTGCCCATGCCTAAGTCCTGAATGGTATTGCCTAGGTTTTCTTGTAGGATTTTAATGGTTTTAGGTCTAACATATAAGTCTTTAATCCATCTTGAATTAATTTTTGTATAAGGTGTAAGGAAGGGATCCAGTTGCAGCTTTCTACATATGGCTAGCCAGTTTTCCCAGCACCATTTATTAAATAGGGAATCTTTTCCCCATTTCTTGTTTTTGTCAGGTTTGTCAAAGATCAGATAGTTGTAGCTATGCGGCATCATTTCTGAGGGCTCTGTTCTGTTCCATTGATCTATGTCTCTGTTGTGGTACCAGTACCATGCTGTTTTGGTTACTGTAGCCTTGTAGTATAGTTTAAAGTCAGGTAGCGTGATGCCTCCAGCTTTGTTCTTTTGAGGCCAGCTTTTTAAAATATCTCCTTTTAAAAGTGTTAAATTTATACCTTCTTTTTATTTTTGAGACTGAGTCTCACTCTCAGCTCACTGCAACCTCTGTCTCCTGGGTTCAAGTGATTCTTGTGTTTCAGTCTCTCAAGTAGCTGGGATTACAGGCATGCACCACTACGCCCAGCCAAATTTATACCTTCTTTTGGTTATTTTTCAAATAAAAGAACCACAAAAATGTGTATCAGGAAAATTGGCCATCCTTTGTCCCCAATTTCTTTTTCACATATGCTCCAATTTTTAAAAGCATTCTATTATGAAAAATTTCAAGCATATACAAAGCAAATACAGTATAATGAACCTCATGTACCCATCACCTGTTCACCTAAAAGGAAGAAGCTTAGGCAAAATTAATATAGAGAGTTTATTTAGGCCAAGGTTGAGAAGTGCAGCCCAGGACACATTTCCAGGTTGTCTTGGCGAGTGCTTCAGGGAACAAAGGAGAGGCTCAAGTTTTTAAAGAAAAAGGGATGAACCAGGAGAAAGGGACAATTGCAAAAGTTGTTCATCAGGAATGCATTGGTTTACAGAAATGAAGTGGCTTCAAGAGATAATGATTTAGTTCAAGGAGGAGTTTCATTCCATGTGTTTAATTTCAATGCATCTTTGGCCTGATAATTTAAAGGCGCTAGTCTTCCTCAGATAAAAAGCTTCTTTTTGGCCAGGCACAGTGGCTCACATCTGTAATTCCATATTTAGGGAGGTCAACTCAAGAGGATCACTTGAAGTGAAGCCAGAAGTTCAAGACCAGCCTAGGCAACATAGTGAGATTCCCATCTCTACAAAATTAAAATAAAAATTAGCCAGATGTGGCAGGGCCTGGTGGCTCACGCCTGTAATCCTAGCATTTTGGGAGGCCAAGGTGGGCGGACCATGAGGTCAGGAGTTCTCAGGAGTTCTGGCCAACAGAGTGAAACCCCGTCTCTACTAAAAATACAAAAATTAGCTGGGCATGGTGGCACGCACTTATAGTCCCAGCTACTCAGGAGGCTGCAGCAGAATCAATTGATCAATTGAACCTGGGAGGTGGAGGCTGTGGTGAGCTGAGATTGCACCACTGCTCTCCAGCCTGGACAAGGTGAGACTCCATCTCTAATAATAATAATAATAATAATTAGCCAGTTGTGGTGGCATGCCTGTAGTCCTAGCTACTCAGGAGGCTGAGGCAGGAGGATCACTTGAGTACAGGAGGTAGAGGCTACAGTGAGCTATGATTGCACTACTGCACTCCAGCCTGGGAAACAGGGCAAGACCCTGTCTCAAAAAAAAAAGTTTCTTCTTTTTTTTCACACACCCAGCTTCAATAACTCAACATTCTGCCTTTTCTTTGAGACGGAGTCTTGCTCTGTCACCTAGGCTGGAGTGCAGTGGCGTGATCTACGCTCACTGCAACCTCTGCCTCGTGGTTCAGGCAATTCTCCTGCCTCAAACTCCCGAGTAGCTGGGATTACAGGCGCCCGCCACTGTGCCCGGCTAATTTTTGTATTTTTAGTGGAGATGGGGTTTCATCATGTTGGCCAGGCTGGTCTTGAACTCCTGACCTCGTGATCCGCCCTCCTCGGCCTCCCAAAGTGCTGGGATTACAGGCGTGAGCCACCTCGCCCAGACTACTGTGGAGGTATTAATGGTATTGGGTGGAGGAGAGGTGGGTATTTGAATTCAGGTGCTGTCATTAGCTAGCTTCTTAACCATGGATGGGTTAATTTCTCTAATTTCAGTAACTGTAATTAGAGAATTAATTACAAAATTAATTACAATTTTGTAAATGTAATTCCCTCATTTACAAAATTAGGGAAACAGTACCTCCCCATTAGGGTATTTGTAAAGATTGAGAAATAAATCACACTACGCAAGTAGTACAGGGCCTGGGACTTAGTTAATTATTTATAAGAGATTATTATTATTACTGTGGAATTCCTAAGTATCCTCTACAGGTAGGGCTGTCAGATTTAGCAAATAAAAATACAAGATAGACTGGGCGCAGTGGCTCATGTCTGTAATCCCAGCACTTTGGGAGGCCGGGGCAGGTGGATCACCTGAGGTCAGGAGTTCGAGACCAGCCTGGACAACATGGTGAAACCTTGTTTCTACTAATAATACAAAAATTAGCCAGGTGTGGCGGCACATGCTTATAATCCCAGCTACTTGGGAGGCTGAGGCAGGACAATCACTTGAACCCAGGAGGCGGAGGTTGTGGTGAGCTGAGATTGCGCCATTGCACTCTAGCCTGGACGACAAGCTCAAAATTCCATCTCCAAAAAAACAAAAACAAAAACAAGATTTCTAGTTAAATTTGAATTTCAGAAAGACAAGAATAATTTTGGGGGAGTAGCTATGTCCCAGATATTGTATGGAATGTATACCAAAAAAAAAATCCGGCCGGGCGCGGTGGCTCACGCTTGTAATCCCAGCACTTTGGGAGGCCGAGGCCGGCGGATCACGAGATCAGGAGATCGAGACCACGGTGAAACTCCGTCTCTACTAAAAATACAAAAAAAAATTAGCCGGGCGTGGTGGCGGGCGCCTGTAGTCCCAGCTACTCGGAGAGGCTGAGGCAGGAGAATGGCGTGAACCCGGGAGGCGGAGCTTGCAGTGAGCCGAGATCGCGTCACTGCACTCCAGCCTGGGTGACAGAGTGAGACTCCGTCTCAAAAAAAAAAAAAAAAAAAAAAAAAAAAAAATTCCATCATCTATCTGGACTTAAATTTAGGTGGGCATTCTGTATTTTATCTAGCAAAGTAAATTCTCCTTCAAAGGAGAAACTTAGAGTAAAATAAACTGACAGAGAATGTAACTGTAATTAAATTTTATCTGCTCATACTTGGTAGACCAGAGGTTCCCAGTACACACAGGATTTTCTCTTCCAGGTAATGCTCAACTTACCATATATCAGAGAAACAAATAGTTTCCATGTTTTAGAGTAGAATGTAAAAATTTAACCAAACTGAAATCTGTTGGACCTAGTTACTATACTGGACTAGTCATGCATTTCAAAACTGCTTACTGAATTATATATTTGTATTTAAATCCTTATTTGGAAAACCACAATGCACTAAATATGAAAGTCATATTAATGACCATTAAACATATACAAACTATAGGCTGGGCGTGGTGGCTCATGCCTGTAATCCCAGCACTTTGGAAGGCTGAGGCAGGCAGATCACCTGAGGTCAGGAGTTCGAGACCAGCCTGGCCAACATGTTGAAACCCCATCTCTACTGAAAAATACAAAAATTAGCTGGGCATGGTGGTGTGCGTCTGTAATCCCAGCTACTTGGGAGGGTGAAGCAGGAGAATTGCTTGAACCCGGGAGGCAGAGGTTGCAGTGAGCCAAGAGCCGAGCCACTGCACTCCAACCTGGGCGACAAGAGCAAGACTCAGTCTCAAAAAAAAAAAAAAAAAAAAAAAAAAATATATATATATATATATATATATATACAAACTACAAATCCTTGACAGCAGCCAATATCTTTGAAACACTATTTCATAATATTCTTGTTTACCACCTTTTCTTTGTGTGCCAGGTAATTAGTTATCAAAGCACGCTTATTATTAGCACACACACACATATATGCACACACATAATGTAAATGAAGCGGACAGGTTTTGTTTCATTCTAAATATCTTTCGTTCTTACCTAAATGAAAAAGCCTGTTATCAACTCTACCAGTATTTTAGGTCTCCTGTAGTTATATTTGTAATGAGTTGAAAATAGTTAACTACTTCCATTTTTTTTTTTTTTTTTTTTTTGAGACGGAGTCTTGCTCTGTCGCCCAGGCTGGAGTACAGTGGCGGGATCTCAGCGCTCACTGCAAGCTCCACTTCTTGGGTTCAAGCCATTCTCCTGCCTCAGCCTCCCGAGCAGCCGGGACTACAGGCGCCAGCCACCACACCCGGCTAATTTTTTTGTATTTTTAGTAGAGACGGGGTTTCACCGTGTTAGCCAGGATGGTCTCGATCCTGATCTCGTGATCCGCCTGCCTCGGCCTCCCAAAGTGCTGGGATTATAAGCGTCAGCCACCGCGCCCGGCAAGTAACATTCTTTAGTTCTTTCAATTTTGCCTATGATTTAAAGAAGTGCATTCCAGTCTGCTTGCATGGTGCTTTGCTATTTCTAATACTGATTTCATGCCAAACTCTCCAAAATGCTTCTACAAATCTTTTGGTGTCATTAGCTCAAAATGTAAATGGATTTTGGTTATTTTCAATGTCATAATTATAAATTTAGCTTTTTTAAGCGTGAAAAAAGCACTTTATAGGAATATATTTTACCACTTTTCCATTTGTGGGAGGTATAATTCATTATTTCTTGCTTTGGTAAGAAAAGTGAGGAAAAAGGAAAATGTATCCATTTGCAGGCTGTTTAAATTTCCAGACAGATTAAAATTCATCATTCCAAACAATAAGATGGCTGTTACATTTCTCCATAATTTTTATTTGCTAATAAAACGGAGGCATTGCTTTTTTAAAAAAAAAACAAATAAATAAATAAACAACAACAAACCCCCCCCCCCCGCACCTTCTGTGCAAATTCCTATAAAGTCTTCTATCCTGTCGCTGAGACCGAAGGCCCCGTACTCGTCAGCTCCATCTCGCGGAAGAAAACACTACCGGCAGCCTCAGCTCCGCCCAAGGGCCGCGATCTCCACAGGGGAGATGAAAAGCCGGCGACACTACACAGGCGTAGACCCTCCAATGAGTGTCCCTTTCCTGTGGGTTAAGAGTAGGAGCGTCTGGGCAAAAGCTGGGAGCTTTCAGTTGCCAGGACCCTTGGGAAAGCACGTATTTAGATTTCATTGATAAATTCAACTGAATCCGGAGAAAAATTATACTCCATTCACTGGCATATTTAGAACGGAATTCCCATTGACCCGAAGCTCCCGGTTGAACCCTTCAAAGGAGCCAAGCGAGGACGTTCTCGGAACAGCAATGCGCCGTGTACATTGTGGGAGCCCCGCGCGATCCTCCACAGAGCGTCCTGTAGGAACGTCACAGAGCCCAGAAAGCGTCCTGTAGGAACGTCACAGAGCCCAGAGAACGCCTCGGGACGGTCGGGGAGGCAGTTCGGGGAGGGGACGGTTAAGTTCCCTCGGAGAGGACGCCGCGGGCCGACGGGAGTCGTTTTCGTGCTCTCCGCGCCCGCCCGCCGCGGGTAGCATCTTCTCAGCGCCCCGGCGCCCAGGAACGCCCAGGAAACCCAGTCCTCCTCCTAAGCAGCCTGCGGCGCGGGGACGCCCGCCTTTTGCTATTATTATAAACGTGCGTGCGACTAAACCTTCGGACTTTTAGACGTACTTCTCGCTTCCTCTGACCCGGGCTGAGGGAGCCCCCGAGGCTACTGCGGGGCGGGGCCGGGGCCGGGGCGGGGTGGGGCGTCCTCGCCGCCTCAGGCAGCGCCCCGGCCGCGGGCGGGAGGCGGCGGCGGCGCGGGCCGAGCGGCGCGGGGATTGGCTGCGGCGGGCGGAGACGTCAGGCTCCCGCGGCCCAAGCGGCCGCCCGGCGCGGCGCGGCGCAGTCGGCTCGAGTACTCCCCGTAACGAGGAGGTGTTCTCGGCCGTCCCACCGTCCACTGCCGTCTCCGGGCTGCGCCGCCGGAGCCGGGACGCGCCTCCGCTGCCCTCGCCGCCTCCATCCCCGCGGCCGCAGCTCCTCTCGCCGTCCGCGCGCACACCATGACGAAGAACGAGAAGAAGTCCCTCAACCAGAGCCTGGCCGAGTGGAAGCTCTTCATCTACAACCCGACCACCGGAGAATTCCTGGGGCGCACCGCCAAGAGCTGGGGTGAGCGGGCGGCAGCTGGGCGTCCGGGGCCGGCCTCGGTCCCAGGGGCGCCGGGCGCGGTCGGGTGGGAACGGAAAGGCGGGAGGCGGCTCCCAGCGCCGGGGCTCCCGACCGCCCGACCCTAACCCGGGCGGCGGAGCAGTGCGGCCCCATTCATTGCTCGCCGGGCCGGCGGCACTGGCCGCCGCTCGCTCCCAAAGCAGCGGGGCCCGCGGGCAGCCCGGCCGGGCCGCGCTGGTTCCTCCCTCCCTGCTGGGAGCGGGGCGCACGTGCTGCCCGGGCCGCCCGCCCGGCGCGGCGCCGGAAGCCGGGGACCCCTGCCCGGAGCCGGGCCCCGAGAGTGCAGGAGCCGAGCCCCCGGGCCTCCTTTGTACGGAGCGCTCCGGCTCGAGAGGCCCTGGCGGAGGCGCCCAGCCCGCTGAGCGGTTCGGCGAAGCCAGACCCTGCCCCACTCCAGGGGAGAGGAAATTTCCACTCCCGCCGCTATCTTGTGACTCGTCCACGCTGCCACCCCGACCGGTCGGAAGAGTGCGACTGAGTGTTAAGTGTGGGTGTGGGTTGCTTAAACGTGTAGCGGTGAGTTAATCACAGAAGTACATTGTACAAGAAAATGCACTTGAATTTGGACAGTGAAAAGGCCCTTAAAAAGGTTGGTTCCTCCCGGATTCCTTTTTAATTACAGAGGTTTTCTTCCTTACAAATTTGCTTCTTTGGGGAAAGTAAATCCTGTCTGAACAACACAGGTTTGTTTTTTTTTCCCCCTGTGTCTTCAAAACAAGAGAGTGATGGTTGTATGTTAGCAGCTTTTTTCTATGCGTGAGCTCTTTGTTTTAAAATATTTAAACCATCTACCATGTAGAGTAGCTTTAGGATGCCTTTTTTTTTTTTCTAAAATTGTATCAATCTCTGAATGCAGGCTAGAGCTTTTTTTTTTTTGCCTTTATACTTAACTAATTTTACCTTTTTTAATGCTTATGAAACATTTTGTTAGTGGGTCTTGAAAGACCATTTCTTTCTGAGTGGGAATAAATCTCGAGAGCTTAGAACTATTTGGGCACAACATTTTTAGGATAAGCATGGAGAAATAAGCTATGACTCAGAAAATAAACTGTTGCTGCGGACTGAAATGGACTCCTTCAGGGTGAAAAGACGACTTGAAGTCTTATCACAAGCTGAAAGGGGCCTTGGAGGATTTTTAGCCAACCCCCACGTTAGAGATGAGAAAAATGAGACCCAGAGAGGTTGTGATTTTTGCCTTGTGTAAAATTATATATGCCACAAAGCCAAGAAAAGAACCCAGTTCTCCTTTAATCCTAGTCCAGCGGTCGTATTATTTTACAGATGCCTTGCCTAACTGCATGGTAATCACTCATGATTTTTATTTAAATTGCTGTCTTCTTTCGGGAACTCACTAGTGTGATGAAGAAATAAATCTTGCATCCAGACTTACATGGGAACAAAAGATGAACATTTATAAAGTTTAATTGCTTGTTTCTAGAGCGTACTAACTTTTTGCTGAAGAAATTTTTGAGTGGTGGAGAGAGATTAATTTTGATAGGCTACCTTCCTCCCTTTCTCACCTTCCCCAGTGCTTCCTCATTTCCAGAACGGAGTAACTCCACTTTGTGTTAGAATGACATTTCTTACTGCAGATAGTGCTCTTCAACCTTTGTATTGTATGACCTAGGGTAGAGATTTTATTTTATTGAGTCAATGCATTTAAATAGATAACATGTGCACAAATAAGTATAGAGCAATGTGTAAGGACTGTAAAACTAGTACAAGTGAAGTTGGGATTCATTTTGGAAGGATTAAGCCAATCTCTTCAAAATCGATAAGTATTACTCTTATCAGTAAATTTTTTGTTTATTGTAATAATAGTAAGCCAGTGAAGAATGGCATATATAGGTGAAAATTAACCATAATCCTGTCCCAATATAAGGGTATCCCTCTAAGGATATGTGAGGGAGTCGTGAGAGGAGGCCGAAATTCATATTCAGCTTGCCAGGCTGTGTACCCTAGACCGTGGTTGGGTCTGCCTAGAGAAGGGGCACCTTGTTCTAATTCTTGCAAAGGCAAGATGAGTTTGGAGAGCTCTGTGCCTCTGGGGATATGTCTGCCAGGAAGGGTTCCTTTTTTAATTCTCTTGAAGGGACTGTATGGGCTTGCTGCTAGATGTCATCACACCTCAGAGATACTATTAACATTCTGGTATGTATCTTACTGAATTGTGTATAACATTTGCTTTTTTTTTTTTTTTTAAACAAAAGGATCGCAAAGTGTTGTTTTATATTCTGAGTATATTGTGGGCATCTTTCCATGTTACTAAAGATTTTTAGACAGGTTTCCCTATATTCACCCTTTTCGTGTACATTTTTGCACATTTATTTCGTTTATATGTTTATCCTTGGCATATATTTATACTGATGGGTTTCTAGGCCATTCATATGTACTTTTTACATGTTGAAAACTTGTTTTCATGTGCTTTCCAGGAAGTTTCTAACAGTTTATGCTCCCAGTGGTATGTAGTGGTGTCTCATATCTTCATCAGCACGGAGGTTTTTTTTACCTGTGTTATCTCTTTTAAAACCTTACATTTTCTGGGCCGGGCACGGTGGCTCACACCTGTAATCCCAGCACTTTGGGAGGCTGAGGTGGGTGGATCACTTGAGGGCAGGAGTTGGAGACCAGCCTGGCCAACATGGTGAAACCCCATCCCTACTAAAAATGAAAAAAAAAAAAAAATTAGCCGGGTGTGGTGGCGCCTGCCTGTAATCACGGCTACTCGGGAGGCTGAGGCAGGAGAATTGCCTGAACCCAGGAGGTGGGGGTTGCAGTTAGCTGAGATCGCACACTGCACTCCAGCCTGGGCGACAAAGCAAGACTCCATCTCAAAAAACAAAACAAAACAAAACACCTTACATTTTTTGGTAACAGCTTCTTCTTTTTTTTTTTTTTTTTTTTTTTTTTTTTTAAGAAAAACAGCCTTTTGTCATTTTGTAAATTTTTTTTCTAGTTGTCTTTTTGACTTTTTTTTTTTAATCAAATTTTATGTAGGTGATGGGAGAAAAAGATTATGTGTTTGTTGTAGGGGGTGGAAGGAAAAAAAATCACATCTTTTTTGACCTTGTAAAGTTGCTAGGACTCCTGGTGTGTTTACCCCCAGGATTTTATCATTCATTTAAGATGTTTCCTGGTTTTATTTTTGTACATCTAAGTCTTTAGTATGTTTGTCTCATTTTGATCTAAGGTTCCTCTCCAAGTGCATTGGATACGTTAAAAAGCACACGTATTTAAAAGGTAGTTTTGCTGTTTACATTTTGGATAAAGTGAAAATGTTGCATGTTACATTGCATTGCCTTATTTAAAACAGCTACATAAAGATTTTGAGTGGCCGCTTTATTGTGTATTTGGCTAATATCTTACAGGTGGCTACAGCAGTTTCAAAATGCTTATATACACATAAGTTACCTCATGTGATTTTCACAGTAACCTAAAGCCAATTAGTTGGGTGATCCAGGTGTACTTAGCACTGGTTTTCAAGCTGAAAAGTAAGTATACATCAGCAATAAATAGTTGGCATTTATGAATACACAGGACAAAGAAAATTGAGCACCTAGTGGCTGATGTTGCAAAATATTAAATAAGTTCATTGAATACAATTAGAGTCAAATTAATGAAGCTTAGAGATTGTCTAGTGTTACTTAAACTACTAGTAGTGGGCCATGTGTTGCCATTAACATTTTTTTAATGATGAAATAGAATAGTAAAAATACGTTTATTTTACCTAATAAGTTTATTCTAGCTTTTAAAAAAAAAAAGTGTTGTTTCATGAAACTTTTGTGTATTTTGCATATATAGATATCCCAATGTAAACTGTATTTGTTATTTTGGCTCATAGTCCAAAAACTCTTGAAAGCCACTAATGTAGCCCAGTGCCTTCATTTTATAGGTGGCAAAATTAAACCTATGGGTCATCTGATTTGCCAAAATTCGCTCAGGGAGTTAGTGATAAAATCCTTGGGGCTTCAGACTCCAAGGCCAGAGATTTTTTAAAAAACAAAACAAGGCTGGACGTGGTGGCTCATGCCTGTAATCCCAGCACTTTGGGAGGCTGAGGTGGGCGGATCACCTGACGTCAGAGTTCAAGACCAGCCTGGCCAACATGGCGAAATCCATCGCTACTTAAAGTACAAAAATTAGACCAGCATGGTTGCGGGCGCCTGTATTCCCAACTACTCTAGAGGCTGAGGCAGGAGAATTGCTTGAACCCAGGAGGTGGAGGTTGCAGTGAGCCAAGATCGCGCCACTGCGCTCCAGCCTGAGCGACAAGAGTGAGACTCTATCTCCAAAAAAAAAAAGAAAAACCAACTATGCCATGATGTGTTGTCATTTAATAACATCTACTTGTGAGCTTCTTTGGGGTTCATTATCTTTATTAAGGTGGTCTGTCAGTAAATGCTTTGTATTAATATTAACTTAAAACTCAAGTCAGTGATTTCCAAGCCTAGTCAGAATTCTGGACCAAAACTATTAGCATCTATATTTTGTTTGTGTGCCTTTTATTTTACTATAGGTCCATGAAGTACCATTTTCTTGGTCACTTCTGGGCCATGGCTCAATAATTGTTCTGCTTTGGAGATCAGGCTTCATCCCATCTGGGGCATCTGACAGTAGGGGAGAAGGCAGATGTGTTTGTTTTCCAGTGTCTTTCACGTAATTGTTGTAAGATGGTGTTCTTTGTCCTGTGGAGTGTGCCATTAATCCATTTATGTTGGAGGTTGCAATTTTTTAAATTTTTGCAATGAGACCTTAGCAATGACTTTGAGCAGTAGGATATAACTCCCACATGCTTAGCATTTCAATAATGGAAGACAGGCATAAATGGATGCTTTACAAACTTTACAAAAATGTGCATCACTGGGAAAGTAACAGGACTTGCCTTACCCTGTGTGCAGGCTATAAATGCAGGCCAATGGTACATGTGGTGACAGCAGCAGAAGAGAAGGGCAGGTACTGAGCCATTATCTAGCAGGAGAAAGTACTTCCTGGATTGTCCAGGAAGTAGTCCTGTGGTGGGAGGGAGAGAAAGGGTAAGTGTATGTGTTGTGTTACAATACCATTGTAATTATGGTAGTACGAGTGCTTTAAGATTATTAAAGAGCCTCTCTCCACCCCGATGTAATTTGATTTCTTTGAAATTGACTTTTGGGTTTATATCTATACAATTAAACTAGTTGTATTAAAAGAAGTCTTAAAAGCCCTCCTATCTATAGTAACAACTTTTCCATGATTTTATCATTTGATTAAGGACCAGTCATTTAACACTGATTGTGAAATAGGAGGAAACACCCATTTAACCTTGAAAGATAAATTTGTTATTTTCTAATTTTGCATTCATTCTGTTGGTTTTGAAGAAAAATCACCTGTAATCTTTAACCACTTAATATTTAATATAACCACTGTTAACATTTTATGTCTTTTTCCTATGTATAAATAAGTTTTTAAAACATACCTAAATACCTGATCTTATCATTTAACATTTAAGGAGAATGATCTTTATTCCTCTGCTTTTTTTCCTAAATGTTGATGTGCCAGAGATGTCCTTGGGTCTGTCACCTTTGTGGTGACCATACATACTTCCTGTTGAATTTATCTAGTCTGGTGGCTTAGTTACTATCTCTGTTGGGACTCCCAAAGCTGCATATCTAATCATACAATTTTTTTTTTTTTTTTTTTTGAGATGGAGTTTCGCTCTCGTTGCCCAGGCTGGAGTGCAGTGGTGCGGTCTCGGCTCACCGCAACCTCTGCCTCCCGGATTCAAGCGATTTTCCTGCCTCAGCCTCCCAGGTAGCTGGGATTACAGGCATACACCACCACGCCCAGCTAATTTTTGTATTTTTAGTAGAGACAGAGTTTTTCTCCACGTTGGTCAGGCTGGTCTCAAACTCCTGACCTCGGGTGATCCACATGCCTTGGCCTCCCAAAGTACTGGGATTACAGATGTGAGCCACCGCGCCCGGCCTCATGACTTTTTAATGTTGTTATAACCACCTGCCTATCAGAAATCTCCAGTTGAATGTTTCATAGGTGTCTGTTCATGTAAATCTGTGTTGTTCTCAAGGGCTCCTTAGCACGACGTACAAACTCTTTAAAATCTCAGTGGCTTACTTCTCTCCTGTCATCTCTCTCTACCATTCCACATAGTTATTTCCTACTCCTTCTGGGCCGTTTCCTAGCTTCTGGGCCTCTCATCCTGTTATTCCATGTTGGTCTGGCTGATCAGATGTCAGCTTTGATAGTCTGATCTCCGGAAAACATCTTTGAACTCCTCTTTGCATTAAGGCCAGGTGCAGTGGCTCTTGCCTGTAATCCCAGCACTTTGGGAAGCTGAGGTGGGCGGATCACTTGTGGCCAGGAGTTAGAAATCGGCCTGGGCAACATGGTGAAACCCTGTCACTACTAAAAATACAAGAAATTAGCCAGGTGTGGTGGCATAGTGACTTTTTGCAATCAGACTTTGATGATGACCTATAGTCACAACTACTTAGGAGGCTGAGGTGGGAGAATCACCTGAGTCCAGGAGGTCAAGGCTACAATGAGCTGTAATTGTGCCACTGCATTCCAGCCTAGGTGATAGAGTTAACCTATCTAAAAAAAAGTTAAGACTCAACAAAATAAAATAAATAAAAGCTTTTTCTATCATAGCATTTATAACTTTATATATTGTTGTCGTTGCCTGTTTACTAGACTGTAATCTTATTCGTGTCTTATTCCTCTTTGATTCTCTAACCCCTGGCCTGTCCTAGCACTTACTAGGAATGTACTACAAACTGGTTGAATGAATGAGCAGTACTATGAATGTTTACATGAAGTTAGTCTTCTGCAGTATTGTTTTTAACGTCTTCACAGTGTTTGACGGTATTGGTGTACCCATAGTATAATCATCCCCTCAATTTTGGGGCATTTTCCTTTTTCTTTTGTTAGAGTACTGATCGGTTTTCATGGAAGTTCAGTGTTCAAAAGAAGCTTAGTGATTATTCCACTTAACTTTCTTATTGGAGACTCAGCTGTGTTTGTGACATGCCTGGGTCATGCATCTGATAATAGTGACAGAACCAGGGCAAACTTTTATTTAGGTTTGCTTCCTGTTTTACTGCTCTTTTCAGCTTCTTATGCTGCTTTTATGAGACCCTCATAAAGTCTTTTTTTCTTTTACCTGCTCTCAAATTAGATGGGAGTTTATTTAATAGTGCCCTTCTTCCCTTATGGGGTGCTATTACTAATAATATTTTGGACAATTTTTTTTTTAACATAACCTCCCACATACCTGTTTAAACTTTGTTACTGAGTCATTTGTGAAGCTAGCTCTTTTTTGTGACTTCTCAGGATTTTGCTGGTGCCATGGGTAAGATATGACTTTGGAAGTGACCTTCCTGCAAGGCATGGGGTACTTTCTTTTGGTTTTTGCATGTTGGCAGTATCTGGCTCATAAAAAAGTGACCTTTTACATACTCCTGCTCCCACTCCCTAGCTCTCTAACCATTCCTTTCCTAGTTCCTTCTTGTTTGCTCTTCCTGTCTTCTAAATGTTTGTGATGGTTAATATTATTGAGTGTCAACTTGACTGGGTTGAAGGATAGAAAGTATTGATCCTGGGTGTGTCTGTGAGGGTGTTGCCAAAGGAGATTAACATTTGAGTCAGTAGGCTGGGAAAGGCAGACCCACTCTTAATTGGGTGGGCACCATCTAATCAGCTGCCAGCGAATATAAAGCTGGCAGAAAAACGTGAAAAGGAGAGACTGGCCCTAGCCTCCTAGCCTACGTCTTTCTCCTGTGCTGGATGCTTCCTGCCTTCAAATATCAGACTCCATGTTCTTTGGTTTTGAGACTCAGACTGGCTCTCCTTGCTCCTCAAGGAAATATATACATATTATTAGTTCTGTCCCTCTAGGCCCTGACTAATACAATGTATATGTCTCAGGTGCTGTCTTTGGCCTTGTTTTCTCTTCTTCTTTCCTGGCAATGTCATAACAACTGCAAAGATCATTCACAGATTTTACTTCTTGGTTGACATCTCTCTCAGGTTCCAGGCCCCTGTTTATTCTCAGTTGCTTTCTGCATATCCCACAAATCTAAGAGTGTGAGGCTTAGATGTCTTAACTAACCAACTTTCATACCAGATAACATCAACTGGTAAATAGCTCGTTTCCCTTCCTTCACTGAAGTTCTGTGTTGCTCCTATTTTTGCAGTTTTAAAAAACAGCTTCACTGTCCTGTCATCTAGGCTCCAGACTTAGCCAAATTGTGCCGGTCCTATTCAATAACATCGCTTGAACCTCTTGAATCTTTGTGGCCCACATCCCCATTACTAGTACTACCATTATTTTAGGAATTAATTTTCTTTGACTTGTTTACCATTTTCTCTTTACTCCCATCAAGACACACATTCAGAGGACGTCTGAGATGCTCATTTTTCCTAGCTTCATAATCCTAGCCACCCGTTCCAAATTTCATTAACACTCCCACCAACCTTGTCCTCATTTTATCAGGATCTGGTAGTGCCTTTTCCTTTTTCTTTTCTTTTCCTTTATTCTTTTTTTGTTTTTCAGATGGAGTTTCGCTCTTGTTGCCAAGGCTGGAGTGCAGTGGCACAATCTTGGCTCACTGCAACCTCCGCCTCCCGGGTTTAAGTGATTCTCCTGTCTCAGCCTCCGGAGTAGCTGGGATTACAGGCACATGTCACCACGCCTGGCTAATTTTTGTATTTTTAGTAGAGACAGGATTTCATCATATTGGTCAGGCTGGTCTCGAACTCCTGACCTCAGGTGATCTGTCCGCCTCAGCCTCCCAAAGTGCTGGGATTACAGACATGAGCCACTGTGCCTGGCCAGTGCGTGCCTTTTCTTATAAACTCTGTGATTTAAAAACTTGAAGCACGAGATGAAGATCTTTGTAATTTTTTCATAGTTGTTCCTGCTTCAAATAGACGATTGGCTTTCCAGCTTTTATCTGCTGCTTTAAACACACACACACACACACACACACACACACACACACCCCTGTAGTTTTGTTGACCCTGGGGAACGTGGGTCTTAACTACTGGTGCATCTCCAGTAAGATCCAAAGAATCAGTGAGAATCATTGTGACTTAAGCAATGTAGCCTACTGCTGTCAGGTTATTTCTAAGGCTGCAGCTTTGATCATATTACTCTCTGTACCCCAAAACTGTGTTTGGGTCCCTACTGCTTCCAGAAAGTTTAGGTAAGTTCCAGACAGCCTGGCATTCCAGGTTTATTGTATGTGGGCATGGGGCTGTTTCCAACCCTAAGTAACCCATCATTTCCCACCTTGCCCACACCCCATTATGCACCCTATGTTGTAGCTACATGGATGTATCTAAGACCCTTAGTCTGGAACCCCTGTCTATTCCTTCCCCGATCTCTTCGTTCTGTGCACACGAATTCTTCCTTATTCACAGACCTAGCTTCAGTGCTGGCTCTGCCATAAGCCTTCTCTGATATGCTCAGGTGGAAATAATACCACTTGTTTCCTATAACATCTAAAATTTTATATCTGTATATAAAGGTGTAATTCTATCACCCAGCTCACAATGGCTCTGCTCTACTACATTTCTAATTGATTTTTAAAGTTTCCAGATAGGGCATCATAATAAAAAGTGAACTGGTAGGTTTATATATTTTTACTTGATGCGTCTTAGAATACACCAATATACTGAGAAGATGACGAGATAGGACTCATAGACCTAAATTCTAGTTCCACATCTCTGTCAAAGCTTAGATAACTCAAGATCTCTTAGCCCTGTTTCCTCTATAAAAGAAAAAAGTTCACCCAGGCATGGTGGCTCATGCCTTTTAGCCCAGCACTTCGGGAGGCCAAGATGGGAGGACCACTTTAGGCCAGGAATTCAATACCAGCCTGGATTCCATAAGGAGACCCCATCTCCACAAAAAATAATTTAAAAAAATTAGCTGGCTGTGGTAGCACACATCTTTGGTTCCAGCTACTCAGGAGGTTGAGGCTGGAACAATCACTTGAGCCTGGGAGGTCAAGGCTGCAGTGAGCCATGATTGTGCCACTGCACTCCAGCCTGGGTGCGAGTGAGACCGTACCTCAAAAAAAAGAAAAAAAACGTTGTATGAGATAGTTTCAAATGTAACTTTGAAATTACAAACAAAGCCTACCTATATAAGTGCTTTAGAATGGGAGGCAGCAAGATTCAAAGGACCACGTTATTGTTGGCTTTGCTGACCACACGGTGTTTGTTGCAACTACCTAACTCCATTACTGTAGCTTAAAATTGGCCATAGAACTAACGGGCATGGCCAGCATTTTCTTTACAAAAATAGCAGCAGCCGTGGTTTGCTTTAGAAGTTAGAGTTAGTGAGTGGTCAGTGTAGTCTGACTCAAGAAACCTGAACTGGTCTTAAATGGGATGTGGACTCTTGGCTTTGTTCTTTTCATATAACAAAAGTAGCACCATTGCTTTTACAGTACAGATGTGAATATCAGTAAGTCCAGCATCATCCTCAGCTTCTTCCCTGGGTAACCCCCGTTAAGTGTGTAAATGCTCTTTAAAAGGTAATATGTGGCATGTCCATAAAGGTAAATATATACCCACCCCCTGAGCCAGCAGTTCTACTCTTTGGTGTGTGTTTATCCAAGAGAAATGAAAACATAGGTTCACAAAATGCCCTTGTACAAAAATATTCATAGTAGCCCTATTCATAGTAGTTCCAAACTGGGAACCGTTCAGGTTTTTATCAGCTAGGCGATAGATAAACTTGCATGTCTACACAATGGAATACTACTCCATGGTAAAAAGGAATGAACTACAGATGTACAAAATGTGATGAATCTCACAGGTTGACTGGGAACGAAAGCCTTACCAAAGAGAGTACATACTGTATGGTTTTACTTATGTGAAATTCTAAAATAAGTAATTCTTACCTATGCTGGAAAAAAAAACCCTGAACGGTGGTTGACTTTAGGGCAGTGGACAGGGAGAATGACTAGGAAAGGACATGAGGGAACTTTCAGGGTGATGATAAGTGTTCTGTATCTTGAATAGGGCTTTGGATCATAAGTGAATGCATTTGTCAAAACTCATTAAGTGGTATATTGGAGATTTGTGTATTTCACTGAATATGCAATTTTTTCTCAATTTTAGTTAATACGTATGCTAAATTGTTCTCTGATGTTTGCAACTTGAATCTTTAAAATGAGATAAATACAGTAAAATGTTAATTGTAGAATCTTGATGGGTTTGTGGGTGTTCACTTTTAGGTTTCACTCAACTTTTCTGTGCATTGGTAAACATTCCTAATTCAGTGCTGGAGAATATGAATACATTCGTGTGTTTCTCTCTACCTCCTTCACCAGTCTCAGAGTGTTTCCTACAGATGACTATCAGGTTTCCTGTCAGTCCTTTTTTTAGCACCATTTTTATATATGTATATAAACATGTTTCTGTATATATGTGGAGTATGTAGAAATAAGTAGGTTCTTGTCTACCTTTACATGAGTAATAGGAAACTCATATGTTCTGGAACTTGATTTTTTTTCACTTAATATGTTTTGGCTGTATATATAGGTTTGTGCCATTCCTTTTCATAGCATAATGTATTAGTCCATTTTCACACTGCTATAAAGAACTACCTGAGATGGAGTAATTTATAAAGAAAAGAGGTTTAATTGACTCACATGATATGGCTTGGCTGTGTCCCCACCCAAATCTCATCATGAATTGTAGCTCCCATAATCCCCACATGCCATGGGAGGAACTGAGTGGGTGGTAATTGAATCATGGGGGCAGGTCTTTCCTGTGCTGTTCTTGAGATAGTGAGTAAGGCTCATGAGATCTGGTGGGTTTTATAAATGGGAGTTCCCCTGCACACGCTGTCTTGCCTGCCGCCATGTAAGATGTGACTTTGCTTCTCATTCACCTTCTGCCGTGATTGTGAGGCCTCCCCAGCCATGTGGAACTGTGAGTCAATTAAACCTCTTTCCTTTATAAATTATCCAGTCTCTGATATGTCTTTATTAGCAGCATGAGAAGAGACTAATACACTCACAGTTCCACATGGCTGGGGAGGCTTCAGGAAATCATGGCAGAAGGCGAAGGGGAAGCAAGGCACTTCTTATTCTTACATGGTGGCAGGAGAGAGAGAGAGCCAAGGGGGAAGTGCCACACACTTTCAAACAACCAGACTCATGAGAGCTCATTATCACGAGAACAGCAAGGGAGAAGTCTGCTGCCCGTGATTCAGTCACCTCCCACCAGGCCCCTCCCCCAACATGTGGGGTTTACAATTTGAGATGAGATTTGGGTGGGGCACAGACAAATCATATCACATAATATTCCATAGTGTGGAGATTATACTATAGAATATATATATTTCTTTCTGATGGATGTTTAAATTGTTTCCAATTTTTATCTTAAAAATTGCAGTGCAACCTTTTATCTAGAATAGATAACTGAGAAATGGAATTGCCAATTTATAATATATATTTATTTTTATGAATATATTGTTCTGAGTGGGCACAGTAGCTCACGCCTGTGATCCCAGCACTTTGGGAGGCCAAGGCAGGCGGATCACCTGAGGTCAGGAGTTCAAGACCACCTGGCCAACATGGTGAAACCCCATCTCTGCTAAAAATAAAAAATTAGCTGGGCGTGGTGGCAGGTGCCAGTAATCCCAGCTACTTGGGAGGCTGAGGCAAGAGAATCGCTTGAACGCGGGAGGCAGAGGTTACAGTGAGCCAAGACTGCACCACTGCACACACCAGCCTGGGCAAAAAGAGCGAGACTCCGTCTCAAAAAATATATATATATATATACACGTATATGTACATCTATGTGTGTGTATATACATATATATAGATATATATACAGTTCTCAAAAAAAGCTGTACCGGTTTGTACTCCCACCAGCAGTGGATAAAAGTACCTTTTCTTCTCAAGCACTGGATATTATAACAATATTGTACAATCATACAAAAATATTGTGCAGTTTTTTTCCATTTTGATAGGATGCTGGTATCTATCTGGTTGGTTTAATTTGCAATTTCTTCAATATTTTTATATTTGCTCAATTTTAATTTTTAAAAAATGCCTGTAATCTAATTTTTTTTCTTTTTTTTTTTTTTTTTTTTTGAGACAGGGTGTGGCTTAGTCACCCTGGCTGGAGTGCAGTGTCATGATCTGGGCTCACTCTGCCTCCTAGGCTCAAGCAATCCACCTGTCTTGCCTCCTGAGTAGTTGGGACTACCTGTGTATGCTACCACGCCTGGCTAATTTTTGGATTTTTGTTTGTTTGTTTGGTTGGTTTTTGTGGGGCTTTTTTTTTTTTTTTTTTGAGATGGAGTCTTGCTGTGTCACCCAGAGCAGACTGCAGTGGCATAATTTTGGCTCACTGCAACTTCCACCTCCTGGGTTCAAGCGATTCTCCTGCCTCAGCCTCCCAAGTAGCTGGGATTACAGGTGCCCACCACTACACCTGGCTAATTTTTGTATTTTTAGTAGAGATGGGGTTTCACCATGTTGGCCAGGCTGGTCTCGAACTCTTGACCTCAAGTGGTCTGCCCACCTCAGCCTCCCACAGTGCTGGGAATACAGGTGTGAGCCACCACACCCACCTAATTTTTGTATTTTTAGTAGAGACTGGGTTTCGCCATGTTGCCCAGGCTGGTCTCAAACTCCTGAGCTGAAGCGATCTGCCTGCCTCAGCCTCCCACAGTGCTGGGATCACAGGGGTGAGTCACGGCCCCCAGCCTGTGTTATGTTCTTACTGGTTAAAGGAAATTTTGATACACTTTGAATATTAAGCCTTTATTATACTTGTAAATATTCTTTATGGACTCATCTTTTTGTTCTCTTGTCTCTTGACTCTTATTTTGGTTTATTTTTTAAATTGTAATGGTTTTAAATGAACATTAGCACAGATTTAACAGTCTTCTATGTGCTTTTCTTAATCACTTATCCCTATATATTGTATAATCCATCGTTTCCCCACTGATATGAATTGGCAACTTTGTTAAATGAAAAATTCCATTTTATATGGATTCTTTTTAGGATATTGTTTTGTTGATCTGTATCTTGATTCCTGTGTATCATCACACTGCGTAGTAGGCTCTATATTTGTGATTGTAAAGTAAAATACATGTGTAAATTTTGTGTCAATACTATCTGTTCAGTTTTAGTATCCAAATAGTGCAAGCCTTATAAAAATCATTAAGGTAACTTACAGAGCATACACAAATAATAGTTTATGTACAGAAAATAGTCTGTTCTTTCCATTTTGAGAGAACTAACTAAAGCCATTTAGACTTGGTGTCTTTTACCGGGGTAAAGCTCTTTTTTGTAAAAATTCGTGGTTTGAACATTTTAATTTTCCTAAAAGATTTTATATTTCATCTGTTTTCACATTTACTAATTGAAAACACTTTTGATCAAATTGATTTATTATTTAATGTATTGAATGGTTTTGGTGTGGTTTTTCATTACATTTTGTGTCCATTAACTTGTGTTTTTATCTTAGATCTCTCCTACTTTCTTTGGATTTATTTTAGTCTTGAGCTAAATCTGGCTTTTTTGTTAGTCGTATATTTTAATGATGTTTTAATGAATGCATCTAGAGCTATGGGTTTTACTTTGAGTTCTGCCCTGATTATATTATTTTGAATTTTTGGATATTTGTTTTTATTGTCCTTTTAATTCAAGGATTGAGATATAACTTTCTAAATTTGTATTGTTAATTTCTAGTGTATTTATTTTGAGATGTTAGAGAATGTGGCCTCTCTCTTTTTTTTAATGTTTTTTAGTTTTGAATTGTGTTTTGTTTTTGTAATGTAAGTCATGGTCAGTTTGGGGGCGGTGTTCCAAGTTTGTAGAGAGTGCATTTCTTGGTGACTACAAAGTTCTACATATACTAGGTAACTATTATGTTTTAAAAATACATATTGCCCTTTTTGTTGTTTTTTACTCAATCTGTGGGTTTCTGGAGAGGTATATTAACATCTCTGTTCATGATTGTGGTGAATTTTGTAACTCTGCTTTTGCTTTAATCATTTGAAGCCACTTAGCATCACAGAGGTTCATGGCTATTATGCTGTATCTTCTTGATGTGTTTTTATTTACTTTTATTAAATACACAGTATCTTCACCCTCGCAAATGCTTTTTTACTTGAATTCTAGTTTGCATGCAGTAATAATGCCATATCTACATTTCTTTTGTTAGCCAAGACCTATTTTTATTTTCCTGTTTATTTCAACCATTGGTGTTTTAATTTTAGATTGTCTTCTATAACAGCGTTAAGTGGATTTTTTAACTGACTCTGATAATGTCCTTTATTATTACCACTTTTAAATTATTCCTGCCATATTATTGACATTTTAATTACAAATTGTTATTGAATATAGGCCAGGCGCAGTGACACCCGCCTGTAATCCCAGCTGCTCGGGGGACTGAGGCACAAGTATCGCTTGAACTGGGAGGCAGAGGTTGCAGCAAGTGGAGATCGAGCCACTGCACTGCAGCCTGGGTGACAGTGAGACTGTCTCAAAAAAAAAAAAAAAGTTATCAAATATAAACAAATTTAAAACTTTAGCCTTATGGTAAAATACAAACACAGTGACAAAATCATTGGCCGCCTGGTGAAGGGTGTGTAGATTGCAAAGGGGTACAAGGAACCTTTTGGACGTGATGGTAATGTTCTATATCTTTAATGGAGTGGTAGCTTCACAGATTATACAACGGTCAAAACTCACTGGAATTGTATACCTGAAATGGAGGAAACTTACTATATGCAAATTATTCCTCAGAATTGATAAGGAAAAGCAATTAAAACATCTTATTTAGATGTTACCAGTAAGTCTTAGCAGATCTCTGCTCACCGTTGCCTTATGTAGTTTTCCTCTTTGCTTTAGTTTTTTTTTTTTTTTTTCGCACAGGCTGGAGTGCAGTGGTGCCGTTGGTTCACTGCAGCCTCCACAAGCTTCCACCTCTCGGGTTTAAGCGATTCTCCTGCCTCACCCTCTCAAGTAGCTGGGATTACAGGCACGCACCACCACACCCGACTAATTTTTTTTAGTAGAGACGGGGTTTCACCATGTTGGCCAAACTGGTCTCGAACTCCTGATCTCAAGCTGTCTGCCCGCCTCGGCCTCCTAAAGTGTTGAGATTTCAGGCATGAGCCACCACACCCAGCTCTCTTTATTCTTGATGTTCTAAAATTTTACCTTTTTGTGTCTAGGTATAGGATGTTTTCCAGTAATTTTTTTTTTTTTTCCACCAGTTGTCAAATGATCCTTTATTTAAATATTTTCCTTTGTGCTTAACTGGCTGGGCATTCCACAGCACCACTGTTGATGTCATCAGGGTGGCGGCCATCAACATTACAGCCCACAGACTGGGCAGTCCCCAAGATCTCTTTAATGGTTCCAGAGAGTTCTCTGGCTAAGGATCGGTGCCGCATCTGTCGAGCAATGTTGACGATCTCATCAAAAGTGATATTCCCACTGTGTTTAATGTTTTTCTGTTTCTTTCTGTCTCTTGGTGGTTCCTTGAGGGCTTTGATGATCAGGGCAGAGGCAGAAGGCACCACCTCAATCTGGGCCTGTCTGTTCAATGGTCAGTTTCACTGTAATCCTCAGGCCCTTCCAGTCACCTGTTGCCTTGGCAATGTCATCACCAACCTTTTTTGGAGACAGACCCAGGGGGCCGATCTTGGGGGCCAGGGCAGAAGTGGCACCGACTTCACCTCCGGTGCACCTCAGGTATACGACTTTGATCTCGTTGGGGTCGAACTTCAGCGGCATGATGGAGGCGGCTGGTGTCCGATGAACCCGGATTCGGGACGACCGAAGAAAGTTGCACCTTGGCCTCCTCTGAGCTGAAAGCCGAGAGCGTTTTCCAGTAATTTTTAACATTTCCAATCTAGACACAAGCTTGTTATTTCTTTGAGAGTTCTTGCCCCACCCTCTTTTCCTGTGGAGTTCCTATTAGATTTGTTTGTATTTCTGGTTCTCTCCCCAATGTCTCAACAATTTTTCATATACTCCCTCTCTGTTAGCCCAGTGTCATAGAATACCTGACTTGATCTTTAGCTCACTGAATTTTTCTTCAGCTTGACCAGTTCTCCTGAGGTTAAGTTTTTGTTTGTCTTTAACAGCTTTATTGAGGTATAATTAACATACAATAAACTGCACATATTTGAAGTATACATAGTTACACTTCAAATATGTGGTGTGCATATTGGAAGTTTTGGTATACACTCGTGTATGTGTGTGTGCATATGCTGTATTCATGAAACGATCACTGTAATCAAGATAATGAACATTTATCACCCCAAACATTTCCTCTTGGCCCTTTGTAACCCATCTCTGTTCTTACCTCCCCAGGCTCCAAGCAAAAATCCGCTTTTTGACACTCTGTATTAAGTACAGTCATGCCTTCTGAGAAATGTGCTTAGCTGTTTTCATTGATTTCATTGTTATGCAGACATTCTAAAGTGGACTCACAAATCTGGATGGCGTAGCCCTCTAGACATATAGGCCATATGGTATAGACTGTTGCTCCTAGCTACAAACTTGTACAACATGTTACTGGATGAATACTGTCAGCATTTGTAACACAATGGTAAGTATTTGTCTGTAAACATATCTCAACATAGAAAAGGTACAGTAAAAATACCATGTAAACATAAAAAATGGTTTACCTGTATAGGGCACTGACCTTGAATGGAGCTTGCAGGACTGCAGTTGCAGTGAGTGAGTGGTGAGTGAATGTGAAGGCCTAGAACATTCCACTACTGTAGACTTTATAAACACTGTACACTTAGGCTACACTAAATTTATTAAATTTTTTTTACTTCAGTAATAACCTTAGCTTACTGTAACTTTTTACAACTTTTTTTTTTTAATTGGGATGGAGTCTTGCTATGTTGCCCAGGCTGGTCTCGAACTCCTGGCTTCAAGAAATCTTCCCACCTCAGCCTCCCAAAGCTATGGGATTGCAGCTGTGAGCCTCCATACCCAGCGACTTTATATACTTTTAATAACACTTAGCTTTTAAAGCACAAACATTGTACAGCTTCACAAAAATATTTTCTTTATATCCTTATTCTACAACCTTTTTTCTATTTAAAAGTTTTAACTTTTTAAACTTTTCTGTTAAAAACTAAGAACAAACATGCACGTTAGCCTAGGCCTACACAGAGTCAGGATCATCAGTATCACTGTCTTCCACCTTCATATCTTGCCCCACTGGAAGGTCTTCAGGGGCAGCAACACGCACGGGGCTGTCCTCTGTGATGACAATGCCTTCTTCTGGATACCTCCTGAAGGATTGCCTGAGGCTTTTTACAGTTAACTTTGTAAGTGGCAGGAGTACACTATAAAATAACAACAAAAAGTATAGCATAGTAAATATATAAACCCATAGCAGTTTATTATCATTATTAAGTATTATGCATTGTACATAGTTGTTGCATACTAGACTTTTATGTGACTGGTAGGTTTGTTTATACCAGCATTGCTACAAACACGTGAGTAATGCGTTGTGTTGCGACATCACTAGGCCATAGGAATTTTTCAGCTTTATTATGATCTTAATGGGACTATTGTTGTGTATGCAGTCTGTCACTGACTGAAATGTTACGTGGTGTATGTCTGTATGTGGGGAATCATGCGGTATGTTTTTTGCGGGGGGAGGGTCTAGCTATCATAGGAGATGACAGCTCCTGTGCGTGTTATTGTCTTTTTTTTTTTTTTTTTTTTTTTTTTAAAGACAGACTCTCACACTGTTGCCCGGGCTGGAGTGCAGTGGCGCGATCTCAGCTCGCTGCAACCTCTGCCTCCTTTGTTCAAGCAATTGTCCTGCCTCAGCCTCCCGAGTAGCTAGGATTACAGGTGCCCGCTACCACGACGGGCTAATTTTTTGTATTTTTAGTAGAGACTGGGTTTCACCGTGTTGGCTAGGCTCGTCTCTAACTCCTGACCTCAGGTGATCCACCTGCCTCGGCCTCTCTCAAAGTATTGGGATTACAGGCGTGAGCCACTGTGTCCCGCCTCTTTTTTGTTTAGCATAATTATTTTGAGATCCGTATGTGTTTCCATGTGTATCCATAGTTCTTATTGCTGAATAGTGTTGCATTGTATGGATATAGCCAAATTTATTAATTCATCTGTTGGTGGATATTTGGGTTGTTTACAGTTTTCAGTGATTACAAATAAAGTGTCTGAACATTCTCATTTCCCTACTGTGTGAACATGTGCTTTTATTTTTCTTGGGTAAATATCTAGGAGTAGATTGGCTGGATCTTTTGGTAGGTGTGCATGTTGCTAACTTTTCAAAAAATTGTCAAACTTTTTATTTTCTTTTTCTTTTTTTTTTTTTTAAAAAAACAACAACAACAACAAAAAACATTCCCACCAGCAGGATGTGAGAGTTTCAGTGGTTCCACTTCTGGGTCATTACATGGTACGGTCAGTCTTTTAAATTTCTAGCATTCTGGTGGGTATGTAGTGGTAGCTCATTATAGTTTTGATTTCCCTTCCCTGGTGACTAATGATTTGGAACACCCTTTTTATGGGCTTATTTTTGCAATCCTTATATCTTGGTGAAGTTTCGGTTCAGATCTTTTGCCTGTTTCAAAAAATGTGTCTTGGACTGGGTGCGGTGGCTCACACTTGTAACCCCAGCACTTTGGGAGGCCAGGGTGGGAGGATCACTTGAGCCCAGGAGTTTGAGAGCAGCCTGGACAACAGAGCAAGATCCCCTTCTCGGCTGGGGATGATGGTTCATGCCTGTAATCCTAGTACTTTGGGAGGCCGAGGCAGGAGGATCACTTGAAGTCAGGAGTTCAAGAACAGCCTGACCAATATGGTGAAACCCTGTCTCTAGTAAAATTACAAAAAAGATTTTTTTTTTTAAGAAGACCCCCTTCTCTACAAAAAAAAAATTTTTTTTAATTAGCTGGGCATGGTGGTATGTGCCTGTAGTCCTAGCTGCTGGGGAGGCTGGGGCAGGAGGATTGCTTGAGCCCAGGAGTTTGAGGCTGCAGTGAGCTATGATTGTGCCACTGCACTCCAGCTTGGGCAGTGGAACGAGACCCTGTTTCTAAAATAAAATAAGTAATGCGTTTTGTTGTAAAAGTTCTTCATATATTCTAGATAGGAGTGAGTCATTTATTTTATGTTTTGCAAATATTTTTTCCCAGTGTTTGGTTTGCTTTTTCATTTTTGTAACTGTCTGGGTTCTTCTTCAGTTTTGATTCTTCTTCAGTTAAGCTTTTCTACTAAGTTTTATTTCAATAATCAGAATATGATATCTAATTTTTAAAAATTATCCCTCACCTTCTACTGTTTAATTATGCTTATTTTTCTTTGTTCTATACGGCCCAGTGTTTTCAGGCATTGCTGTCTTTGTTGAGTTTGGTACTTTTCTTTATGGATTAGTTTTATTTTGAATGTGTGATAATTACTGGTTTTGTGCTCCTCTTCTGTGTGTTTAGACTTTCCTATTACAACATTTGGGGATGGAGGTAGCCTGTATAGCCAAGAGCAGCCTGGGTGTGGAGGCTCTCTGCTCCTGTAACCTTTCACCAACCCATTCAGAACATGGCCCACTTTTCCAGCCCAAGCTCCCTGTTACCACTTCAGGCAGATGCTGCTGCTACTGTTGCTAGTTGCTTGGCACCAGGGGCTCATGCATACTGAGAGAAGCAAAGCTGTGCTCACCTGACTGCTCCTGCTCTGGTACTCCATCTCATCACCTAGTCTTTGACCCAGAGCTCCCTCCTTCTCTCCATCTTTGGTGAGCCAACTACTTTATTTCTGGGTGGCCTTCTCTGATGTCCCTTTTCTTCCTCTTCCTGCTAGAGAACATTCTTTTTTGGTTTTTTCCTAGCATCCAGTGTCTATAATTCATTGTTTACATATCTGTCATTTGTAATAACTGAACTCTTGTAGAGAAGCAGCAGATATTATTCACATGTGAATTTC
Organism: Nomascus leucogenys; assembly: GCF_006542625.1. NCBI lineage: Eukaryota > Metazoa > Chordata > Mammalia > Primates > Hylobatidae > Nomascus > Nomascus leucogenys. Next base: position 8,936,934 of record NC_044388.1, on the reverse strand, counting down.
TATCACCCTGAGTAATACAGAATACTTGAATGAGACATTTTTATTTAGAGAATGGGAGTTTTAATTAGAAAAGACAATAGAGCTTGAGACTCCCTGGGAGAGCCGGCCAGGTCAGGTACCACATGGAGAGATACTGGTCTATTTCTTTTACTGGTAGGTTAATCTTAGGCAGGTTATTTAATCTTGTTTAATCTTTTTATATTACAATAATTTTAATTATATAAAATGTGAGTGTGTGTATACATATATGTGCATACATTTTATTAAAACAGTACATGTTCATTGGGTTTTTGTTTTTGTTTTTTGTTTTGTTTTGAGACAGAGTCTCACTTTGTCACCCAGGCTGGAGTGCAGTGGCACAATCTTGGCTCACTGCAACCTCTGCCTCCCGGGCTGAAGCAGTTCTCCACCTCAGCCTCCCAAGTAGCTAGGATTACAGGTGCATGCTACCACGCCCAGCTAATTTTTGTGATTTTAGTAGAGACCGGTTTTCACCATGTTGGCCAGGCTGGTCTCGAACTCCTGACCTCAGGTGATCACCTAACTAGGCCTCTCAAAGTGCCGGGGTTATAGGCATGAGCCACTGTGCCTGGCCAACAAATAGTTTTTTAAACAGTAGTGGGACAACTGGATCTTTCCATGCAGAACAATGAAGGTGGACCCCTACCTCAAACCGTATAGAAAAATTAACTCAAAATGGATCAAAGACCCAAACTTGAGAGCTAATTTATAAAATTCTTAGAAGTAAACATAGATGCAAGTCTTTATGACCTTGGATTAGTCAGTGTTATTTTAGATATGCCACCAAAAGCACAAACAACCAAAGAAAAAATAGATAAGTGGTTCTTCATCAAAATTAAAAACTTTTTTGCTTAAATAACATTATTACGAAAGTAAAAGGATAACTTGTGGATTGGGAGAAAATAATTGCACATTATATATTTGGTAAGGGGCCTGTATCTATATATAAATAACTTTTAGAACTTAATAAAAAAGGCAGATAACCAAATCTAAAAATGAGAAAATGATCTGAATAAATAGTTCTCTGTAGAAAATATACAGATAACCAATGAGTTTATGAAAAAATGCCCAGCATCATTAGCCATTAGGGAAAATGCAAATTAAACCCACAAAGAAATACTACATTGTATCCAGTGGGATAGCTGTATGAAAACACAGTAAAAGAAGTGTTAATGAGGTTGAGGAGGAATTGGATTTCTGCTGTAGGAGTGTAAAATGGTGAAACTGCTTTGGAAGACAGTCTACCAGTTACTCAAAAGGCTAGAGTTACCATATGACCTAGCAGGGTTTTGACTCCCAGGTATATACCCAAGAGAAATGAAAGCATTTATTTACACAAAAACTTGTGCATGAATATTTGTAACATTATTCACAATGGCCAAAAGATATAAACAACTCACATGCACATCAGCTGATTAATGAATCAATAAAATATTGTATATCCATATACAGTGGGATATTATTCAGCCATAAAAAGGAATGGAGTACTGATATATGCTGTAGCATAAATGAACCTTGAAAACACCTTACATGGAAGAAGCCAGTGACAAAGGCCATGTATTACATGATTCCATTTCTAGGAAATGTCTAGAAAATAGATCTATAGAGACAAAGTAGACTAGTGATTGCCAGGAGCTGGGTGCAGGGAGGGAGAGGAATGGGAATGGGTATGGAGTTTTGGGAGGAGGTGTTGAAAATATTTTAAAATTTATTGTGGTCATGGTTATACAACTCTGAATATAAAATGTAAACTTCACACTTTACATATGTGAATGGTATGCGAATAATCCTGTTAAAAATCAGTATCGTTTTTAAAAATTCAAATATACAAAAGATTATAAACTTGCACCTGTTCATATAATGGATTTTTTAGAAATTATACATGTCTCTGCTTTAAAATGTTTTAAACTATAAACAGAATGCTAGTTTATTTACCAAATGGAAATGGTTGCTAGTCATCAGAATTTTCTGAGAGGCCCAGTCTTTCTAGCATCTAGGTCCCTGAAGATAACTAGAAAGTGTGCAGAGGTTGGGAGTAAGATCACAGGGTCTAGTCATGTGTTGAGGGGGCATATTTCCAGGCCCTCATGAAGCCCCATGACTTTTCCCTGTGTCCAGATTATGTGTTCTGGTGTTGCATAATAAAGAATTTGTTGGCTGGATGCAGTGGCTCACGCCTGTAATCCCAGCACTTTGGAAGGCTGAGGCAGCCAGATCACCTGAGGTCGGGAGTTTGAGACCAGCCTAACGAACATGGAGAAACCCCGTCTCTACTAAAAATACAAAATTAGCCAGGTGTGGTGGCCCATGCCTGTAATCCCAGCTACTCAGGAGGCTGAGGCAGGAGAATCACTTGAACCCAGGAGGCGGAGGTTGTGGTGAGCTGAGATCACGCCATTGCACTCCAGCCTAGGCAACAAGAGAGAAACTCCATCTCCAAAAAAAAAGTGTCAGTTGAGTGTGGTGGCACACACTTCTAGTCCCAACTTCTCAGGAAGCTGAGACAGGAGAATCACTTGAGCCGAGGATTTTGAGGATGCAGTGAGCTTTGATTGCACCACTGTACTCCAGCCTGGGTGACAGAGAAAGACCCTGTCTCAAAAAAAAAATTTTTTTTTGTTTGGTGTTTTTTCCAGGTTCCTGGCACAGAGCTTCTAAAGACCCTGGAATTTGAGTAGTAGGAGTGTCTTTATTATGCTAATGAAGTGACTGGCAGTGGGTCCCTAGATAGCTTCAAGATGGAGCATGGTCGCCCAGAAAGACCAAACCATGTCCCAATATGATTGGGACTTTGAGCTAGCCAGACCTCCAAGGAGGGCAGGAGAGAGGGCTGGAAACTGAGCTCTATTGTGTGGCCTGTGGTTTAGTCAATCATACCTACATAATGAAACCCCAGTAAAAACTCTGGACACTGAAGTTCAGTGGAGCTGCCAGGTTGGGAAACACATGTGCTGGGAGGGAGATAGTCCTGATTCCTCAAGGAGAGGACACAAAAGCTGCATTGCCTCCCAGACCCCATTCTGTGTGTATCCTTTATAATATAACTGAAATCCTAAGTTGAGCACTTACTTTCCTGAGCTCTGTGAGTCATTCTAGTGAACAAACTTGAGGGTGCAGTGGAAACCTCCTATATTAGTTACTAGTTGGTCAGAAGTGTGGGTAGTGGGAGGACCTCTGCAGCGGCATTTCTATGGAGGACTGAGCCCATAGCGTGGGGTAGTTGGTGCCAGAATTGAATTGTACGCCCAGTGTGGTTGAGGCAGAAGAGCTGGACAGGGCCCATTTCTCCTTCCCCTGGATGACATGGTGGTAAGCCTTGCCAGGTTTCTTGCCTGTCTGGTTGTTTTCTTGTTTTTGTTTTTTTGAGAAGGGGTCTCTCTCTGTCACCCAGGTTGGAGTGCAGTGGCGCAGTCTCGGCTCACTGCAGCCTCTGCCTCCTCGGTTCAAGCAATTCTCCCATCTCAGCCTCTCAAGTAGCTGGAATTACAGGATTGCACCACCACGCCTGGCTATTTTTTGCATTCTTAGTAGAGACAGGGTTTCACCATATTGGCCAGGCTGGTCTCGAACTCCTGACCTCACGTGATCTGTCTGCCTCGGCCTCCCAAAGTGTTGGGATTATAGATGTGAGCCACCACGCCCAGCCTTGGCTTTTTCTTTTGTAGAGTCCACATGAATCAAACCTCATTTGTCAAAACATTTTTTGAGAGTAAAATGCAATTGATTAGGTACCTAATATCTGGGTACCTGAGGGTAACTAGAATGATACGCTTCCATAAAGTCTAGTTGCATTATCATTCCAAAATGTTTCTAGTTTGTTCTTGCTTTTTCCCCCCCTTAGGAGTTTTGTTTTTATGTTGTCAAATCTCTTGACCTTTATTTTTCTTTCTATCATGTGAATGAAGATAGATACTATCTTTACTACTTTTTTTCAGATGGGGGTAGAAATTAGGACACTTGTCCAAAGTCACAGGAAAGACATCAGGCCAGGATTTGAGCCCTGTTGGATTCTCTAGCACAGCCCATGTGTATAACCAGTCTGCTACACTGCCTCCGGGTGGATCTCTGTCTCACACCCACTTTCCCCCTTATCAAAACTATGAGGAGAGAGAGAAGGAACAGAAATGAAGAGGGGTGCTGGGTGCTGTGGCTCACGCCTGTAATCCCAGCACTTAGGGAGGCCAAGCTGGGTGGATCACTTGAGGTCAGGAGTTTGAGACCAGCCTGGCCATGGCCAACATGGTAAAACCCCATCTCTACTAAAAATATAAAAATTAGCCAGGAGTGGTGGCAGGCGCCTGTAAATCCCAGCTACTTGGGAGGCTGAAGTAGGAGAATCACTTGAATCTGGGAGGCAGAGGTCACAGTGAGCCAAGATTGCACCATTGCACTCCATCCTGGGCAACAAGAGTAAAATAAAATAAATACTGATGTTTCTTCATTATTTAAGTCCATGTTAGTTTCTTTTTTTTTTTTTTTTTGAGATGGAGTCTCACTTTGTTGCTCAGGCTGGAGTGCAGTGGTGTAATTTTTAGTGCACTGCAACCTCTGCCTTGTGGACTCAAGTGATTGTCCTGCCTCAGCCTCCCAAGTAGCTGGGACTACAGGCATGTGCCACCATGTCTGGCTAATTTTTTGTATTTTTAGTAGAGACGGGGTTTCACCATGTTGGCCAGGCTGGTCTTGAACTCCTGACCTCAACTGATCTGCCCGCCTTGGCCTCCCAAAGTGCTGGGATTACAGGCGTGAGCCACTGCGCCTGGCCCATGTTAGTTTCTTTAGTTGGGTAATAAGGAAATTTCTTGAAAGATTTTAAACTAACAAGGGAACGTTAGTAATATGATAGGTACTATTTAGGCTGTATTTGCTGTTTTCTGCTTACATCAAGTGGCACTGAGGCGGGCATGGCACATTGAACAGGTTCCATGAACACCATCCATGACTAAGTCAGGACGCCGCCATTTAGAGCCCCATCAGCAAACTACATCTGAGTAACTAATTTAACTGCCATTTTACACCTGGGTAAGAGCAGCAATTTACAACTTCTGTTTTTATTTTCTGATGTTTCTTCTCTGAGAGGGAAGAGGTGGTTGATAAAGTATCATATTTATATGTGAGACTGACTAGTTTAAGTTTTTAAAAATTAGATTTGGTTCTTGGCAGAAGGATCTTGTTCAAGTAAGGAAAACTCACTTCAGTGCTAGAAATAACTTATTCACTTGTTTCTAATGGCCACTAGTATATGGCATCAGATTTGGGACATAGCTGTTAATCTGTGTATATATTGTATGAATGTAATTCTTTGTACTCATTATTTTCATTGTGTAATAGTTCCTTAGAAAGCAGATTTGGACACAGTTTGTTCATATCTGCTATATATTTATTTGCTTTGTAACTATTTTGTAAATTTAATTTACATTATTTTCCTAGAAATGTAAAATCAAAATGTTCAAAACAGTATTGTAATAAGAATATTTTAAGATGACTTAAAAACACTGCTAAATAATTAAACTCTTTCTTAGCAATTTTGTTTCAGACATCTCCACTTTAATGTCAACTGCATGGGTCAACAAACTACTGTGGCCCCAATCTGCCTATTCTTGTAAGCAAAACCTTATTGGAATACAGCCACACTCATTACATTTACGTTTCTGTCAGCCCTGGTGTAGAGGATTTTATCCCTTCGTTCCTGCAGACACCTAGATCTCAAAGAATTTCTTAAACTGGCCTGTGGGCTTTCTGTGTGTTTCATTTCCCTCTATAGCAAACTGATTACTTCTTTGAGATTGGTCTTTTCTTTTTCTGCAACAGGATCGCAGTATGTGGTAGGGAAGTGATGCTGTCTGAAGGTGACATCCTGTTCTCCTCTCTTCTGTCCTCTCGATCCTTATTTTGGCCACCTGGTAATTGGGGGGGAGGGGTAGAATGCTAGTCTAAATTATAAAATGAAATTGCTTGAACTATTTCCCCTTTACTTGAAAAAGGGGGTTGGGGGTGATTCCTGCCTTGCAGTTGAGAAATAAAAGTTATCTAGCTTTCAGCACAGTCTGTTTTGGGGTCATGGGATCTTTGGAGAATCAGAAGAAAGTTGTGGAGCCACTTCCCAGGGGGAAAATGTATTCAGAAATATATTATTACAGAAATGAATCTTTGATCAGTTTTTAAACCTTGAAATACAAGTGACTTTACCAATGTATTCTAATATACTTGTCGGCAGCCACTTCTGATGTTAGAACTTTGAATATAGACATTTGAGAAAAATAATTGATTTTAAGTGTTCCCAGAGTAAATCACTGGTTCAGGATAGATCTTAGTGTTCCCAAATTGTGAAAGGAAAGAGATTAAGCCCTTAATGTTGAAATATGTGTCTCCCAAATCTTGCTTTGTGCTTAGCAGTAGAGCTATGAATTCCATTGATCAGAGGGCTTGTTTCTGACCTTGTCCTTTTTTCACTTTTGCACGAGCCCTGCCATTTGACCAGTGTGTCCTAAACTTTATTCATTGAGTGCTATCTTCATGAGTTGGCCTTATCTGCACATTTCCTGATATTCTTTCAATGAACTCAGTTTTTAAAATATATATATTTTTAATTTTTTAAATATGGAACGACTCACAAATTTGCATGTCATCTTTGCACAAGGGCCATGCTAATCTTCTGTGTATCGTTCCACTGTTAGTATATGTGCTGCTGAAGTGAGCACCTAATTTTTTGTGAAGACAAAGTATTTCCCAGGCTGGTCCCAACCCCTGGGCTGAGGCGATCCTCCCATCTCAGCCTCTCAAAGTGCTGGGATTACAGGTGTGAGCCATTAACTCACTTTTTAAAACTTAAATTTAAGCAAATAATTACTGTCTGTGAAATATGGGTTTCATATACTAATTCTTTTATATTCGCCACTTAAAGGAACATGTAAATATTGGGAGTTTTGTTTACCTAAAACCATCTTTTATCTTTTTAGAGGGCATCAGGTTCATTTTGGGAAACATTCCCCAATGTGCTGGAATTTTAAAGCTTTGATTTTGAACCAAAGTATGAATGGTGGAAGCTGCTTTAACTTGGAAGTACCAGAGGAAAGGAGGGGTCATTGGATGGGTGGGTGCTGCCTGCTGAAATACCCCTTGCTTGGGCAAATTTATGTGTCCTGAATATGAGGATATTTGGCTATGTGCATGGCAAAGCTTGGGATCATACCCTTGCAAGAACATTTGGTTTGTTTTTTAACCTGGCCAAACATGCATACACACACACGCGCGTGTGCACATTTCATAAGTTTCATTTTCTTTTACAGGTTTGATCTTGCTCTTCTACCTAGTTTTTTATGGGTTCCTGGCTGCACTCTTCTCATTCACGATGTGGGTTATGCTTCAGACTCTCAACGATGAGGTTCCAAAATACCGTGACCAGATTCCTAGCCCAGGTAATTATCTTGCAGTTATGACTTTGTTTTGTTTTTTCTTTTTGAGACAGAGTTTCACTCTTGTTGCCCAGGCTGGACTGTAGTGGCATGATCTTGGCTCACTGCAACCTCTGCCTCCCACGTTCAAGCGATTCTCCTGCCTCCTCAGCCTCCTAAGTAGCTGGGATTACAGGCATGTGCCACCACGCCCGGCTAATTTTATATTTTTAGTAGAGACAGGGTTTTTCCATGTTAGTCAGGCTGGTCTCGAACTCCCGACCTCAGGTGATCTGCCCCGCCTTGGCCTCCCAAAGTGCTGGGATTACAGGCGTGAGCCACTGTGCCCGGCAGTGGTTATGGCTTTTAACAAAATTGAGTTATAGTTTATCTTCACCATAAATCTGTTTTATATAGCAGATAGAAGATAGCTAAACCTTGGAGTTGAGTAACGTGAAGGTTTTAATTTTTGTTGTTGTTGTTGAATATTTACATACTGATTTAAAGACCTTCACATTTATATACTGATAAATCTTGAGAGTTTGAGTGGGTTGTTTGTTTTGTTTCAGTTTCTTTTTTTTGAGACAGAGTCTCGCTCTGTCGCCCAGGCTGGAGTGCAGTGGCGCAATCTCAGCTCACTGCAAGCTCCGCCTCCCGGGTTCAAGCCGTTCTCCTGCCTCAGCCTCCCGAGTAGCTGGGACTACAGGCGCCCACCACCACGCCCAGATAATTTTTTGTATTTTTAGTAGAGATGGGGTTTCACTGTGTTAGCCAGGATGGTCTTGATCTCCTGACTTCGTGATCCGCCCGCCTCGGCCTCCCAAAGTGCTGGGATTACAGGCGTGAGCCACTGCGCCCGGCCAGTTTCTTTTTTTTTTTTTTTTTTTTTTTTTCAGAAGTAAACAGAAATGAATATTGAGAATTCTAGTAAAAGCCAAGTTTGAAGAATATAGTTATAGTTATGAATGACTTATGAGTATCATAGAGCAGTTTTACTTTGCCTTGAGTAATTAAGGTATATATTTTGGCCCTAGCTTGGGTTAGAGCTTTGGGCTTATAAAATACATATTTTGTGGTTCTAAATGGTTAGTTATGAAATTGGTAAGATGTTAAGTAATAATACCTCATAGAGAACAAAATGAATATACTCTTCATATGTTTAATTCTTGATTTTCTTCTGGAAAAAAATTCATTATACAGGAGAATGTATGCAGTAAAAAACTGAAACATTTAAACCACATTTTCTACCTCCTGATTTTATTCCCTTTTTTTTTTTTTTTTTTTTTTTTGAGACAGAGCTTTGCTCTTGTTGCCTAGGCTGGAGTGCAATGGTGTAATCTCGGCTCACTGCAACCTCTGCCTCCCAGGTTCAAGCGATTCTCCTGCCTCAGCCTCCCAAGTAGCTGGGATTACAAGCATGTGTCACCATGCTCAGCTAATTTTTTGTATTTTTAGTAGAGACGGGGTTTCACCACGTTGGCCAGGCTGGTCTCGAACTCCTGACCTCAGGTGATCCACCCACCTCGGCCTCCCAAAGTGCTGGGATTACAGGGGTGAGCCACCACACCTGGCCTAAACAGTCTTTGAATGCCAGCTCTCCCTTGGTGACTGGACATGACCCTTGTCCTCAGATGCTGATGATTCTTAGAAAAGTAAGAAACAGTAATGTGCAGAACTTCAGTGTGTATAATTCCAAAGGCTGTAAACTAACTGCTAGAGATGACAGAGCAGGGAAGGTTCTACCTAGAGAAGAAAGTTCAGTCCTAGAGGAGTGGGATTTAGAGGACAGGAGGGTGGGGAATCGGGCCAGGAAGGTGGGAGTCTAGCAGGTTTCTCTCTACAGCAGTGGTTTTCAACCACTGGGTCATATGGCAGCATCTGGAAATATTTTTGGTGGTTACAGCTAAAGAGGTGGTACTGTGAATAGATGCCAGGGATCCTACAGTACATAGGGCAACCCCCACAACAAAGAATTATTCAGCCCAAAATGCCAATAATGCCCAGATGGAAGCACCCTTATCTAGATCCTTGCTCACTGTATAGACTTCTGAGCTATATCATCAACCAAACTGAACTAATTGTCTCAACCATTTTTTTCCTAGAACAATTTTTTTCTAATGATTTCTTTTGTTTACAGCTAATCTTAGTCTAAATATCTTGAATAACTCTTTTAAAACTCTTAGTGTATTGGAGCAAGTGTCAGAGATTAGCTCCATGCTACTTTTCCCTCATCTCTCATTGTAGCACTGTTTTTTTCCTACCTTAGACTAATTCTAAGATTATTCTTTACTTGCTATTTAAGTGATGTGACTTACCATTGAACATAGTCTGATCTATTCGAAAACACTGAACTCTGTTTATAATTGCATGAAATATATAAGCATATGCGTTAAATATTTTTAAGTACACAGTTTTTTGTTTTTTGTTTTTTTTGAGACGGAGTCTCACTCTGTCGCCCAGGCTGGAGTGCAGTGGCGCGATCTCAGCTCACTGCAAGCTCCGCCTCCCGGGTTCACGCCATTCTCCTGCCTCAGCCTCTCCGAGTAGCTGGGACTACAGGCGCCCACCACCACGCCCGGCTAATTTTTTGTCTTTTTAGTAGAGACGGGGTTTCACCGTGGTCTCGATCTCCTGACCTCGTGATCCGCCCGCCTTGGCCTCCCAAAGTGCTGGGATTACAAGCATGAGCCACCGCGCCCAGCCTAAGTACACAGTTTTAAACTGAGTTTCTTTAAATTATTTGTCGATTATTTTAGTACTTAAAGTATCATTAGTTTAAATAAATATATATACATGCATACACATGTACATATAATACATATATATTACATATGGGATATATTAAACATTTCCTTATTTAATATATCACATATGTGCATGTAATACATATATAATATGTATGTGTTGTATATTATATACATATAATATGTATTATATGTACATCTGTGATATATTAAATATGGGAATGTTTGAAGACTAGAGAAAATTTTAGGATTGTTTTAAAGCCTATGTGCAAGGTTGAATTAATCTAGATCTAATGCTTTTTTTTTTTCTTGAGACGAAGTCTCGCTCTGTCACTCAGGCTGGAGTGCAATGGCACGATCTCGACTCACTGCAACCTCTGCCTCCCGGGTTCAAGCGATTCTCCTGCCTCAGCCTCCCAAGTAACTGGGACTACAGGCATGCGCCACCACACCCACCTAATTTTTGTATTTTTAGAAGAAATGGAGTTTCACTATATTGGCCAGGCTGGTCTCGACCTCCTGACCTCAAGTGATCCGCCAGCCTCGGCCTCCCAAAGTGCCAGGATTACAGGCGTGAACCACTGCACCCAGCCGATCTAATGCTTTTTAAACAAGGAAAACTTAGATTAAACTTGGAAGCCTGATTGCTTGCCTTTTCTTCATTAGTAAGCTTAAGCAACATGGTCTGTATTACATGGGTGTCAACTTCTGATAGGAAATTGTTGGTGGTTATACTCCAAATTCAGTATGTGAAAACCACATTTTAATTACAGAGCAATATCTGCTATTGAAGGAAGAATATTTGCCATGAAGTTTAAAATGCATAGATCTTTTTCATTGAAAAGGAGTTAGCTGTCTTCTGAATGTTTCCATACAATTTAAATGACAAAAGTACTTAGGCTTTGATTTGCTAAAAATTTTTTTCCTTGTGTTAATGGCACATTGACAAAACCTAAAAATGTTATTGATTTTTTAAAAATGCATATAGAAAGTTCAAAGTAAAATTGCATCTTTTAAAAAGGAAGATTATAATTAACTGTAGATAATCAAATTTAGGGACAGTTTCTAATCGGTAATGTCTCAGATGGTTTTGAAGGTTTGAATTCTTTTTAATTTTAGACGTCTATGCCTTCATAATTAGAATTGGGAAGTTCTTGATAGTTTCAGCGTACTGTCAACACAATTTTCCATGTAATTTGCTGAGATCTGCTTTTTAGAGATAAGAGTAAGGAAAAGAAGAGAAGGAAATTTGATAATCTCTCCCTTTTATCTCTTTATAGGACTTATGGTTTTTCCAAAACCAGTGACTGCATTGGAATATACATTCAGTAGGTCTGATCCAACTTCGTATGCAGGGTACATTGAAGACCTTAAGAAGTTTCTAAAACGTGAGTATGTTTTCTTAGAGTAAGGTCAGAGATTTTAGTTACAGAAATTGGTACCAAATTGTGGGCTGGGCGCGGTGGCTCACGCCTGTAATCCCAGCACTTTGGGAGGCTGAGCAGGCAGATCACCTGAGGTTGGGAGTCCAAGACCAGCCTGACCAACATAGTGAAACCCCATCTCTGTCAAAAATACAAAATTAGCCGGGTGTGGTAGCACACGCCTGTGATTGCAGCTACTCGGGAGGCTGAGGCAGAAGAATCACTTGAACCTGGGAGGCAAAGGTTGCAGTGAGCCGAGTTTGCGCCATTGCACTCCAGCCTGGGCAACAAGAGCGAAACTCTGTCTCAAAAAAAAAAAAAAAGTCTCGAGTTGTGATTACATTTAGAGACATCATTCTTAGAATGTGTATTACCTTTTGGCCGGGCGCGGTGGCTCACGCTTGTAATCCCAGCACTTTGGGAGGCCGAGGCGGGCGGATCACGAGGTCAGGAGATCGAGACCACGATGAAGCCCCGTCTCTACTAAAAATACAAAAAAATACACGCCCGGGCGTGGTGGCGGGCGCCTGTAGTCCCAGCTACTCGGAGAGGCTGAGGCAGGAGAATGGCGTGAACCCGGGAGGCGGAGCTTGCAGTGAGCCAAGATTGCACCACTGCACTCCGGCCTGGGCGACAGAGCTAGACTCCGTCTCAAAAAAAAAAAAAAAAAAAAAAGAATGTGTATTACCTTTTATTTCCTTCTGTTAGACAGACAACTGAGCAAGTGAATTTTATAATTACTTGTGAGACTCTTCTAACTATAGAAAGACACGGGGGCTTACTCATGGGCAGTAGATTTGATTTTTCTGTCTTATAATAAGGACACTAAGTTTCTTGAAATGTAACATTTATTCTGCATTAAAACTAAATAATTAATAGAGCAAATCTATATTGTATGAAATAGTGCCTCTGAGGACGTGGAGTTTTTTTTGCCATTTTATTTTATTATTTTTTGTAGCTAATATACATTTATGTTGAAATAGGTCAGTATAGTTATTGAGAAGGAAGAATCTTTTTTTTTGTGCCAGGCATTCTTTTTTTTTTTTTTTTTTAATACTTTAAGTTCTAGGGTACATGTGCACAACGTGCAGGTTTCCAATGTAGTGCTTGTGTGGGGGGTGGGAAATTATGTTTATTATTTTAAAGTTATGTGTGTGTCTGATTTTTAATATATCCGTTTTTCAAAGTTACCAGTTTGTAACACTCTTTGACAGCCATCCTATCCCAGTTTTTCCTCCTGTTTTGCTTGGCCCAGCCATTTATGTGAATGGTGTTAACAGTCAGATGAGTAATCATCAAATGTCCTGGCCTGCTGGCTCATGATCAGCTCATCTCTTCCTCGGCCACACACACCTGCAACTGCTCCCTAGAACATTACTTTATCTCATCTCCCACCCCGTCTTCCCTTTTATGTAGCTTAATTCCATGATTGTTACTTCATTTGTACTTTTACTGGTGCTCTAAAATCCCAGACCTCTCAGTCTTCATGTCACACCCTGTGGCAGAACCCCACTCCTGCATAAAGCCATATCTCATCCTTCTGTGCCCCTGCCCCTGAGCAGATACTGAGCAGGACTAATTAGCACTGTGAGTACTTGAGCACCTCCCTCAAATGGACTTGCTTAACTGCTTGGTAATCCTATGGAATTTCTCTGGATAATTCTCTGAAGGGATTATTTCCAACTTTCACTCAAGCCTCTAACCCCTTACCTTTTTCCTTACAACTCACTGTCTTCATATAACCTGATTTCTTGCTTCAAGAGATAATAGAAGAACTCAGATGGGAGCTCCTCCAGTTTCTCCATCACCAGTAAAACAAATCTACAGTGGCAGCCATTTTGTCTGTCACATTCCTCCTGCTCTGATCGGGGGCTGCCCTTCCTCTCACCTGAGGCCACCTGTATCACTCCTGCTTTGGATCTCATCCTCTCTCAGTGTCTCAGAAACATACTATGTACTCTCTCTTCTTGTGTGTATTTAGCCTTTCTGTCTGTATTGGATCCTTCCTGTCAACTTGAAAAAATCTTCAACTCTCTCCTATCTTAAACCAAAAGCTGCTTCTGATCCCACATTATCTACTAGCTGTCTTCCTAAGTCTCTTTTCCTTGACAGTTAAATATGTACTAACTATTTAAAAAAGACTTTTGTGAAAGTATTATCTATGGTTTAATAGCTTTAAAAGGTCTGCAATGAAGTGTTCCCTGCCCTCCTCCCTTCCAGCAGAAGTCCTATTAATTTATTGACATATTTTTTGAGGGCCTGCTTTGTGGCAGGCACTCATTTGGGTTCCAGCAATGAACAGAAGAAAAATTCCTGTCTTTCTGGAGCTTAGTCTCGTGGTGAATTAGAAGATAGTATGTCCTGAGGGGGAAAATAAAGCAGAAAAAGGAGATAGGGTATGTTGGGAAGGATTGTGGTTTTTACATGCAGAGTGGTCTAGGAAAGCCTTATTGAAAGGGAACCTTGAGGGAAGAGCTGAAGGAGTTGAAAGAACTAGCCATGGAAATCTCCAGCAGAGGAAGCAGTAGGTGCAAAGGCCCTGAGGCTTATGGTGCTGAGGTGTTGAAGATTCATCAAGGAAGCGAGAGGGGCTGAAGGGAGTGAGCCAGGGGAGAGTAGTAGGGGACTGAGGTTAGGGAGTTAAAGGAGGTCCAGACTGTAGGTCCTTAGAACCCATTGTTAAGTTCTTTGGCTTTTACAGTGACCACGATGGGGGATTTTAAGCAGTGAATAATAACATGATCTAATTCGAATTTTTAAAGGATCCTGCAGGCTGCTCTTTGAAACTAGACTAGAAGGAGGGAATTAGGGAAGCTAGTTAGGCTATTACAGTAATCTAGGTAAGTGGAGATGGTAGCTTGGCAAGGGAGAGAGCAGTGGAGGTTGTGAAAAATAGTCTGATTCTGGACACATTTCTTTTTTCTTTCTTTCCTTTGTCTATTTGTCTGAGATGGGGTCTCTCTCTGTCACCCAGTGGCATAATCACAGCTCACTGTAGCCTCAGTCTCCTGGGCTCAAGTGATCCTCCTGCCTCAGCCTCTTGAGTAGTTAGGACTACAGGCTCACATCATCACGCCTGGCTAATTTTTTAATTTTTTGTAGAGCTAGGGTCTTGCTATGTTGCCCAGGCTGGTCTTGAACTCTTGGCCTCAAGTGATCCACCCGCCTCGGCCTCCCAAAGTGCTGGGATTACAGGCGCGAGCTACTGCGTCTGGCCTTTGGATGTGTTTTTGATAGGGAATAACTTCATGCTTCTGAACTTTTTCTTACGGTGTTTTTCTTCCATATCTATAAATATTACACTTTTCCTGTTGGTTCTTGACTTTTTACTTTTATACATTATCACTTTTCTTTATTAATTATTATTTATCACTTTTATACATTTTCTTAGTTCACATGTCTCAGACCTTCCCCCCTTTCTCAACTCAATAATAATTGATTACTATTTTTAGTTTCATTATTGGTTGCCTTTTTATACTTGGTCTTTATATCTTTTTCTATCATCTATAGATACTCTCTTCTGACTTCTTTATTTGTAAACTATCATTTGATGTATTTTCTTGAGTCTCTTTTTTCTGGAAAACTCCTTCCTGGAGCCCTTTCCCTCCTGCTGCACTCTGTACTATTTCTACATCAGCCTTTTACTCCCAGCTGTCCTTTGGGGAACCTCCTTTTACCACTTGCTTTAGTTGGACCCACTGTTTCTTGGCTCTTGCCCTGCCCCCCCCCTTTTAAAATTATTTTTATTTTTTCTCTTAATTTACTCCTTAGTTTTGATGGAGTACATTCTCAAGTAATTTTATAAGAAAAGACACCTGAAATGTAAATTTGAACCCTTTTATTTCTGAAAATGGCTTATTTCTGCCTTTATGTTTGCTAGTTTACCTCCATATAGAACTCAGTTCTTTGTAATTTCCCTTTTTTCTTCTCTGAAAGTTTTTCATTTTCTTTTTCAATTTTCTTTATCTCTTTTGAGTTCTAAAATTTCTATCTGGATTTCTGTCTGTAAAGTATTTTGCTGAGACTTGATTGCAGGTCTTTCAGGATGAAGACTTAAGTTCTTCAGTTCAGGGGAATTATCCTGTTACCACTTTGATAATTTCCTCAACTCAGTTTTCTGGTTTTCTCTTTCTAGAACTATTCTGTTTGTTGGGTCATAGACCTCTTGTTTTTCTCTTATTTTCTGGGGGCTTTACTTTAATTTTCAACTCCTTTTTGGTTTTTAAAATGTTCAGCTGCTGTCTATCCTTATGTGCTCCTTTTTCATGTTTGAAAGATACTATAATATATCTGGTTAAAAAATAATGTCTTCTCTTTTTTTTTTCCTGCAGATACTAATTGGACTTAAAAAGTTTTATTTTGTTCCAATTATCTCTTTCCTTTAGAGTCATTCATTCCTCTTGTTATCTTGGTCTTTTTTTTTTTTTTTTGTCTTCATTGAGACAGTCTTACTCTGTTGCCCAGGCTGGAGTACAATGGCTTGTTCTCAGCTCACTGCAACCTCCACCTCCTGGGTTCAAGCAACCCTCATGCCTCAGCCTTCCAAGCAGCTAGGATTACAGGCTTGCACCACCACCCCTGGCTAATTTTTGTATTTTTAGTAGAGACAAGGTTTCACCATGTTGGCCGGGCTGGCCTCGAACTCCTGGCCTCGAGTAATCTGCCCATCTCAGCCTCCCAAAGTGCTGGGATTTCAGGCATGAGCCACTGCGCTCGGCCTTTGGTCTTTCTTATTTTTGGCTTTCTTCAGATGCATAGGGCTCCTTGGTTACTCTGGAGTCAGTGACCTTTCTATGTTCCCATCATGCCTTCTGCATAATCTTACTGGTCATCATACAGTTCCTTACACTTAATAGTATGGAAGTGGAAGTCAGCATAATAAGAAAGGTCACTGATGAACTGACCTATACCAACAGAGTCTATGCAGTAGAAGCCCTTGGGGAAATTGGTGAAGGACTTACTTTTTTTGCAGAGTATTGGATGTCATGATGCTGTTTTGTTATAAAGTTTATCTCTACCCCCACAAAATACCTAATCATTCTTTGCTTTTAAATGAGTACATAGTCCCACAGTAACCTAGTTTCTGATAAGGTGAAACCAAACATTTTGACAGTGATTTTTTTTTTCCCCAAGGTAAAGACTTTACACTTCCTTTTTGAGGCATACTCTTTGAAATTTGGTTATTTATTTATTTTATTTTATTTTTTTGAAATGGAGTCTCACTCTGTCACCCAGGCTGGAGTGCATTGGTGCGATCCTGGCTTACTGCAACCTCCGCCCTCTGAGTTCAAGCGATTCTCCTGCCTCAGCCTCCCGAGTAGCTGGGATTACAGGCGCCTGCCACCGCACCCAGCTAATTTTTTTGTGTATTTTTAGTAGAGTCGGGGTTTCACCATCTTGGCCAGACTGGTCTTGAACTCCTCATCTCGTGATCCACCCACCTCGGCCTCCCAAAGTGCTGGGATTACAGGCATGAGCCACTGCGCCCAGCCTGGTTCTACTTTCATTGAATTCAATACCTTTTTCTGGTACCAGTTGCACCCACACACCAATAGTTCTTACTGAGGCACTGTTATACCATATGTTAATTTTGTATTAGTAAGCATTGTCCACTAGATTAAGCTAATTGAGGGCAGGGGTCACATCAGGCTAGCTCACTTTGTGCCTCTTGGGCTAAACACTGCCAAGTACGGAGCAGAATTGTATTGTCTGTTGCATATTTCTCCTCCCTCTTCCCTCCCATTGCCAAGTTCTAACCATTTTACTCCTTTATCACTGTAAACTCCATCTCTGCTAAAAACCCCCTTCTATGAACTAGTCTCTCACCTGGGCTGCTTTAATAGTCTCCTAACTTGTTTTCCGGATCCTTTGTTTTTCTCTTCTGGACTGACCCCACAGAAAAGTTAATTTCCTAAGTATGTTCATACTATTCACTTGCCCTGGTTTAAAACATTTTAGTGGATTGTTAATTGATGTTTGGCAAAACACCCACCCACACCCCTTAAAATTCTTTAACATAGTTTACAAGACTATATGGTCTGGCTTCTACCTTCCTTCATTGGAAGTGCTTCTCCTAGCTTCATTAACTCCCACATACCCTTCTGCATTCAGTTCAGTTGCTTTTTTTTTTTTTTAGTGTAGGTTGTCATAACACTATATCTTCATACCTCTGCAATTCTGATTTTATACTCACTTAATGTCTCTCTTCCCCACAAAACCGTAAGCTCCATGAGGGCAGCAGCAGTGCCTTTTTACATCCTCTCCATTGTGTCACCAAGCATGCAGAAGGCATTCAGATAATGCTTTGGCCGTGGCTGGTACCGCCACCTAATGGT
Source organism: Nomascus leucogenys (assembly GCF_006542625.1). Taxonomy (NCBI): domain Eukaryota; kingdom Metazoa; phylum Chordata; class Mammalia; order Primates; family Hylobatidae; genus Nomascus; species Nomascus leucogenys. The sequence goes on along the minus strand of NC_044388.1, from coordinate 8,919,016 downwards.
GACAGAAGAGATGGATCTATAATCCAGTTTGTATGATTATTGAAATGCAGTAACTTTAGAGCACTAGTTAGCTGTTAAAAGGTAAAGGGGCAAACTTAACATTCTTTCCCTAAAGTTATCTGGTAATTGACATTGCTGTTTTTGTGTTTGAAGAACATTTTCCAAAGGTTAATATATTCCTGGTTGTTTTTAATACCTTTTTTGGCTGATCTAGCACACATGTATGTTTCCTTTTTAGCATATACTTTAGAAGAACAGAAGAACCTCACAGTCTGTCCTGATGGAGCACTTTTTGAACAGAAGGGTCCAGTTTATGTTGCATGTCAGTTTCCTATTTCGTTACTTCAAGCATGCAGTGGTATGAATGATCCTGATTTTGGCTATTCTCAAGGAAACCCTTGTATTCTTGTGAAAATGAACAGAGTACGTACATATTTTATCTCTGCTGCTGCTTTTTTCTAATATTCTCTTTTAAGGAGGCAACTATTTTTAGATTGTTTGGGTTGGGTTAATGCCTTCCTTATTAAAAGTTATCATTTGGGGGGTAGCTTGCTCTAAAGGCTAGCAGTAATGTTTATTGATCACTGGAAGAAAGTTTATATGGCAGAAACAAAAAAAGGAGGTTCATAGATTAATCATGCAGTAAGGAGTTAAAGTAACTTAAACTTTTCTTCTTTGGAAATACCTATATGCATTTCAGCACAGATTAATGCTCCAAGGGGCAAATGTTCTCCTTGTCATAACCAAAGCAGAGACTTGTTAGGGTGCAGTGCTCATCTGTGGATCCTGTGTTGTAAAATAATTTAAAATTCCACAGACTCCAAACTTATTTAACTTTTTCAAAATAGTAGCAAAGCATAGTTTTATAGTATCAGTATATGTATATGTAATTAAATAACGGAAATACAAATAAAACCCCATTCTAACGAGTTCAGTGGGATGTTGCAGTTGTATCCAAAGTAGCAGCATTTTGCTGTTTTACAGAAGGGTGCCTAAATTGTATAGTAATGAGCAAAGGAAGAAGCTAATGTTCTCTGTCTGACAGGAATAATGAATTAGGGTCATTGTGCAAAGGAAGATGATACGGCTTTTCTTGAGTCATGAAGTGATCCCTAGCCCCCGTGCCTTGCTGCTCTGTAAATGTACTTCAGAGTTGTGTTCTGATGTACTTACCCTTTTGAGGCCTGTAAGGTCTCCCTCGAAGAGTGAAGTCATTCCTGGTCATTTAAAACCATGATGTAGACTTCTCAAAATCATGAGTTTATAAATCACTGAAGTCATCATTGGTGAGCAAATTGCCACCATCCCTAATAAAAGTAAAATTTGGATCTTTTGAAGTTGACACTGCTAAATAAGGAGCTTCCCTATAGGGAGAACCAGCTAGGCCCTGAGGTGCCCAGACTGACACCCCTCCAACCTCTGCTTCATCCCTTTGGGAAGCCTTGGACAACTGACAGCTTCCAGATTGTCCCACAGCATTCTAGGGGCTCAGTAAATGGTTAGTGGGATGTTTCAACCAGACTTCATTCAGAATTAAGAATTGAAGTTAACAAAGTAAGCTGAAAGTAATATGAAACTAGATGATCTAGTTTATAAAATGAATTAAGTTTGTTTTAACAGAGATGCCTTTTTTAATCCCAGTCTACTAGAAGTATCCTCACGACATCTAGATTGCTGAACATTTGTTCCCAGTAGAAAGCCAGGAGAGGATCAACCTTCTGGGTTTGTTTTCTTTCTCAAGATGGTCTCGTTGAATGATAATGGTCTGAGACCATGCTTGCTGATGACTCAGGGCATGGCTTTGTCAGGAGGACAGCATCAGACACACAGGAATTAGTGATGAGATGAGCTTACGTAGTGTAGCAGGAGGTTTCATACCAGTATAGTTCCCAGTTAGGGCGCAACAATACTTGTCTTTTGAGAGGAATATTTAGATTTTACGTGCATTCACATGGTAACTGCATATAACTTCAGAATGCCAAAAAATTACCTCACAAAATGTATAAATATGTTAGGATTCAGTTCTGTCAGCTACATACATGAAAGGAGTCTTAAAATAGGGCTCTCCCAATGCGTGCCTTTTGGGGAGCAGATGGGTTGTGAGATACAGTGAGGCTCAGTGGGGCCCTCATGGAAACACGGATAGTGTGACCTAATATAGTTTCGTGAAGAACAGTTAATTATTATGCTTCTGCAGTTCTTATTATATACATTAAATTATTTGTTCATATAAATATTAATAATTAGATTTAAGAGTTTCTGTCTGTTTCATATTTTAAGAGTAGCAAAGGGTACTTTTGTTTCAGTTCTTTGGTAACTTATTTATTTTCTAAATTGCCCCAGTACAGTAATAAGATATCTGATTGCTGAAGTTATTTTATTTAAAAGTTCATTTTAATACCCTCAAATAAGATTAAAGTAAAAGGCAGATGTAACTCACTGGGTTAATATACAGAGTTGGTGTGAATCTCAAAGTCTTCATCCCTTGTTCCCAGCAACAGAGGGAGGAAGTTCCATTGCATACTTACGTGAAGTTTAAATTTATCACTATTTCTTAACCTTAGATAATTGGATTAAAGCCTGAAGGAGTGCCAAGGATAGATTGTGTTTCGCAGGTTAGTATTCAAAAAGTAACTCCTGTTAAATCTTTGATGTTTCTTAAAATACTTTAAAAGTCTAATGATTTAGTCATCTTTTTTTCTTCCCTGTCACATTTTAAAGTCCTTTGTAGTGCCTTAGAATAAAATTCCACCAACCTTTTTGAGAGTAGTCTTTCTCTTCCTTAATGATAATTCAGAAAGACATTTTCCATGTGTATTTGATTTTGCACACATTGCCTTTATTTTCACATATACCGTATTTCATCAATTCTAAGATTCACTTATTTTCTGCCAGCTCAGTAACACTGAAATTGGGATTACCCTTATAATTGATGGTGTCTTAATACTGTATCATGACATTTTTCTCTTTCTTAATAGTTAGTTGGCGTGCTAGTCATCAGTGCTATCTGAGATTTGATGAAATATGGTGCATTTTCCTTAAGGTAGAAGCATTATTTATCTCCCCTATCCCTACTTAATTTTTTTTCCAGAATACTGTGCAGTTTTCATCTCATAACTTTCTTTTGTTTTCTCTCCATGCTGCAAATGCCACTAAGACAAATAATGTAAAAGATGGGTAAGAGTTCTGAGGAGACATTAAGTTCTAAATTTATCATTGTGCTGAATATTAACATTTCAACTCTGATTGTATGGCAGAAATATTTTACTTAAAATGTTACATTGAAATCACTTTAAAGTTGTGAAAAAAAATTCTTTTTACTGTTAATGGGCTTTCTTATTTGGGCAGAAACTTCTTGTTCAGTGGTCCTCAAAGTTGATCACTCATCAGAATCACGTTGGCTCGCTGGGTTCCGTTCCCGGCGTTTCTGACTCAGTAGGTCTGAGATAGGGCCCAAAATCTGCATTTTTTTCTTTTTTTTTTTTTTCTTTTAGACGGAGTCTCGCTCTGTCGCCCGGGCTGGAGTGCAGCGGCGCCATCTTGGCTCACTGCAAGCTCCGCCTCCCGGGTTCACGCCATTCTCCTGCCTCAGCCTCCTGAGGAGCTGGGACTACAGGCGCCCGCCACAGCGCCTGGCTAATTTTTTTTTTTTTAGTAGAGACGGGGTTTCGCCATGTTAGCCAGGATGGTCTCTATCTCCTGACCTCGTGATCCGCCTGCCTCGGCCTCCCAAAGTGCTGGAATTACAGGCATGAGTCACCGCACCCGGCCCAAAATTTGCATTTCTCACTGAAGTTTCCAGGTGATGCTAATGCTGCTGGTCTGAGGCCCACATTTTGAGAACTTCCGATTTGGAGTGTCCTTATTAATTTTTTAAGAGTATTTATTCACTATTTAGAGTAGCGTAAAAAGCCAGGAAGTTCATGGTTTCTCATCTGGGTTGAAATTATATGTGTGTGATCACTGGCAATTCACTTTACCTCCTTGTGCCGCAGACAGCTGAATGGGAAACTTGTACAAAAAAGCCAGAGTCAGCTGGGTGCGGTGGCTCACGCCTGTAATCCTGGCACTTTGGGAGGCTGAGGCAGGCGGATCACGAAGTAAAGAGATCGAGACCATCCTGGCCAACATGGTGAAACCTCATCTCTACTAAAATAAAAAAAATTAGCTGGGCATGGTGGTGCGCACCTGTAGTCCCAGCTACTCCGGAGACAGAGGCAAAGGAATCACTTGAACCTGGGAGGTGGAGGTTGCAGTGAGCCGAGATCACACTTCTGCACTCCAGCCTGTTGACAGAGCAAGACTCCGTCACACACACAAAAAAAGCCAGAATCTCACTTAAAACCAGATACTACATCTAAGCTGAGCTTTTCTTTTCTTTTTTTGAGACGGAATCTTGCTCTGTCGCCCGGGCTGGAGTGCAGTGGCGTGATCTCAGCTCACTGCAAGCTCTGCCTCCTGGATTCACACCATTCTCCTGCCTCAGCCTCCCGAGTGACTGGGACTACAGGCACCCGCCACCACACTTGGCTAATTTTTTGTATTTTTTAGTAGATACGGGGTTTCACTGTGTTAGCCAGGATGGTCTCGATCTCCTGACCTCGTGATCTGCCCGCCTTGGCCTCCCAAGGTGCTGGGATTACAGGTGTGAGCCACCACGCCCAGCTGAGCTTTTCTTGATAAATTCTTCTAAAAATCTAGTGGGCAGCATATACTATTGTCAGCTCTCAAGTCAGAACATTATAGCCTACAAGATACATTTAGAAAAAATGTTGGGTAACCCTTTATGATCCTCAGGGCTTGTTCACAAAGCTTTCTTGTAGAAAGTTCTTGGGGCTTGGATGCTAGGCTTCAGCTGGGTAGAAGTGCTAATTTCATGACAGTGCGCCTGTATACAGGAGCCTGTGAGCAGGCTGCATAGATAAGCTTGGATGGAGTGCTGGGTCTACAAAGCCAATACCACCTAAAGGGAAAACACATTCAAGCCAGAAGCGCAAAAGCTTTAAATTGTGTAAACCTTTGGTCAGTATAAACAATTCCATATACCTCTTCCTTTTTTTTTTTTTTGAGATGGAGTCTCTCTCTGTTGCCCAGGCTGGAGTGCAATGGCGCGATCTCGGCTCACTGCAACCTTTGCCTCCCGAGTTCAAGCAATTCTCCTGCCTCAGCCTCCCGAGTAGCTGGGGCTACAGGCACGCGCTATCACGCCCGGCTAATTTTTTGTATTTTAGTAGAGATGGGGTTTTACCATGTTGGCCAGGATGGTCTCGATCCCCTGACCTCGTGATTCGTCTGCCTCGGCCTCCCAAAGTACTGGGGTAACAGGCGTGAGCCACTGCACTCGGCCCCCTTAAGGTTTTAAATGCATTTTTCTTCTTGTTTATCTATTATGTATCCTTCACTTCTAGAATAGTTGGGGGAAATGTTAATGAAAAATCCAGATTTAATGATTCGGATTTCAGTTAGCTTTCCCTTTTGCTTTGGAGAGATGTGTGTAAAGTACATAAAATAATCAAAGCAGGTGGGTTTTTAATTTTGTTTATTTAGTTGTAGATTTTTTGTTTGTTTTTAGAAAAACACAAAAGTGGAAGAAATGTTTGTAAAATTTGGCATTTATTCCCTATTCTAGTCACAAGTAGTAAACCAGTTAGAACCCATAAATTTTAGAAGTGTGGCTCTCCAGAACAGATGGAAGCATTTACTACGTATCATAATTGCAATTTTCTATTAGATTTGTCTATATCAAGCATTCTTTAAATTCTTTAGTTCTTTTATGTAATATATATGTCTTTTATTTTGTCTTGTATTGATTTTGTTCTGCCTTGATTGTTTTTATACAGGTTAGAGTACTGAAAATACAAACACTGAACATACCCTTGGAGGTGCTTTTTCTTTTTTCTCTCTCTCTCCATAGAGACAGGGTGTCGCCATGTTGCCAGGCTGGTCTTAAACTCCTGGCCTCAAGCGATCCACCTGCCTCTGCCTTTGAAAATGCTGGAATTACAGGTGTGAACCACCACAGATGGCCAAGGTGGCCTTTTATATTATCAACTTAAAAGATGATCCCTGCAAAAGATGTAATTTTCATATTTGTCGTTTTTTTCTCAGTGTTTTATTTTCTTATGAAAATGAATCATATTAAGAAAATCAAAAATGGGAAGAAACAAAATGCATTAATTTTAAAACTCCATTTTGTTTCAGTGGAACTTAGTGACCATCAGTAGGTTCTTAGAGTTAGTTGCTCATAGTTTACAATATGATGCAATTGCTGGGCACAGTGGCTTACACCTGTAATCCCAGCACTTTGGGAGGCCAAGGTAGGCAGAAAACCGGAGGTCAGGAATTCGAGACCAGCCTGCCCAACATGGTGAAACCCCGTCTCTACTAAAAATAAAAAAGTGAGCCTGACGTGGTAGCATGTGCCTGTAATCCCAGCTACTCGGGAGGCTTAGGCAGGAGAATCGCTTGTACCCGGGAGGCAGAGGTTGTAGTAAGCCATGATCGCACCACTCCACTCCATTCTAGGCAACAGAGCAACTCCATCGCAAAAAGAAAAAAATATATATGCTATTCATATACTTAGAAAATTATGACATATATGCTTCACCCTGAGTATCTCATTATTATTCAGATACTCATTTTAATATTTTACAATTTCTAAATGTTTATTTTCACAGAAGGTATAAATTAAAAGATTAAGAAAAATCCTGCCAAGATCACAGTTTAGGCACACACTGAGAGAGCAGTTGAGCGTCTGCCACACCTATGTGAGCACCTGGCCTTAACTCTGAGCCCCAGTGCCCTGCTCTGTAATTGATGCTGCCCACTAAGGCTTGTTGGGCCTAAAGGAGGGAAGTGTAAGCTAAGCTGGTGTCTGGTGGGAAACCCACTCTGGGTTGGGTGTGGTGGCTCATACCTGTAATCCCAGGACTTTGGGAGGCTGAGGCAGGTGTATCACTTGAGGTAAGGAGTTTGAAACCAGCCTGGCCAACATGACAAAACCCCATCTCTACTAAAGATACAAAAATTAGTCTTGCATGGTGGCGCACACTTGTAATCCCAGCTATTCAGGAGGCTGAGGCAGGAGAATCACTTGAACCTGGGAGGAGGAGGCTGCAGTGAGCTGAGATCGGGCCATTGCACTCCAGCCTAGGCAACAGAGTGAGACTCTGTCTCAAAAAAAAAAAAAAAGAAAAGAAAAAAGAAACACACTCCAAGATACTCAGTAAACTGTTTCTCAAAGAAAATCCTTTTTTTTCATTTTGAGGAAATCTGTTCTGTGAATGAAGGTCATATATTAAGGTAAAATAGGTTCAACAAAAGCAATTAATGCAGAAAAGCACTGATATCAAAGTGACTAGTTTTTCTCTAATATAAAATGTTGTCTTTGATTTTAAGCTTATTTTTTAAGTTAAAGAGTACAAATGTAGGGTAGAGTTTGAGTAGTGATTGCAAATGGCTTTTGCGATTTCTCCTAGCATTGTTACTTCCTACCCTTTCCACATGTTCTTCATCTGGATCATTAGAGCTTGTCTGGTGGGTGGGGTCCATCATCACTCTGTCCTTTGTGCTGTCTGGCCAGTGCCTTTCATCTGTTTCTCACCCCACCCCACAGCCATATGCTGCTTCATAATGAAACGAAATGAGCAGAATCTAGAGCTCCTTAGAGTGGATTCTTAGTTTTGCTTTATGCTGTTTCATGTGTGCTTTCAACCCTGTCTCAAAATAATTTTTTATATATATATAAAATTCAAGTATTTAATAATGTTTTATTTTAACTAGTGTTCCGTAAACCCAGCACTGATTTTAATCATTGTGGTCTGTTTGCTACTACTCAGTCTGTGTTACAAAGTTACACTCATTAGAATTAGGCCCATTTGGAAAGTGTTACATGCGAATTTTCATAAATTGCTTATTTATCATGAATAATACTAGAAATAACTAATAGCATGAATTAATTGGATTATAGGTGATGCCTGATTTGTATGTTGGTAAACATGGAATTCTAGTAGACAAGTAATACTTAATGATTTATATATGCTCATAAATTTATTCCTGATAAATACAGTATTTAAATTTGTCGAGGAGAGTTTTGCTTGGAGTACCTTAAATTTTCCCTCATGCTTCCCCTCTGGTTGCAGTTCTGGTTATTAATCACATGAAACTGACACCTGCTGTCTCCCAGGCCTGAGTGCTGCATTCTAGGCTGGCACCTTGTGGTGGCCGTTGCTTTCCAGTCTGGAAGCACAGCATTTTATTCATTTGAGGAAAACATCGGTCCTAAATCTGCTCGTGCATTCCTGCTGCTAGTAGGTAGAAAGGCTAACATTTGGTATTTGGAGGGCAGATAAGATTTTACAGGAGTACATGAGTGGAACTGGCTATAATTAAGAAGGGACTCTCATGAAAGAGAGTATAGAGTGTATCTGGAAGTGTAAGTATCAGGATAGTTCATGTGGAAGGGTTTAGTTAGATAATATTTGCAGTCAAGATGAGCAAGCTTCTCAGAAATACACTTGTAATGATAATATAGTTGGAGCAGCATTGTAGTTTCTGCAAACTGCTCGTGATTGATATTCCTTTAATTATAAACATAGTTTTTACAAATTCTTTTTGTGACCTAAAGAGGATTTCTTTTGTTTTCAACTTTAGAATGAAGATATACCAAATGTAGCAGTTTATCCTCATAATGGAATGATAGACTTAAAATATTTCCCATATTATGGGAAAAAACTGCATGTAAGTATTGAGAAGTTCTGATGTGGTGATTACTCTTTTGGGAAGCTGAAGCATGTGTTGACATACCACGTACCACTTGTCTGGGGTAGGTAGACGCCAGCCCTGTTTAATTTGTGCATCATCTATTCAGGTTTTGTTTTATTTTAATGGTGATGGTAAATGGAGTTCCCACATCTACAATTCAGAACACAGAACCCAAGCAGATACGTTAAAGTTAGATGATTATTTCTAAAATATTATTTTCTTTTTCATTATAGAGGTAGTAGTAGGTGCTTATGTAGAGAAAGTAGAAAAGTACTTAAAAAGAAAATCAAGGCCGGGTGCGGTGGCTTACTCCTGTAATCACAGCACTTTGAGAGGCCAAGGAGGGCGCATCACCTGAGGTCAGGAGTTCGAGACCAGCCTGGCCGACTTGGCCTCTCTACTAAACCCCCCTCTCTACTAAAAATACAAAAATTATCTAGGCCTGGTGGCGTGTGCCTGTAGTCCCAGCTACTCCGGGAGGCTGAGGCAGGAGAATCGCTTGAACCCAGGAGGTGGAGGTTGCAGTGAGCCAAGATCGTACCACCACACTCCAGACTGGGTGACAGAATGGGATTCTGTTCCCACCACCAAAAAAATAAATAAAAAGAAAAGAAAATCAAGGCCTGGCGCGGTGGCTCACCTGTAATCCCAGCACTTTGGGAGGCCAAGTCGGGCAGATCACGAGGTCAGGAGATCAAGACCATCCTGGCTAACATGGTGAAACCCCGTCTCTACTGAAAATTACAAAAAATGAGCTGGGCGTGGTGGCAGGCGCCTGTAGTCCCAGCTACTTGGGAGGCTGAGGCAGGAGAATGGCATGAACCTGGGGGTCAGAGGTTACAGTGAGCTGAGATCACGCCGCTGCACTCCAGCCTGGGCAACAGAGCAAGACTCCGTCTCAAAAAACAAAAAAGAAAATCAAAAGCTCATTGCGGCCAGGTGCGGTGGCTCACGCCTGTAATCGCAGCATTTTGGGAGGCCGAGGCAGGCAGATCACCTGAGGTCGGGAGTTCTAGACCAGCCTGACTAGCATGGTGAAACCCCGTCTCTACTGAAAATACAAAAATTAGCTGGGCATAGTGGCGGGTGCGTGTAATCCCAGCTACTCGGGAGGCTGAGGCAGGAGAATCGCTTCAACCTGGGAGGCAGAGATTGCGGTGAGCCAAGACTGCACCATTGCACTCCAGCCTGGGTGACAAAGCAAGACTCTAGCTCAAGAAAAAAAAAAAATAGGTTAGTGGACTAATGAGTTATCATAGGAGTGGGACTAGCGGCTTTATAAGAAGAGAAAGAGAGACCTGAGCTAGCAGGTTAGCATGCTCAGCCCCCTGGCCATGTGATGCCTTGCACCACCTTGGGACTCTGTTGAAAGTACCTATCAGCAAAGAAGGCTCTCACCAGTTGCAGCTCCTTGATCTTGGCCTTCTCAGCCTTCATTAACTGTAAGAAATAAATTCCTTTCTTTATCAATTACCCAGTTTCAAGTATTGTGTTATAAGCAACAGAAAACAAAGACAGTAGTACAGTTAACAAGGAAGTTAACATATAGTACTCTTATGAATCTGTTGACTTTGTTGAAAATCCATCAGTTGTTCCAGTAGTATTCTTTATAATAAAAGACAAGAGTGTTTTCCTGATCCCAGATGTCATACTGTTTACATGTTTAGCAGCCTATAATCAGGAATATTTCCTCAGTCTGTTTCATGCCTTTGTACTCTTCAAAAATAAGTACAGGTCTTTGATGGCTTATTTTATGTTCATTAGTTTGAGTTTGGTGGTTTTTCATGATTAAATATAGGTTGTGCATTTTGGCATGAGTGCCTCAAAAGAAATGTTGAGTTCTCAGAGTGTCAGGAGGGACATGGTATCATTTCATTCCATTAATGGTGATACTACCTTGATTCCTTGGTTAAGGTGGTATCAGCCAGGTTTCTACAATATAAAGTTACTTTTTTTCCTCTGTCATCAATAAGTATCATGTGGGGAGAAAAGAAAAAAGCTCGTTACTGCCTGGTGCGGTGGCTCACACCTGTAATCTCAGCACTTTGGGAGACTGAGGCGGGCGGATCACCTGAGGTCAAGAGTTTGAGACCAGCCTAACCAACATGGAGAAACCCTGTCTCTACTAAAAATAAGAATTAGCCGGGCATGGGGGCACATGCCTGTAATCCCAGCTACTTAGGAGGCTGAGGCAGGAGAATCCCTTGAACCTGGGAGGCGGAGGTTGCAGTGAGCCAAGATTGTGCCACTGCACTCCAGCTTGGGGAACAAGAGCAAAACTCCGTCGCAAAAACCAAAAAAAACAATAAATAACAAGAAATAATAATAAAATCTTTTAAGTTCCATAAAGTAGAAATACATTACAGTCAATACATTGTGATTACAATGCAATAAAACCAAAGATTATTTAAAAGACCCTTCTATATGAGGGGAGGGACAAGTGGAAACAGATGAAAAGGTAAATTAAAATCAAGATTATAGAATATTAAAAAGTAAGGCTGGGACCGGGCACAGTGGCTCGTGCCTGTAATCCCAGCACTTTGGGAGGCCGAGGCGGGCAGATTGCGAGGTCAGGAGTTTGAGACCAGCCTGACCAACATGGTGAAACCCTGTCTCTACTAAAAATACAAAAATTAGCTGAGCATGGTGGCACACTCCTGTAATCCTAGCTACCCAGGAGGCTGAGGCAGGAGAATCGCTTGAACCGGGGAGGCAGAGGTTGCAGTGAGCCGAGATTGCACCATTGCACTCCAGCCTGACAACATAGTGCAATGTCTCAAAAAAAAAAAAAAAAAAATGCCGGGTGCAGTGGCTCACGCCTGTAATCCCAGCACTTTGGGAAGCTGAGGCAGATGGATCATCCGAGGTCAGGAGTTCAAGACCAGCCTGGCCAACTTTAGTAGCAATGGCAAAGCCCTGTCTCTACTAAAAGTAAAAAAATTAGCTGGGTATGGTGGTGGGCACCCGTGATTGCAGCTACATGGGAGGCTGAGGCAGGAGAATCACTTGAACCTGGGAGGTGGAGGTTGCAATGAGCTGAGATGGTGCAACTGCACTCCAACCTGGGCAACAGACTCCATTTCAAAAAAGAATATTAAAAAATAATGATAAGGGTCGGGTGTGGTGGCTCATGCCTATATTCCCAAGCACTTTGGGAGGCCAAGGCGGACAGATCACGAGGTCAGGAGATCAAGACCATCCTGGCCAACGTGGTGAAATCCCATCTATTAAAAACACAAAAGTTAGCTGGGCATGGTAGCGGGTGCCTGTAATCCCACCTACTTGGGAGGCTGAGGCAGGAGAATCACTTGAACCCGGGAGTCAGAGGTTGCAGTGAGCCGGGATTGTGCCACTGCACTCCAGCCTGGGCAACAGAGCGAGACTGTCTCACAAAAAAAAAAAAAAATAATGATAATAGGCTGGGTGTGGTGGCTCACACCGGTAATCTTAGCATTCTGGGAGGACAAGGCAAGAGGATCACTTGAGCTCAGGGGCATGAGCTGTCACACCCAGCCAACATTTTTATCAGTAATTACAGGTATGGACTTACAGCTCCAAAAAAATTAAAAAGAATGCAGAGAACAGAAAATAATGGATCTAAATTTTTTTTTAAATTTACAAGCCACGTGTGGTGGCTCACACCTGTAATCCCAGCACTTTGGGAGGGCGAGGTGGATGGGCCATTTGAAGCCAGGAGTTTGAGACTAGCCTGGGCAGGGAGACCATGTCTCTACAAAAAAATTTAAAAATTAGTGGGCTGTGGCGGCATATTCCTATAGTCCCAGCTCCTTAGGAAACTGAGGTGGGAGGATTGGTTGAGGCTTCAGTGAGCCATGATTGCACCACTGCACTGCAGCCTGGGCAACAGTCTCAAAAAGAAAATTTACAGAATAAGCCAATTCCTGGTAGAGAAAAGTATAAAGTTTCCATAGAGTTTGAATTAATATATTTTCCTTTTATTGCCAGGTTGGGTATCTACAGCCATTGGTTGCTGTTCAGGTCAGCTTTGCTCCTAACAATACTGGGCAAGAAGTAACAGTTGAGTGCAAGATTGATGGATCAGCCAACCTAAAAAGTCAGGATGATCGTGACAAGTTTTTGGGACGAGTTATGTTCAAAATCACAGCACGTGCATAGTATGAGTAGGATATCTCCACAGAGTAAATGTTGTGTTGTCTGTCTTCATTTCGTATCAGCCGGACCTTCCATTCTAGAATTATGAGATCACCTTGGAGAAAGGTGTGTGGTACATGACACTGGGTTACATCATAACGTGCTTCCAGATCATAGTGTTCAGTGTCCTCTGAAGTAACTGCCTGTTGCCTGTGCTGCCAGTGTACAGTCGCCAGATAGGGACCAGTGAACACCTGATTCCAAACATGTAGGATGGGGGTCTTGTCCTCTTTTTATGTGGTTTAATTGCCAAGTGTCTAAAGCTTAATGTGCCGTGCTATGTAAATATTTTATGGATATAACAACTGTCATCTTTTGATGTCAACAGAGTTTTAGGGATAAAATGGTACCCGGCCAACATCAAGTGACTTTATAGCTGCAAGAAATGTGGTATGTGGAGAAGTTCTGTATGTGAGGAAGGAAAAAAAGAAAATAAAAGTGTATTTGAAAAATATTATCTTGGGTTCTTTGTAAAATTTATTTTTTGCATGCTGAATTAGCCTGGATCTTTTTGATTAAGAGCACAAACTTTTTTTTGTAAAACATGTAAAAAAAAAAAAAAAAAAGCTGGGATTAATTTTTAGTGTTGGAACTGTCTCTTATTTTAGGCTGTAGATAAAATAGCATTTTTCGGTTAGCCAGTATGACTATGCACCTAATTTTTTATGAGATTAAATTCATAAGACTTAATTTGTACAATAGTTTGTGAAATATCTTGTTACTGCTTTTAGCAGACTGTGGACTGTAATAAAGTATATAAATTGTGAAATATAAAAACTCGGAACTTATTCAAAGCTTCAAAGCAAACAACAGTTTTGTGTAAGCATTCTTTCCCCTCCAGTATTAGGTGTGTTCTTGGTAGGATTATTCCTCATAATTTGGGCTACTTGGCTGAGAAAGTTGTGCTTCCCATATGATCTGTGTTGCTTCTTGTTTTTTTCTTAAGGCTATTGTTTATTGTTACGCCTGTAATCCCAACACTTTGGGAGGCCAAGGCGGGCGGATCACAAGGTCGAGAGATCGAGACCATCCTGGCCAACATGGTGGAATCCCGTCTCTACTAAAAATACAAAAATTAGCTGGGCGTAGTGGTGCGTGCCTGTAGTCTCAGCTACTCGGAAGGCTGAGGCAGGAGAATCACTTGAACCCAGGAGGCGGAGGTTGCAGTGAGTTGAGATCACACCACTGCACTCCAGCCTGGTGACAGAGCGAGAGTCCGTCTGAAAACCAGCAAAGCAGATATTCTTGAGGTTTTCTTTGTGGTGGTGCAAGCCAGAAGGGGTGGGACCCAACCCAGCTGGCTCAAGAATGGCTGTTTGGAGTAAACGTGAGGGCTCTGCGTGGCCTTGCCTGGCCAGATGGGCCTTGGCCTGGCGGCAGCCTCTGCCCTTTAGTAGCGGGCACTCAGCCCCACGTGAGAGCTCTATTTGTTCCTCTATCACTAAAATCATAGTGATAAGAGATTTTCACTGAAGGAAATTATTGGAGTAATTACAGCAAACCTTTTCTGGATTTTGATTTTCTTCTTTATGCTATCTCTTAAGAGTGTAAAACAAGGATAAAAGAATGCTATGATGTGAGAGAGGTGACATGACTTTAGTTGGGCCAGTGTGACCTCATTCTCAAGAGCTGTAAACTTTGATGCCTGTGAAATTAATGTTAAGTATTCTATTAAATTGTATATTTGAGTCTTTTGAAGTAAATATGGATGGAATTTCTGTTTTAATAAGCTTAGATAAAAGACTCATTCTCAATACACAAGAAGAATTGAGATGGCATCCAACATAGGGTGGGTGTTGGAGAGAAATAAAAATGGCACACACATGTAAGTCACTAAAGCATCTTGTATGCCTCCCTGGTTCAGAAGTTTGGACATGGATCAGCCCCTGACTGCCCAGTGATCTTAGCTGATCTCCCCAACTTTTCCTGGCTCTGCTTGCTTCATCTATCGAAATTAAGGCAGTTTAACAACAATTTAGCAGACCTGCTATATACCGGACTGGATCAGCCAGACTTTGAGGATACAGAGATGAAAAGACATGGTTTCTCAAAGATCTTAAACCAGGAGGGAACAGGCTCTGAGACACAGCACGTGGCGTGATGATGGTGATGGCGCTGACATGCAAGAGGCCATGAGGGTGGGGTAAGATTAGATTATTCCAAAGGTCCCACCCTTCCCTAAAGTTTGTTTTTGTGAAAGATCTCAAGAGATAGGTGGTGCTTGATGGAGGAGGAAGAGTGGCTGGGAGCTGGGCCTGTATGGGCCGGGTAAGGACTGGACTCGGAATGAAGGATGCCTGAACACAGCTGGAGTCCGCCTTTCTGCTGCTGACTTCGGGTTTTCCTCAGCATATCAGGATGTGCTTACAGATCACCTGGGTATCGCATTAAAATGCAGATTCCAGTTCGCTAGGAGGGATTCTATAGATGTAGCAACTCCAGGGTAATACCACTGCTCATTCACAGACCACAGTTTGGAAGGGACCGAAGACAACCAGCTTTGCATCCTTGGCCATTGAGCCTAGCACCAATTTGATTTAGTAGATGGAGAAGATTGAGCCATCATTTGACTTTAGCTGATATTTGGAAGTGTGTGCACTCCTGCTAGCTGGCCACCTGTGTGGGCAAGAGAACCCTGAGAATACTTGAGAATACGCCACTGGCGCTTGGGAGAACGGGAGTGGTGGTGCTTCTGGTCTTGCTGCCCGGCAGGTCACATTCCCAGGTTGAGCTGAGGGAGTGTGGGGTGAAATGAGATGTGTCCCCACGTTTTTCCCCATTAGCATTTATGATCCTTTTTTCTGGGTGGCTGAGAACGGCTGGGGATGGTGTGGAAAGATAGTTTCCTGAGGAATGATGCGCGTCCTCAGATAAGAGCTCTCGGGCAGGAGGGAACTGGGATGTCCTGAGAGGCCATATAGCAGTGCGGATGGTGGGCGATGGCTAGAGGGGATGAAACAGCGAGAGCTGGGGAGGAGGAACCCAGTGGGGTGTGGTTGGCGGAAATGGCCAAAACTTCAGCTGGAGCACTTCAGAGCACCCTTCAGAGGCGATTCATCCCGAACTGGACCTGTTGCTGATGAAGTCACTGTGGTAGGCAGAATTTCGGCCCCCATGACCTTCACCTTCTGGGGCCATGCCCGTGGTTATGCTTTATCACGTGGCAAGAGGGGCTTTGCAGATGAAATTAAGGTAACTGGTGGGTTGACCTTAAAATAGGGAGCTTATCCTGGATTATCCGACTGCCCAGTGTGATCATGGGAGCTGTAAGCAGAACTGAGACCTGAAGCCTCTGGGTTTGGACACATGCTTGCTGTTTTCAATGTGGCTGTGTGGGAAGCGGAAGGAAGTGCATTCTGCCGACAGCCAGTGAGCTTGGACGCCAGATCTTCCCCAGAGCCTTAAGAGCCCAGCCCTGAGGCCCTGCATAGAGGACCCAGCTGGGCTACACTGTGCCCAGACTGCTGACCTACAGAAATGGGAGGTTACGAATATTGTTTTAAGCCACCAATTTCGTGACAATTTGTTATGGAGGCAAATAGAATATGCTGATATGGTCATCTTCTCAGTGACGATTACTACTACAACCCAGTGCTGCTCAAACTGATCCATCAAGGGCTCCTGTTTAAAATGCAGATTCTGATTCGGCAGTGTCCAGGGTAGGGCCCGAGATTCTGCTTCCTAACAGGCTTCCAGGTGCTGCTGTTGCTTCAAGGGCTACACCAGAGCACAAGGCCCTTTTGTGTATGATTGTGGTTGGTGTAATGCCTGGAATTCAGAGCCCGGGTAAGGAGGGAGGAAGAGGGATCTGAGAGAAGAAAGGCCTAGGATAGAATTTGTTCAGCTATGAAATAACACGGAGGCTGCGGAGAGGTGCCCTGTGTTGGGCCCCTGGCTTTCAGACACTAAGCTTTGTCAGTGTGGTCTCAGAGCCCGGGTTGGATGGGACATTTTCACTTCCTTTGCTATTTTCTGTGGCCCCGTGGGAGGACGGGCCTGCAACCATGAGTCCAGCTTCCTGAGGATGGCATGGTTCGGGCCTATTAATGGGGTCCTTGTCAGCACCCTCTTGCTCCTAACTGAATAGGGTGAGGTTCTGGGGACCACTGGCTTGGAGATGAAGAGAACTCACCTCATCTGTGCAAAGTTGCTATCATGTCGTTTAGTGAGATATTTCATTTAAAAAATTAATTTAGGGCTGGGTGTGGTAGGGCACACCTATAGTCCCAGCTACTTGGGAGGCTGAAGCAGGAGGATCGCTTGAACTCCTGGGAGATCACAGTGAGACCCCATCTCTTTAAAGAAATATTGAGGCCGGGTGCAGTGGCTCACACCTGTAATCCCAACACTTTGAAAGGCCAAGGCGAGTGGATCACTTGAGGTCAGGAGTTCAAGACCAGCCTGGCCAACATGGCAAAACCTCATCTCTGCTGAAAATACAAAAAACAAACAAAGTAGCCTGGCGTGGTGGCGTGCACCTGTAGTCCCAGCTACTCGGGAGGCTGAGGCAGGAGAATCGCTTGAACCCAGGAGGCGGAAGTTGCAGTGAGCCGAGATCACACCACTGCACTCCAGCCTGGACGACGGAGTGAGACTGTCTCAAAACAAAACAAAACAAAAACTATATATATATATTCTACCAAAATTCACTTTAAAATGTGTATTGAGGCTGGGCGCTGTGGCTCATGTCTGTAATCCCAGCACTTTGGGAGGCCAAGGTGGGCGGATCACCTGAGGTCAAGGAGTTCAAGACCAGCCTGACCAACATGATGAAACCCCGTCGCTACTAAAAATACAAAAAAGTTACCTGGGCGTGGTGGCATGCACCTGTAGTCCCAGCTACTCAGGAGGCTGAGACAGGAGAGTCACTTGAACCCAGGAGGCGGAGGTTGCAGTGAGTGGAGATCGCACCCTTGCACTCCAGCCTGGGTGACAGAGTGAGACTCCGTTTAAAAAAAAAATGTGTATTGAGCACCACTGTGTGCTAGGCACTGTGCAAGGAGCCTGGGATACACGGGGATCAAAACATAATCCCTGCCTTCACGGAACTTACAGATTAGCAACTACCACGAGGCCCAGGCTGCTTCTGCCTGGTACTCTGAGGGTTGTGGCTGTCCTCTTGGTTCCTAAGGGATGGAGTCAGTTTGGCATGCTTCAGTCTCCAGCTGGCCCAGGCCGGCCCTCAGCCAGCACTCTGCACTCTCCACACCATGAAGCCTCTTAGAAGACATGCAGGAGCTGTGTTTCCATGACTTTACATCCAGAGCCATCCAGTGGGAGGGCAAGACACTTGCCTACACACACAGTCTTCAGGGCACTTTACTCTTTAAAAATACCCAAAGGCCACTTTGGGAAGCCGAGGCGGGCGGATCACGAGGTCAGGAGAGCGAGACCACGGTGAAACCCCGTCTCTACTAAAAAAAAAAATGCAAAAAAATTAGCCGGGCGTGGTGGCGGGCGCCTGTAGTCCCAGCTACTCGGAGAGGCTGAGGCAGGAGAATGGCGTGAACCCGGGAGGCGGAGCTTGCAGTGAGCCGAGATCGCGCCACTGCACTCCAGCCTGGGTGACAGAGCGAGACTCCGTCTCAAAAAAAAAAAAAAATACCCAAAGGCCCGGGCGCGCTGGCTCATGCCTGAATCCTAGCACTTTGGGAGGCCGAGGCGGGTGGATCACAAGGTCAGGAGTTCGAAACCAGCCTGGCCAACATGGTAAAACCCCGTCTCTACTAAAAATACAAAAATTAGCTGGGCGTGGTGGCGGGTGCCTGTAATCTCAGCTACTTGGGAGGCTGAGGCAGGAGAATCATTTGAACCCAGGAGGCAGAGATTGCAGTGAGCTGAGATTGCACTACTGCACTCCAGCCTGGGCGACAGGGTGAGACTCCATCTCAAAAAA
This sequence comes from Nomascus leucogenys, assembly GCF_006542625.1. Taxonomy (NCBI): domain Eukaryota; kingdom Metazoa; phylum Chordata; class Mammalia; order Primates; family Hylobatidae; genus Nomascus; species Nomascus leucogenys. Next base: position 8,900,184 of record NC_044388.1, on the reverse strand, counting down.
TAAAAATAAAAATGAAAATACCCAGGGCCAGGCGCGGTGGCTCATACCTGTAATCCCAGCACTTTGGGAGGCCCAGGCGGACAGATCAGGAGGTCAGGAGATCGAGACCATCCTGGCTAACATGGTGAAACCCCATTTCTACTAAAAATACAAAAAATTAGCTGGGCGTGGTTGCAGGTGACTGTAGTCCCAGCTACTCGGGAGGCTGAGGCAGGAGAATGGCGTGAACCCGGGAAACGGAGCTTGCAGTGAGCCGAGATCACGCCACTGCACTCCAGCCTGGGCAACAGAGTGAGCCTCCATCGCAAAAGAAAAGAAAAGAAGAAAAGAATATCAGCCGGGCGTGGTGGCTCACGCCTGTAATCCCAGCAGTTTGGGAGGCTGAGGTGTGTGGATCGCCTGAGGTTAGAAGTTCGAGACCAGCTTCACCAACATGGTGAAACCCCATCTCTACTAAAAATACAAAAAATTAGCCAGGTGTGGTGGTGCATGTCTGTAATCCCAGCTACTCGGGAGGCTGAGACAGGAGAATTGCTTGAACCCAGGAGTCGAAGGTTGCAGTGAGCCAAGCTTGCGCCACTGCACTCCAGCCTGGGCAACAGGGGAGACTCTGTCTCAAAAAAAAAAAAAAAAGAATATTGTGATGTGTATAAGCGTGTTGCAAGAAACAAAGATATGGCCGGGCGGGGTGGCTCAAACCTATAATCCCAGCACTTTGGGAGGCCGAGACGGGTGGATCACCTGAGGTCAGAAGTTTGAAACCAGCCTGGCCAAAATGGCGAAACCCTGTCTCTATTAAAAATACAAAAATGAGCTGGGCATGGTGGCACACGCCTGTAATCCCAGTTCCTCGGGAGGCTGAGGCAGGAGAATCACTTGAACCCAGGAGGTGGAGGTTACAGTGAGCCGAGATCGTGCCGCTGCACTCCAGCCTGGGCAGGTGTGGTGGCTCATACCTGTAATCCTAACACTTTTGGAGGCCGAGGAGGGAGCATCACTTGAGGCCAAGAGTTTGAGACCAGCCTGGGCAACATAGTGAGCCCACATCTCTACAGGAAATTTTACAAATTAGGTGGGCATGGTGGTGCACACCTGCAGTTCCAGCTACTCGAGAGGCTGAGGCAGGGGGATCCCTTGAGCCCAGGAGGTCAAAGCTGTGGTGAGCTATGATTGTGCCACTGCACTCCAGCCTGGGCAACAGAGGGAGACCCTATCTCTAAATGAATGAATGAATGAATGAATGAATAAATAAATAAATAAATTTGGGGGAACCCATGTTTTACGCTGTGTCCAGCCACAGAGCCCTCATTAGCCCAGACACATCCCCTGAGCTCCTACCAGCACCTTCATCAGGAGCCCCAGCCAGCTTGGAGACTTCCTCAGGGCTTGTGACACTTCCCTGGGGGGAAGAGAAATGCATCTTGCTCAAAGATGAGTTAATTCACTCACAGACTAACAGTCAAAAGAGTTTTATCCCCAAAGAAGTAGCAATAAAATAAGCCAATCCAAGGGGGGAAAAATGGACTCTTCGGGAGAGGGAGGAGTATAGAACCTTAACAGCTCCAGCCCATGAATTCTAGAGACCGAATTCCTCATCCTTTCATCCCAAAAGAGGTGCACCACTGGCCTAAGAATACACCTGCGGGTGCAGAGAATAGGAGGGAAACACTCTGTGCGCAGTACAGGAGGCCTTTTTTTTTTTTTTGAGACGGAGTCTTGCTCTGTCGCCCAGGCTAGGGTACAATGATCTTGGCTCACTGCAACCTCCACCTCCTGGGTTCAAGCGATTCTCCTGCCTCAGCCTCCCGAGTAACTGGGACTACAGGCGTCCGCCACCGCACCCGGCTAATTTTTGTATTTTTAGTAGAGACGGGGTTTCACCATCTTGGCCAGGCTGGTCTCGGACTCCTGACCTCGTGATCCACCCGCCTCGGCCTCTCAAAGCGCTAGGATTACAGAGGTGAACCACCGCGCCCGGCCTCCACTTACCTTTTAAGCCAGGGCTCTCGGCCGGGCGCAGTGGCTCACGTCTGTGATCCCAGCCACTTTGGGAGGCTGAGGCGGGCGGATCACAAGGTCAGGAGATCGAGACCATCCTGGCTAACACGGTGAAACCCCGTCTCTACTAAAAATACAAAAAGTTAGCCAGGCATAGTGGGCGCCTGTAGTCCCAGCTACTCGGGAGGCTGAGGCAGGAGAATCACTTGAACCTGGGAGGCGGAGGTTGCAATGAGCTGAGCTGCGCCACTGCACTCCAGCCAGGGTGACAGAGCAAGACCAGTTTCAACAACAACAACAAAAAAAGTAAAAGAAAACACCAGGGCTCTCAAACTGCTATTGAACACAAGAATGGGGATAGGGGAAATGCTTGTCAGCCCCTCAGGACCCATTACCTGAGGGGTGACCTGAAACCTAGTGTGGGGCCCTCTGGCATATGAGGGCTTTCTTCGCCCTGGACATACTGGCTGGTGGGGAAAGCCCTTGGGCTGGAACTCCAGAGTTGAGGTACCGGCTCTGTGCGACTGATTCGATCTCTGTGTGACCTTGGGACAGTCCCCCTCTCTACTGCACAAGCTTCAGGGAAGACGTTACAGACACATTCACACAGAAAGCGGCTGGAACCATTAAGCACTTCTGGATCTAGTTCTTAGTCACCTGTTTTTTACTGTATATTCCAGATTTCTGGGACCAAAGAGGTTAAAAGCTCATTCCCTGCCATGCCCAGTGGCTTCTCTGGGCAAGTGTTCTCTTAACAGCTGCCCACACTCTATGGAAAAATCCAGCGGCTGCTGGTTAGAACGCGCTTGTTAATGGTAGCAGGCAGCCAGCTGGCTGGTGCCTGCCCGGGTGGGGTGGCAGAGGAAGCAGCTGTTTTGGTCTTTGAACCACAGCTTGGGACTTATGGAAGATAAGTAGCTCGCGTATCTCTATGGTCTTTTTCTGGCTTATAGAAAACAGTTCACCTTGCTGGTGGGGAGAGAAAGGGTGTAGCGTGCGGGGACCTGGTCTGGTGGGAAAAGCAGTCGGGTTATTGTTCGTGTGCTACAAAGGATGAGGAATTCGGTCCCCAGGATCCACGGGAGGAGCTGGCTGAGACCCTGGGACCCGCCTTCTTCCCAAGAGTCCATTTTCCCTTTGGATTAACTTATTTTATTGTTCCTACCATCCTATGACTTCTGAGGTAAGGCAAGACCACACTTTGCGACTTTGAACTCTTTTCTCCATCTTGTTCTCTCTTGACAGAGGCTCGTAAGAGGCCAATTTTTCAGACTTGCCTGGGTCATCAGCACTAAAAGTATGAACACTGTTTGGTTATTTGAAATTAACCAAAAGGTCAATATACTTTGAAAAATTTTGTTGTTCACTCATTCACTCATTCATTCATTCAACACTGACAGCGTACATATCAGGTGCAAGGCCCTGAATTTTACACACATGAAAGTCCGTAAGAAACAAGATCCTGATCATGTTATTTTCCAGATAATTTTTATTTTATTTTTTTGAGATGGAGTTTTGCTCTTGTCGCCCAGGCTGGAGTGCACTGGTGCGATCTGAGCTCACTGCAACCTCCCCATCCCGGGTTCAAGCAATTCTCCTGCTTCAGCCTCCTGAGTAGCTGGGATTACACGTGCCGCCACCAAGCCTGGCTAATTTTTTGTATTTTTAGTAGAGACAGGGTTTCACCGTGTTGGCCAGGCTCGTCTCAATCTCCTGACCTCAGGTGATCCGCCCACCTCGGCGTCCCAAAGTGCTGGATTACAGGCATGGGCTACCGCACCTGGCCGAATTTCTTTATTTTTTTAAGTTGGACAACACCTGGCCGGGCGCGGTGGCTCACGCTTGTAATCCCAGCACTTTGGGAGGCCGAGGCGGGCGGATCACGAGGTCAGGAGATCGAGACCATGGTGAAACCCCGTCTCTACTAAAAAAATACAAAAAATTAGCCAGGCGTGGTGGCGGGCGCCTGTAGTCCCAGCTACTCAGAGAGGCTGAGGCAGGAGAATGGCGTGAACCCGGGAGGCAGAACTTGCAGTGAGCCGAGATCGCGCCACTGCACTCCAGCCTGGGTGATAGAGCGACACTCCGTCTCCAAAAAAAAAAAAAAAAAAAAAAGTTGGACAACACCTCCTTCTATGCCGTGGAATGAGTGTTCCATGTTTTCAGATAATTTCTCATCTGAGATTTTTCACTTGTTTCTGTCACACTGAAAGTTAAGCTGGAGGAGAATTCCTGAGGCGGGTGGATGGCGGCTTATTATGCCTGCAGCTGCAAGCAGTGATGACCTTTTCTCCCTCCTCTTCCAATCAAGAGTTCTGGCCATAAAGGTCTAGAGCTATTCACAAAACCCAATACGTAAGGTATGGAGGGAGGTACACACACACACACACACACACACACACACTGCCTCATAGAAGGGAGCAAGACAGGGTGTGCCAAGTACACCCCTTACTTTCACCTACTGACAGTGTTGTCTCGTTTCATTTAAACATTTGTGTAACTAGGTGCGGTGGTTCATGCCTGTAATCCCTATGCACTGGGAGGCTAAGGCAGACCAATCACTTGAGCCCAAGAGTTGCCTGAGCAACATGGCAAAACCCCGTCTTTACCAAAAATACAAGAAAATTAGTCAGGTGTGGTGTTGCACATCTGTGGTCCCAGATACTTGGGAAGCTAAGGCAGGAGGATCACTTGAGCTCAAGGAGGTGGAGGTTGCAGTGAGCTGAGATTGCACCACTGAACTCCAGCCTGGGCCACAGAGCAAGACTCTGTCTCAAACAACAACAACAACAAAACACACAAAAAACAAAAAAACAAAAAACACAACAAAAAATAATACTTATTGAAACCAAAGATAAAATTAAGGCCGGGTGCCATGGCTCATGCCTGTAATCCCAGCACTTTGGGAAGCCGAGGCAGGCAGATCACGAGGTCAGGAGTTTGAGACCAGCCTGACCAATATGGTGAAACCCCCTCTCTACTAAAAAAACAAAAATTAGCCGGACGTGGTGGCGTGTGCCTGTAGTCCCAGCTACTCAGGAGGCTGAGGCGGGAGAATCGCTTGAACCTGGGAGGCGGAGGTTGTAGTGAGCCAAGATCGCACCACTGCACTCCAGCCTGGGTGACAGAGTGAGACTTCATCTCAAAACCAAACAAAAAATAGCAACAACAACAACAAATTATGCCAGGCAAGGTGACTCATGTCTGTAATCCCAGCATTTTGGGAGGTCGAGCTGGGTGGTCAGGAGTTCAAGACCAGCCTGGTCAAGATGGTGAAACCCCGTCTCTACTAAATTTCATGCGCGTCGGTGTGAAGAGACCACCAAACAGGCTTTGTGTGATATTTTATTTCACCTGGGTGCAGGCGGGCTGTGTCCGAAAAGAGAGTCAGCAATGGGTGGCGGATTATCATTAGTTCTTATAGGTTTTGGGATAGGCGGTGAAGTTAAAAGCAATGTTTTTCGGGCAGGGGTGGATTTCACAAAGTACATTGATCAGTTAGGGTGGGGCAGAAACAAATCACAATGGTGGAATGTCATCAGTTAAGGCTATTTTTACTTCTTTTGTGATTCTTCAGTTACTTCAGGCCATCTGGGTATATACGTGCAGGTCACAGGGGATACGATGGCTTGGCTTGGGCTCAGAGGCCTGACATTCCTGCCGTCTTATGTTAATAAGAAAAATAAAACAAAATAGTGTTGAAGTGTTGGAGCGGCGAAAACATTTGGGGGGTGTTATGGAGAGAGAATGGGCAATGTTTCTCAGGGCTGCTTCAAGCGGGATTAGGGGCGGCATGGGAACCTACAGTGGGAGAGATTAAGCAGAAGGGAGGTCTTGTGGTAAGGGGTGATATTGACGGGATGTTAGAAGAAACATTTGTTGTATAGAATGATTGGTGATGGCCTGGATACGGTTTTGTGTGAATTGAAAAACAATGGAATAAGAGAAGGAGAAAAACAGGTATAAAAGGTCTAAGAATTAGGAGGACTCAGGACATCTGATTAGAGAGTGCCTAAGGAGATTCAGCATAGTCATGCCAGCAAAGATTATTTATTTACTTTAAGAGTTAAGAGTGGCAGTTTGGGGATAGCATGAGGAGATATCAGCTGTGACGGCTTGGAGAAACAGTGCAAACCGGCAGTGTAAACAAGAGCAGGGCATGTGTGAATAGTTGAGAACGGTGAATAGGAGTAGGACTAGACAGAAGATACTAGGGATGAGAAGTTTTTTGGGGCACAGTCTAAGTTGGTCCGGTGTCTAGAATGAGACTGGGGCCTAATAAAAAGTAACTCAAATGGGCGGTACCTTGTAGCATTCCGAGGACAGGCCTGAATTCTGAGAAGTGAAAGTGGTAAAATTATTGTCCAGTCCTTTTTAAGTTGGTGGCTGAGCTTGGTGAGGTGTGTTTTTAAAAGACCTTTAGTCTGTTCTACTTTTCCTGAAGATGGAGGACTGTAAGGGATATAAAAGTTTCACTGAATACCAAGAGCCTGAAAAACTGCTTGGCTGATTTAACTAATAAAGGCTGGTCTGTTATCAGACTGTATAGAGGTGGGAAGGCTAAACTGAGGAATTATGTCTGACAGAAGGGAAGAAATGAGCCGGGTGCGGTGGCTCAAGCCTGTAATCCCAGCACTTTGGGAGGCCGAGGCGGGCGGATCACGAGGTCAGGAGATCGAGACCATCCTGGCTAACACGGTGAAACCCCGTCTCTACTAAAAATACAAAAAATTAGCCGGGCGTGTTGGCGGGCGCCTGTAGTCCCAGCTGCTCGGGAGGCTGAGGCAGGAGAATGGCGTGAACCCGGGAGGCGGAGCTTGCAGTGAGCCGAGATCGCGCCACTGCACTCCAGCCTGGGCGACAGAGCGAGACTCTGTCTCAAAAAAAAAAAAAAAAAAAAGAAGGGAAGAAATGACTGCAGTGGCCTTCTCAGACCCTGTAGGAAAGGCCTCTACCTATCCAGTGAAAGTGTCTACCTAGACTAAGAGGTATTTTAGTTACCTGACTCGGGGCATGTTGAGTAAAGCTAATTTGCCAGTCCTGGATGGGGGCAAATCCTCGAGCTTGAGGTGTAGGGAAGGGAGGGGGCCTGAATAATCCCTGAGGAGTAATAGAATAGCAGATGGAGCACTGAGAAGTTATTTCCTTGAGGACAGATTTCCACGATGGAAAGGAAATGAGAGGTTCTAAGAGGCGGGCTAGTGGCTTGTACTAGAGCATAGCCTGCCTTTGCTGGTGTGTGGGGATTAGGCCTGGGGGAACTGCCATCAATAAATCAAGCGTGATCAGGGTGAGAAACAGGGAAGAAGGAAATATGGGGAAATGGGGTGAATATCAGGTGGATCAGAGAGATACAGTCATGGGGGTCAGGTGTGGTATCAGGAATAATGTGGGAGGCCAGATTGAAGTCCGGGCCAGGAATGATGGTAATTGTGGGACTTAACAAAGAGTGAGTACAGCTGAAGGAGCCGGGGAGCAGAACGTTTCATGCGCGTCCGTGTGAAGAGGCCACCAAACAGGCTTTGTGTGAGCAACGTGGCTGTTTATTTCACCTGGGTGCAAAGAGAGTCAGCGAAGGGAGATTGGGGTGGGGCCGTTTTATAGGATTTGGGTAGGTAAAGGAAAATTACAGTCAAAGGAGGTTTGTTCTCTGGCGGGCAGGAGTGTGGGTCACAAGGTGCTCAGTGGGGGTGCTTTTTGAGCCAGGATGAGCCAGGAAAAGGACTTTCACAAGGTAATGTCATCACTTAAGGCAAGGACTGGCCATTTACACTTCTTTTGTGGTGGAATGTCATCAGTTAAGGCAGGGCAGGGCATTTTCACTTTAGTGATTCTTCAGTTACTTCAGGCCATCTGGGCGTATACGTGCAAGTCACAGGGGATGCAATGGCTTGGCTTGGGCTCAGAGGGCTGACATTCCTGCCTTCTTATATTAATAAGAAAAATAAAACAAAATAGTGTTGAAGTGTTGGGGCGGCGAAAATTTTTGGGGGGTGGTATGGAGAGAGAGAATGGGCGATGTTTCTCAGGGCTGCTTCGAGTGGGATTAGGGGCGGCGTGGGAACCTAGAGTGGGAGCTATTAAGCTGAAGGAAGATTTTGTGGTAAGGGGTGATATTGTGGGGTTGTTAGAAGAAACATTTGTCGTTTAGAATTATTGGTGATGGCCTGGATACAGTTTTGTATGAATTGAAAAACTAAACAGAATAAGAGAAAAACAGGTATTAAAGGACTAAGAATTGGGAGGACCCTGGGACATCTGATTAGAGAGTGCCTAAGGATGTTCAGCATAGCCTTGCCAGCAAAGATTATTTATTTACTTTAAGAGTTAAGAGTGGCGGTTTGGGGATAGCACCAGGAGATATCAGCTGTGACGGCTTGGAGAAACAGTGTAAACCAGCGGTGTAAACAAGAGCAGGGCATGTGTGAGTAGTTGAGAATGGTGAATAGGAGTATGATTAGGCAGAAGATACTAGGGATGACAAGTTTTTGGGGGCACAGTCTAAGTTGGTCTGGTGTCTGGAATGAGACTAGGGCCTAATAAAAAGGAGTGTCTATACGGGAGCTTAAATGGGCTGTATCTTGTAGCATTCTGAGGACAGGCCTGAATTCTGAGAAGCGAAAGTGGTAAAAGTATTGTCCAGTACTTTTCAAGTTGGTGGCTGAGTTTGGTGAGGTGTGTTTTTAATAGACCATTAGTCTGTTGCTGAATACTGAGAGCCTGAAAAAATGCTTGGCTGATTTGACTAATAAAGGCTGGTCTGTTATCAGACTGTATAGAGGTGGGAAGGCTAAACTGAAGAATTATGTCTGACAGAAGGGAAGAAATGACTGCGGTGGCCTTCTCAGACCCTGTAGGAAAGGCCTCTACCTATCCAGTGAAAGTGTCTACCTAGACTAAGAGGTATTTTAGTTTTCTTACTCGGGGCATGTTGAGTAAAGCTAATTTGCCGGTCCTGGGTGGGGGCAAATCCTTGAGCTTGATGTGTAAGGAAGGGAGGGGGCCTGAATAATCCATGAGGTGTAGTAAAATAGCAGATGGAACACTGAGAAGTTATTTCTTTGAGGATAGATTTCCACGATGGAAAGGAAATGAGAGGTTCTTTTTTTTTTTTTTTTTTTTTTTTTTTGAGACGGAGTTTCGCTCTGTCGCCCGGGCTGGAGTGCAGTGGCGCAATCTCGGCTCACTGCAAGCTCCGCCTCCTGGGTTCACGCCATTCTCCTGCCTCAGCCTCTCCGAGTAGCTGGGACTACAGGCGCCCGCCACCACACCCGGCTAATTTTTTTTTGGATTTTTAGTAGAGACGGGGTTTCACCGTGGTCTCGCTCTCCTGACCTCGTGATCCGCCTGCCTCGGCCTCCCAAAGTGCTGGGATTACAAGCGTGAGCCACCGCGCCCGGCCTGGAAATGAGAGGTTCTAAGAGGCGGGCTAGTGGCTTCTACTACAGCATAGCCTGCCTTTGCTGGTGTGTGGCGATTAGGCCTGGTGGAACTGCCATCAATAAACTAAGTGTGATCAGGGTGAGAAACAGGGAAGAAGGAAATATGGGGAAATGGGGTGAATATCAGGTGGATCAGAGAGATACAGTCATGGGGGTCAGGTGTGGTATCAGGAATAATGTGGGAGGCCAGATTGAAGTCCGGGCCAGGAACAATGGTAGTTGTGGGACTTAACAAAGAGTGAGTACAGCTGAAGGAGCCGGGGAGCAGAAAGTATATGCGTCAGGTATGAGGAAGAAAATAGATTTTGGAAGTTATGAGAAATGTAGAGAGTGAGTTGAGCATAGTTTGTGATTTTGAGGGCCTCTAAAATTATTAGGGCAGCAGCAGACGCTGCACGGAGACATGATGGCTAGGCTAAAACAGTAAGGTCAAGTTATTTGCAAAGAAAGGCTACAGGGTGCGGTCCTGGCTCTTGTGTAAGAATTCTGACCGCACTAACAATGCCTAGGAAGGAAAGGAGTTGTTGTTTTGTAAGGGATTGAGGTTTGGGAGATTAATCAGACACGATCAGCAGGGAAAGCACAAGCACGTGTGTTTTTATGAGAATTATGCTGAGATAGGTAACAGATGAGGATGAAATTTGGGCTTGACTGAAGTAATGGGGGCTATCTGTGAAGACTTGCAGCAGTACAGCCCAGGTAATTTGCTGAGCCTAATGGGTGTCAGGGTCAGTCCAAGTGAAAGCGAAGAGAGGCTGGGATGACTGGTGCAAAGGAATAGTAAAGAAAGCATGTTTGAGATCCAAAACAGAATAATGGATTGTGGAGGGAGGTATTGAGGATAGGAGAGTGTATGGGTTTGGCACCATGGGGTGGATAGACAAAACGATTTGGTTGATAAGGCATAGATCCTGAACTAACTTGTAAGGCTTGCCTGGTTTTAGGACAGGTAAAATGGGGGAATTGTAAGGAGAGTTTATAGGCTTTAAAAGGCCATGCTGTAGCAGGGGAGTGATAACAGGCTTTAACCCTTTCAAAGCATGCTGTGGGATGGGATATTGGCATTGATTGGGGAAAGGGTGATTAGGTTTTAATGAGATGGTAAGGGTGCATGATCGGTCACCAAGGAGGGAGTAGAGGTATCCTATACTTGTGGGTTAAGGTGGGGGGATACAAGAGGAGGATGTGAAGGAGGCTTTGAACTGGGGGAAAAGGTGGCAATGAGGTGTGGCTGTAGCCCAGGAATAGTCAGGGAAGCAGATAATTTAAAGTGTCTTGGCCTAATAAGGGAACTGGGCAGGTGGGGATAGTAAAAAGGAGTGCTTAAAAGAATATTGTCTAAGTTGGCACCAGAGTTGGGGAGTTTTAAGAGGTTTAGAAGCATGGCCGTCAATACCCACAATAGTTATGGAGGCAAAGGAAACAGGCCCTTGAAAAGAAGGTAATGTGGAGTGGGTAGCCTCCGTATTAAGAAGGGGACGGACTTACTCTCCACTGAGAGAGTTACCCAGAGCATCTGTGATGGTCCTATAGGCCTCCGAGGAGATAGGGCGGTGTCAGTCTTCAGCCACTAAGCCGAGAAGATCTGGGAAGGAGTCAGTCAGAGAGCCTTGGGCCAGAGTCCTAGAGGCTCTGGGAGTGGCTGCCAGGTGAGTTGAACAGTCTGATTTTCAGTGGGGTCCCACACAGATGGGACGTGGCTTAGGAGGAATCCCGGGCTGCGGGCATTCCTTGGCCCAGTCGCCAGATTTCTGGCACTTGTAGCAACCTCCTGGGGGAGGCAGGCCTGGAGGAACGCCTGGCCACTGCAGTTCAGGCGTTTGGAAGTTCTTGTGTGCTGGAGATGTGGCTGGGGTTTGTCTCACAGTGGAGGCAAGGAATTGCAACTTTTTTCAATTATTGTACACCTTGAAGGTGAGGTTAATTAAGTCCTGTTGTGGGGTTTGAGGGCCAGATTCTAATTTTTGGAGTTTTATTTAATGTCGGGAGCAGATTGGGTAATAAAATGTATATTGAGAATAAGACGGCCTTTTGACGTTTTAGGGTCTAGGGCTGTAAAGCATCTCAGGGTTGCTGCCAAACAAGCCATGAACTGGGCTGGATTTTTATATTTGATGAAAAAGAGCCTAAACACTATCTGATATGGGATAAAGAAAAAGGAGCATTAACCTTGACTATGCCTTTAGCTCCAGCCACCTTTTTAAGATGAAATTGCTGGGCAGGTGGGGGAGGGCTAGTCACAGAAAGAAACCGTAAGCTGGACCAGGTGTGAGGAGGGGGGGTGATAAAAGGATTATAGGGTGGAGGAGCAGAGGTTGAGGAAGAATTGGGACCTAGTTCGTCCTGGTGAGGAGGGGAGAGGTCAGATGGGTCTGTAGAAAAGGAAGATTAGAAAGACTCAGCGATGCTTGGGGTTGGGACTGAGGGAGGGGACAGGCGGGAGGGAAAGGAGGAGGATTTGGGACAAGTTGCATTGGGCACAGAGACTAGGAAGGGACTGATGTGTAAAAGAATGCCTGGACGGGATTCTTTTACACATCAGACCATTTGCCTATTTTTAAACCTCAGACCATTTCTCTATTTTATGACAAGAATTATTTAGATCTTGCAGGATGGAAAAATTCAAAGTGCCGTTTTTCAGCTATTTGGAACTACTGTCGAGTTTGTACTGGGGTCAAGTGGCATTGCAGAAGAAAATAAGATGCGTAGATTTTAGGTCAGATGAGAGTTGAAGAGGTTTTAAGTTCTTAAGAACACAGGCTAAGGGAGAAGAAGGAGGAATGGAAGGTGGAAACTTGCCTATAGTGAAGGAGGCAAGCCTAGAGAAAAGAATAGAGACACGGAGAAGGGGTGGAGAGGTTCTTGCTGTCTAGAAAAGCAGAGAAGGGGTTGGGGCAAGGAAATAAGGGATTGGGGTGCAGAGATATAAGACGTTGGGGCACGGAAATAAGGTATCAGGGCACAAAGAGGTCAGGGTGCAGAAATAAGCGATTGGGGGTTCTTGCCCCCTAGAAAAGCAAGACTTGCAGCTAAGGGTGAAGGAGAAGGGGTTGAGGGGTACTTGCCCCTGCCCCAGGAAAGCAGAGAAGGGGTAGAGACATGCAGAGAAGGGGTTGGGGTACTTGCCCCTTCCCCAGAAAAGTGGGACTTGCCGCTAAGGGTGAAGGACCAAGGCAGGCATCCCTGTGTGGTCTGACACCTCTGAAACATGGGTGAATAATCAGAGAGGCGTCCCTGCAATGATTAAACACCAAGGGAAGGCTGCCTTCCCAGTCCGTGACTGGCGCCAGAGTTTTGGGTCCACGGATAAAACGTGTCTCCTTTGTCTCTACCAGAAAATGACAGGAATGGAAATTAAGAGAAGGGAGAGATTAAAGTGTGGTGCCAAGATTGAAAGGAGAAAGAGGTTGAGGGATAGTGAGGGAAGTTGGAGAAGAGAGTTAAAAGAGGCCACTTACCAGATTTGAAATTGGTGAGATGTTTCTTTGGCTGGTTGGTCTGAGGACCTGAGGTCGTAGGTGGATCTTTCTTACAGAGCAAAGAGCAGGAGGACAGGGGATTGATCTCCCAAGGGAGGTCCCCCGATCCCAGTCACGGCACCAAATTTCATGCGTGTCCGTGTGAAGAGACCACCAGACAGGCTTTGTGTGAGCAACATGGCTGTTTATTTCACCTGGGTGCAGGCAGGCTGAGTCCGAAAAGAGAGTCAGCAAAGGGTGGTGGATCATCATTAGTTCTTGTAGGTTTTGGGATAGGCGGTGGAGTTAGGAGCAATGTTTTGGGGGCAGGGGGTGGATCTCGCAAAGTACATTCTCAGGGGTAGGGAGAATTACAAAGAACCTTCTTAAGGGTGGGGGAGATTACAAAGTACATTGATCAGTTAGGGTGGGGCAGAAACAAATCACAAAGGTGGAATGTCATCAGTTAAGGCTATTTTTACTTCTTTTGTGGATTTTCAGTTACTTCAGGCCATCTGGATGTATACGTGCAAGTCACAGAGGATGCGATGGCTTGGCTTGGGCTCAGAGGCCTGACAGAGGTATCTTATAGTTGCGGGTTAAGGTGGGGGAATACAAGAGGAGGAGGCAAAGGAGGCTTTGGATTGGGAAGAAGGGCGGCAATGAGAGGTAGCTGTAGTCCAGGAATAGTCAGGGAAGCTGATAATTTAGTTAAAGTGTCTTGGCCTAATAAGGGAACTGGGCAGGTGGGGATAACTAAAAAGGAGTGCTTAAAAGAGTATTGTCTAAGTTGGCACCAGAGTTGGGGAGTTTTAACAGGTTTAGAAGCCTGGCCGTCAATTCCCACAGCAGTTATGGAGGCAAGGGAAACAGGCCCTTGAAAAGAAGGTAATGTGGAGTGAGTAGCCTCCATATTGACTAAGAAGGGGACGGTCTTACACTCCACTGTGACCCTCCACTGTGAGTTACCTGAAGCTCAGCATCTGTGATGGTCTACGGGGCTTCCGAGGCGATCAGGCAGCGTCAGTCTTCAGCTGCTAAGACAAGAAGATCTGGGAAGGAGTCAGAGAGCCTTGGACCGGAGTTCCGGGGGCTCTGGACGTGGCTGCCAGGTGAGTTGAACAGTCCGATTTTCAGTGGGGTCCCACACAGATGGGACACGGCTTAGGAATCCTGGGCTGTGGGCATTCCTTGGCCCAGTGGCCAGATTTCCAGCATGTGTAGCAAGCTCCTGGGGGAGGAGGTTCTGGAGGAACACCTGGCTGCTGCAGTTCAGGCGTTTGGAAGTTCTTGTGTGCTGGAGATGTGGCTGGGGTTTGTCTCACACTGGAGGCAAGGAATTGCAACTTTTTTCTATTATTGTACACCTTGAAGGCGAGGTTAATTAAATCTTGTTGTGGGGTTTGAGGGCCGGAATTTAATTTTTGGAGTTTATTTAGTGTCGGGAGCAGACTGGATAATAAAATGTATATTGAGAATAAGACAGCCTTTTGACCTTTTGGGGTCTACAGCTGTAAAGCGTCTCAGGGTTGCTGCCGAATGAGACATGAACTGGGCTGGGTTTTTTATGTTTGATGAAAAAGGGCCTAAACGCTATCTGATTTGGGATAAAGAAAAAGGAGCATTAACCTTGACTATGCCTTTAGCTCCAGCCACCTTTTTAAGAGGAAATTGCTGGGCAGGTCAGGGAGGGCTAGTCATGGAATGAAACTGTAAGCCGGACCGGGTGTGAGGAGGGGAGGTGATAAAAGATTATAGGGTGGAGGAGCAGAGGCTGAGGAAGAATTCGGACCTAGCTCGGCCTGGTGAGGAGGGGAGAGGTCAGACGGGTCTGTAGAAAAGGAAGATTAGAAAGACTCAGCGACGCTTGGGGTTGGGACTGAGGGGACAGGCGGTGTGTCCGGAATTGGTGGGTTCTTGGTCTCACTGACTTCAAGAATGAAGCCGCGGACCCTCGCGGTGAGTGTTACAGTTCTAAAGGCGGCGCGTCTGGCGTTTGTTCCTTCTGATGTTCGGATGTGTTCGGAGTTGCTTCCTTCTGGTGGGTTCGTGGTCTCGCTGGCTCAGGAGTGAAGCTGCAGACCTTCGCGGTGAGTGTTACAGCTCATAAAAGCAGTGTGGACCCAAAGAGTGAGCAGTAGCAAGATTTATTGCAAAGAGCGAAAGAACAAAGCTTCCACAGTGTGGAAGGGGACCCGAGCGGGTTGCCACTGCTGGCTCGGGCAGCCTGCTTTTATTCTCTTATCTGGCCCCACCCACGTCCTGCTGATTGGTAGAGCCGAGTGGTCTGTTTTGACAGGGCACTGATTGGTGCGTTTACAATCCCTGAGCTAGACATAAATGTTCTCCACGTCCCCATCAGATCAGTTAGATACAGAGTATGGAACAAAGTTCTCCAAGGCCCCACCAGAGCAGCTAGATACAGAGTGTTGATTGGTGCATTCACAAACCTTGAGTTAGACACAGGGTGCTGACTGGTGTGTTCACAAACCCTGAGCTAGATACAGAGTGCCGATTGGTGTATTTACAATCCTTGAATGCCAGGCCAGGCGCGGTGGCTCACGCTTGTAATCCCAGCACTTTGGGAGGCCGAGGCAGGCGGATCACGAGGTCAGGAGATACAATCCTTGAGCTAGACATAAAGGTTCTCCAAGGCCCCACCAGAGCAGCTAGATACAGAGTGTCGATTGGTGTGTCCACAAACCTCGAGCTAGACACAGGGTGCTGATTGGTGTGTTTACAATCCCTGAGCTAGACATAAAGATTCTCCACATCTCCACCAGACTCAGGATCCCAGCTGGCTTCACCCAGTGGATCCCACACCGGGGCCGCAGGTGGAGCTGCCCGCCAGTCCCACGCTGTGCGCTTGCACTCCTCAGCCCTTGGGTAGTCGATGGGACTGGGCGCCGTGGAGCAGGGGGTGGCGCTCTTTGGGGAGGCTCGGGCTGCACAGGAGCCCATGGAGGGGGTGGGAGGCTCAGGCGTGGCGGGCTGTAGGTCCCGAGCCCTGCCCAATGGGAAGGCAGCTAAGGTCTGGTGAGAAATCGAGTGCAGTGCTGGTGGGTCAGCACTGCTGGGGGACCCAGTACACCCTCCGCAGCTGCTGGCCCGGGTGCTAAGCCCCTCACTGCCTAGGGCCAGCAGGACTGGCCGGCTGCTCCAAGTGGGGGGGGCCTGCCAAGCCCACGCCCACCCGAAACTCCAGCCGGCCCGCAAGTGCTGTGCGCAGCCCCGGTTCCCGCTCGCGCCTCTCCCTCCACACCTCCCTGCAAGCTGAGGGAGTCGGCTCCCACCTTGGCCAGCCCAGAAAGGGGCTCCCACAGTGCAGCGGTGGGCTGAAGGGCTCCTCAAGTGCTGCCAAAGTGGGAGCCCAGGCAGAGGAGGCGTCGAGAGCAAGCGAGGGCTGTGAGGACTGCCAGCACACTGTCACCTCTCAGCGGGAGGGAAAGAAGGAAGATTTGGGATGAGCTGCATTGGGAACAGAGACTAGAGAGGGACCGATGTGTAAAAGAATGCCTGGACATCAGGCACCTCAGACCATTTGCCCATTTTTTGACAAAAATTATTGAGGTCTTGTAGGATGGAGAAATCAAAAGTGCCGTTTTCTGGCCATTTAGAGCCATTGTCAAGTTTGTACTGGGGCCAAGCAGTGTTGCAGAAGAAAATAAGGTGTTTAGGTTTTAGGTCAGGTGTGAGTTGAAGAGGTTTTAAGTTCTTGAGAACACAGGCTAAGGGAGAAGGAGGAATGGAGGGTGGAAGCTTGCCCTTAGTGAAGAAGGCAAACCCAGAGAGAAGAGAGCATAGAGACACAGAGGGAAGGGGTTCAGGGGTTCTTATGTTCCAGAAAAGCGAGAAAGGGGTCAGGGCATGGAAATAAGAGGTTGGGGCGCAGAAATAAGGGATTGGGGCACAGAGATAAGAGGTCGGGGTGCGGAAATAAGCGATTGGGGGTTCTTGCCCCTAGAAAAGTGGGGCTTGCCACTAAGGGTGAAGGAGAAGGGGTTGAGGGGTACTTGCCCCTCCCCCAGAAAAGCGGGACTTGCTGATAAGGGAGAAGGACCAAGGCAGGCGTCCCTGTGTGGTCTGACACCTCTGAAACGTGGATGAATAATCAGAGAGGCGTCCCTGCAATGATTAAACACCAAGGGAAGGCTGCCTTCCCAGTCTGTGACTGGCGCTGGAGTTTTGGGTCCACGGATAAAACGTATCTCCTTTGTCTCTACCAGAAAATGAAAGGAATTGAAATTAAGAGAAGGGAGAGATTGAAGTGTGGTGCCAAGATTGAAAGGAGAAAGAGGTTGAGGGATAGTGAGGGAAGTTGGAGAAGAGTTAAAAGAGGCCGCTTACCGGGTTTGAAATTGGTGAGATATTTCTTTTGCTGGTCGGTCTGAGGACCTGAGGTCGTAGGTGGATCTTTCTTAAGGAGCAAAGAGCAGGAGGACAGGGGATTGATCTCCCAAGGGAGGTCCCCCGATCTGAGTCATGGCACCAAATTTCATGTGCGTCCGTGTGAAGAGGCCACCAAACAGGCTTTGTGTGAGCAACATGGCTGTTTATTTCACCTGGGTGCAGGCGGGCTGAGTCCGAAAAGAGAGTCAGCAATGGGTGGTGGATCATCATTAGTTCTTATAGGTTTTGGGATAGGCGGTGGAGTTAGGAGCAATGTTTTAGGGGCAGGGGTGGATCTCACAAAGTACTTTCTCAAGGGTGGGGAGAATTACAAAGAACCTTCTTAAGGGTGGGGGAGATTACAAAGTACATTGATCAGTTAGGGTGGGGCAGAAACAAATCACAAAGGTGGAATGTCATCAGTTAAGGCTATTTTTACTTCTTTTGTGGATTTTCAGTTACTTCAGGCCATCTGGATGTATACGTGCAAGTCACAGAGGATGCGATGGCTTGGCTTGGGCTCAGGGGCCTGACACTAAAAATACAAAAATTAGCCGGTGCATGGTGGCAGGCGCCTGTGACCCCAGCTACTTGGCAGGCTGAGGCAGAGAATTGCTTGAACCTGGGAGGCGGAGGTTGCAGTGAGCCGAGATGACACCACTGCACTCCAGCCTGGGTGACAGAGTGAGACTCTGTCTTAAAAAAAAAAAAAAAAAAAGTAAAGAAAATCTGTGGTTAACAGACTGTCAACTGCAGAGTGTGTTCTAATACTGTTTATTAAACATGAGAAAGTCCTATAGAAAAATTAGAATTTTGCTATGCTATGGGATTATGCATGGGAAGTACTTTATGGGGTCTGGAATATATGATTTATATCATATGTAAAGAGATGTCAATTAAAATTGCTCAAATGACAGCTCATCTAACTTCAGATGAGGAGACTTGCTTGTCAGTCCATTGGTTGATACCCAGTAGTACTTTCTTTATTTTATTTTATTTTATTTTATTATTTTTTTTTCTTGAGATGGAGTTTTGCTCTGTCGCCCAGGCTGGGGTGCAGTGGCGTGATCTCGGCTCACTGCAAGTTCTGCCTCCTAGGTTCAGGCCGTTCTGCCTTAGCCTCCCTAGTAGCTGGGAATATGGGCGCCTGCAACCATGCCCGGCTAATTTTTTGTAGTTTTAGTAGAGATGGGGTTTCACCATGTGAGCCAGGATGGTCTTGATCTTCTGACCTGGTGATCCGCCCGCCTTGGCCTCCCAAAGTGCTGGGATTACAGGCATGAACCACCGTGCCCGGCCTCTTTCTTTTCTTCTCTTTTTCTTTTCTTTCTTTGTTTTTTTGTTTCGCTCTTGTAGCCCAGGTGGGAGTGCAGTGGCGTGATCTTGGCTCACTGAAACCTCCACCTCCCAGGTTCAAGGGATTCTCCTGCCTCAGCCTCCCGAGTAGCTGGGATTACAGGCTCGTGCCACCACACCCAGCTAATTTTGTATTTTTAGTAGAGATGGGGGTTTTACCATGTTGGTCAGGCTGGTCTTGAATTACTGACCTCAGGTGATCCACCCACCTCAGCCTCCCAAAGTGCTGGGATTAGATGTGAGCCACCGTGCCCGGCTCACTGCCACCTCCGACTCCCTGGTTCAAGCGATTCTCCTGCCTCAGCCTCCTGAGTAGCTGGGATTACAGGCACACATCACCATGCCCAGCTAATTTTTGTATTTTTTGTAGAGACGAGGTTTCACCATGTTGGCCAGGATAGTCTCGATCTCCTGACCTTGTGACCCACCTGCCTCGGCCTCCCAAAGTGCTGGGATGACAGGCGTGAGCCACCGCGCCCGGTGTGCCCATTTTACCAACTGCTGCAGCTGCTGCTGGGTTTCTCATCCCCTCAGCAGCACCACCAGCCCCTCCCTCAGCACCTGGAAGGAGAAACCTGGCGTCTTGCTGGTGGGCTACTGCCCTGCAGCACCTCCATGGCTCCCTGGCTGATAACATAGGGGTGTTGTAAACTTACATTTCTATGGTTTTCTGCCCATGTTGTTTCTCCCCAGACTTTTCTCCCATCTGCTTCTGTGTCATCTTGTGTCACAATGACAGGGAGTGGTCCCTGCCTGCCTCCCTGGCCAAGCCCCAACCCAGCAAGTTGCTCATGCTGGGCCCTCCAGGCTCTGAGAAAACTTTCAGAGATTGGGGTAGGGAAGGAAATAGGTGAAAACCCTCTCTCCTCTGCAAGCTTACTTCTTTGGCCTGGCCTGTCTTTAACCTTCACAGTTTATGTATAGACAAGTCTCCCGGTGCAGGCCCAGCAGGCAGGTGACAGCCGCCCTTGCACGAGTCATCCTTTTTTTTTTTTTTTTTGAGACAGAGTCTGGCTCTGTCGCCCAGGCTGGAGTGCAGTGGCGCAATCTCGGCTCACTGCAAGCTCCGCCTCCCGGGTTCACGCCATTCTCCTGCCTCAGCCTCTCTGAGTAGCTGGGACTACAGGCGCCCGCCACCACACTGGGCTAATTTTTTTTTTTTTTTTTGTATTTTTAGTAGAGACGGGGTTTCACCGTGGTCTCGATCTCCTGACCTCGTGATCCGCCCGCCTCGGCCTCCCAAAGTGCTGGGATTACAAGTGTGAGCCACGGCGCCCGGCCGCGCGAGTCATCCTTAACCAAACAGTTTCAGAAATGTTTCTTGAGGAACTGTTTCCGGAAGCCCCGGAGCCTGTGTTGCCCATTGACAAGGCTTGTCGCTCTCAGAAGATAGACTCCGGGGGTCTACATCCAGAGACCCGGCTGAGGACTGAAGCCCGGGGTTTCCAAGCGGCTGCCTTCTCCGGCCTGCAGCAGGGTCCGAGTCAACCGCCCTGGCGAAGGGAGCAAGGAACCCCCGCCGTGCTTTGTCCCCTCCCCCATTCCCCGAATGCCCGTCTGTTCAAAGAGGGTGAGAGGAGGGGGGAATACCAACTGCTCCGAGGAAAATGCAGTTCATCACATGCATCTTTGCACGCCTGTTTTTTTTTTTTTTTTTTTTTTTGAGACGGAGTTTCGCTCTTGTTGCCCAGGCTGGAGTGCAAGGGCGGGATCTCAGCTCACTGCAATCTCTGGCTCCTGGGTTCAAGTGATTCTCCTGCCTCAGCCTCCCGAGTAGCTGGGATTACAGGTGCCCGCCACTATGCCCAGCTAATTTTTGTATTTTTAGTAGAGATGGGGTTTCATCATATTGGTCAGGCAGGTCTCAAACTCCCGACCTCAGGTGATCCACCCGGGTCGGCATCCCGAAGTGCTGGGATTACAGGCCTGAGCCACTGCACCCGGCCTGCACAACCTTTAATCTGACTTTCAGGAGGTCTCTAGTTTTTGTTCTTAAAAATCATTTCCAAAAGCATTTATTGAAATAAAAGTATGTCATTCTTGTGTCCTTCCACCCCTTTTCTTTTTCTTTTTCTTTTCTTTCTTTTTTTTTTTTTTTGAGATGGAGTCTCCCCCTTTTGCCCATGCGGGAGTGCAGTGGCACGAAATTGGCTCACTGCAGCCTCCACCTCCCAGGTTCAAGCTAGTCTGTTGCCTCAGCCTCCCAAGTAGCTGGGATTACAGATGCATGCCAACATGCCCAGCCCCTTCTTCCACTCTTACTCATGACTTATAAACTGAGTTTTGGTAATACTTGAGGAAAGTGTTATTTAGCTGATGGTAAGATGGGCCAGAGTCTTTCATGCAGAAGAGCCACCACTGTTCTATTGTCAAAATGGCCTTGTCGCTACTCCAGTGACCTGTCACAAAAAGCAGACATGGCCAGGCACGATGGCTCACTCCTGTAATCCCAGTACTTTGGGAGGCTGAGGTGGGCAGATCACCTGAGGTCAAGAGCTCAAGACCAGCCTGACTAACATGGCAAAAGAGTCTCTACTAAAAATACAAAAATTAGCCAGGTGTGGTGGTACATGCCTGTAGTCCTAGCTACTTGGGAGGCTGAGGCAGGAGAATTGCTTGAACCCGGGAGGAGGAGGATGCAGTGAGCCAGGCACGGTGGCTCATGCCTGTAATCCCAGTAGGAAGGCAGATCACGAGGTCAAGAGATCGAGACCATCCTGGCCAACATGGTGGAACCCCGTCTCTACTAAAAATACAAAAATTAGCTGGGTGTGGTGGCGCACGCCTGTAGTCTCAGCTACTTGGGAGGCTGAGGCAGGAGAATCTGTTGAACCTGGGAGGCGGGGGTTGCAGTGAGCTGGGATCTTTTTTTTTTTTGTATTATACTTTAGGTTTTAGGGTACATGTGCACAATGTGCAGGTTTGTTACATATGTATCCATGTGCCATGTTGGTTTGCTGCACCTATTAACTCGTCTGAGCCAGGATCTTGCCACTGCACTCTAGCCTGGCAACAGAGCCAGACTCCGTCTCAAAAAAAAAAAAAAAAGCAAAAAAAAAAAAAGCAGACAAAACCTAGATGTTTTAAAATTTTAAAAATAAATCCTGTAGCTGTTTTAAAGTTTTAAAAATACATCATGCCTATAATTCCAGCACTCTGGGAGGCTGAAGCGGGAGGATCTCTTGAGGCCAGCATGGGCAACATAGTGAGACCTTGTCTCTATGCAAAATAAAAAAACAAGCCAGAGGCTGGGCGCGGTGGCTCACGCTTGTAACCCTAGCACTTTGGGAGGCCGAGGCGGGCGGATCACGAGGTCAGGAGATCGAGACCACGGTGAAACCCCGTCTCTACTAAAAATACAAAAAATTAGCCGGGCGTGGTGGCGGGCGCCTGTAGTCCCAGCTACTCGGAGAGGCTGAGGCAGGAGAATGGCGTGAACCCGGGAGGCGGAGCTTGCAGTGAGCCGAGATTGCGCCACTGCACTCCAGCCTGGGTGACAGAGCGAGACTCTGTCTCAAAAATAAATAAATAAATAAATAAATAAATAAAAAATAAAAAAAAAAAGCCAGGTGTGGTGGTGCACACCTGTAGTCCACAGCTACTGTGGAGACTGAGGTGGGAGGACCACTTGAACCCAGGAATTCGAGGTTACAGTGAGCTGTGATGGTGTCACTGCATTCCAGCCTGTGACAGAGCAAGACCTTGTCTCTGCAAGGAGAAAAATCATCCTGTAAAATTACTTTTTGTTGTACTCAGATTGAGGAAAATCTTTGCTGGAGGTTTGAAAGCAAATCTATGTATTAGCAGAACCAGAAAGCCCTTCCTGTGGAGATGGGACCTTTTCGGGATTGTCATTTTTGGATTTTAGTGCACAAACTTCTCATGATTGAGTTTCGGCTTTTGAGAACCGTGACCAAGTGGTAGGTAGGGCATGAAAGAAGAAAACAAATCTCCTGACCTTAGTATAATGTGTCACAGTACTTTAGGCCCCTTAGCCAAGGCAGGAGATAAGAAGGCAAGAAGGAAATGGTTGGATGAATCACCGTGCCCCAGTGACAAAAATGTCCTGAAGCAATTTGGATAAAAGTGAGAAAGTGGATATGACAAATGCTGCTCTGCAGTAACTGGATTAGTGGTGCCCCCCTCCACCCACACCCTCCCCGACTACAGGACTTCCTTCACCACTGTGCATTTTCTACTGAGATGCTCTCATGAAAGCAAGTTTCAGCAAGAGGCTGGAAAGGCCTCTCAGAGAGAAGGCTGAGCTGGCAGTGATCAGGGAGCCCCCAGGCATTTGGCAGCCGCCCACAGTAAGACCGGCAGATGGAGCCTTCATCTGGCAAGAAACTGGGGAAGCTGGCGGTGTCGTCAGGTGCAAGCTTCAGTGAGAAGAGCCAGCGCTCTGAGAAGACGCACACAAATACAGAAGCAGCTCCAGTAGGAGAAGGAATGGAGGCCGCTCGCGGTGGCTCACGCCTGTAATCCCGGCACTTTGAGAGGCTGAGGTGGGTGGATTACATAAGGTCAGGATTTCAGACCAGCCTGACCAACATGGTGAAAACCCATCTCTACTAAAAATACAAAATATTATCCAGGCGTGGTGGTGTGTGTCTGTAGTCCGAGCTACTCGAGAGGCTGAGGCAAGAGAATCACTTGAACTCAGTAGGTGGAGGTTGCAGTGAGCCAAGATGGCGCCATTGCACCTCCTGCCTGGGCGATAGACCAAGACTGTCTCAAAAAAAAAAAAAAAAAAAAAAAAAAAGAGGAATGGAGAAAACATAGCCATAGCTCTGGGAGTAGGAACAGAAGCAAGCAAGCTGACTGCCAGTCAGGTTCTTTCTTCCGGAGAAGGCTCTGGGTTGAAGTTGTCTTCTCTCTGAGGCTCAAGAAGCTGGGCATGGAATTAACTCTGTCAACCAAAAATACAATTCTAAGTCCCACCCCCAACCATCTGAATGGACTTTCTCCTTGGCCAGGGCGCTCTTAAAATGTAACCTCAGAGACTGGTTCCGGCCAGGAACGGGAAGTGCCTCATTATACCCGCTGGCATTAACATCAACACAGACCTTACTGATGAGAATCATTTACCATCTATTCTCTGAAGCCTGCGACCTTTGGTCTCCATAATCCCTTATCTTAACCCAGACGTTTCCTTTCTGTTGATTCCAGGTTTTTAGATAAACTCAACCAAATGTCAACAAGAAAATTTGTAAATCTGCCTATAAGCTGGAAGCGCCCCACCTTCGAGTTGTCCCACCTTTCTGGACCGAACAAATTAATTTTTTAAACATACTTGATTGAAGTCTCATGTCTCCCTAAAATGTATAAAACCAAGCTGCACCCTGACCACCTCGGACACATGTTCTTGGACCTCCTGAGGGCTGTGTCAGGGGCCATGGTCACTCATATTTGGCTCGGAATAAATCTCTTTAAATATTTTTGAAAATAGTTTGTCTCTTCGTAGACAACTCTGTGGGCTTGCAGATCTCGCCCCTGATCAGCGGTGTATTCAGTTGCGGTGCCATCCCCATGTGGCCACAAGAACAAAAGCACCTTCTTAAGCCCAAGTGATACAATGGTTACTCCCATGAGTCCTTGGACACCTTCACCAAACGGCACTAGTAAGTGGCTCCTCTAGGCTGGGAGGAACGGAGAAGGCACAATACCAGCTCGGCTCACCACTCCAGGAGACCCCCGGGGTAAGGGGCTTGAGCACAGGCTCAACACTTCCCCACCACCGCCACCCTTATTTGGTCTGTGAAACTCCAGGGAGAGTCTTTATGGGAAGATGCATTCCTTCCAACATGTCATCGAGTGCTTACTTAGCCATCTCCTTTTCAAGACCTGGGTCTATTTGCTGGCCCCTGAATTGCTCCACACCCTTCTGTGCCTTCTGATTGTCCACGTGCTCAACTTGTTGGAACATAGGAGATAGGCTATCTAGGGTTCTGCCCTCTCCCTGAGACAGGTAGAGAATGTGATCAGGTGCTGAGGGGCTGCTATGTTCCGGAGGCCAGGTGACATTCCACCTGAGGCCTGGGGACATGGCATTCTGTAATGACTGCTGTCGCTGTTCTCGCTGATGCTGGTTTGGTGTAAGAGATGATAAGAAAGCATCTTCCCTACGAATTGCAGGGAAGCAATTCTGGGCCTAGCCTCCCAAAGTGCAAAGATTACAGGGGTGAGCCATGGCACCTGGCCACCCTTCTTTTTTTTTCAGATGGAGTCTTGCTCTGTCGCCCAGGCTGGAGTGCAGTGGCACGATCTCGGCTCACTGCAAGCTCCGCTTCCTGGGTTCATGCCATTCTCCTGCCTCAGCCTCCCGAGTAGCTGTCACCACAGGCACCCGCCACCATGCCCGGCTAATTTTTTGTGGGGTTTTTTTGTATTTTTTTTTTTTTTTTTTGAGACGGAGTCTCGCTCTGTCACCCAGGCTGGAGTGCAGTCGCGCAATCTCCACCTCCCAGGTTCACGCCATTCTCCTGCCTCAGCCTCCCGAGTAGCTGGGACTACAGGCGCCCACCACCACGCCTGGCTAATTTTTTTGTATTTTTAGTACAGACAGGGTTTCACCGTGTTAGCCAGGATGGTCTCGATCTCCTGACCTCGTGATCCACCCGCCTCGGCCTCCCAAAGTGCTGGGATTACAGGCATGAGCCACCGCACCCAGCCTATTTTTTGTATTTTTAGTAGAAACAGGGTTTCACCGTGTTAGCCAGGATGGTCTCGATCTCCTGACCTTGTGATCTGCCCACCTTGGCCTCCCAAAGTGTTGGGATTACAGGTGTGAGCCACCGTGCCCAGCCCTGGCCACTCTTCTGAAGGCAATTCACGAAGAGGAACTCAGATGTTGAAAGAGGGTCTCAGTCCTTACTCTCTGGCAGAGCCCCAGAGTACCCACTACCTTCACCCGAACAGCCCACCAGTATTTTATTGTTCATTTTTCTTTTTTTTTTTTTTTTTTGAGACGGAGTTTTGCTCTTGTTGCCCAGGCTGGAGTGCAATGGCATGATCTTTGCTCACTGTAGCCTCTGCCTCCTGAGTTCAAGCAATTCTCCTGCCTCAGCCTCCCGAGTAGCTGGGATTACAGGCACCTGCCACCATACCTGGCTAATTTTTTGTTTTTTTTTTTTTGAGACGGAGTCTTGCTCTGTTGCCCAGGCTGGAGTGCAGTGGCGCAATCTGGGCTCACTGCAAGCTCCGCCTCCCGGGTTCACGCCATTCTCCTGTCTCAGCCTCACGAGTAGCTGGGACTACAGGCGCCCGCCACCATGTCTGGCTAATTTTTTGTATTTTTAATAGAGACGGGGTTTCACCATGTTAGCCAGGATGGTCTCGATCTCCTGACCTCGTGATCCGCCCGCCTTGGCCTCCCAAACTGCTGGGATTACAGGCGTGAGCCACCGCGCCCGGTCAATTTTTTGTATTTTTAGTAGAGACAGGGTTTCACCATGTTGGCCAAGCTGGTCTCTAACTCCTGGCCTCAAGTGATCCGACCACCTCGGCCTCCCAAAGTGCTGGGATTATAGGCATGAGCCATTGTACCTGGCCTATTGTTCTTTATTTTAATCCCAGCAGTTTGGGAGGCTGAGGTGGGAGGGTCACTTGATGCTAGGAGTTGGAGACCATCCTGGTCAACATGGTGAAACACCATCTCTATTAAAAATACAAAAATTAGCCGGGTGTGGTGGCATGTGCCTGAGGTACTCGAGAGGGTGAGGCAGGAGAATCCCTTGAATCTGGGAGGTGGGGGTTGCAGTGAGCAGAGATTGCACCACTGCACTCTAGCCTGGGCAACAGAGACTCCATGTCACAAACAAAAACAAAAAAAGCCTTTTTTTTTTTTTTTTTTTTTTTTTTTTTGAGATGGAGTCTCCCTCTGTTGCCCAGGCTGGAGTGCAGTGGTGTGATCTTGGCTCACTGCAACTTCCGCCTCCCGGGTTCAAGCGATTCTCCTGCCCCGTGTAGCTGGGATTACAGGCGCATGCCACCACACCCAGCTCATTTTTGTAGTTTTAGTAGAGACGGGGTCTCACCATGTTGGCCAGGCTAGTCTTGAACTCCTGACCTCAAATGATACGCCCATCTTGGCCTCCCAAAGTGCTGGGGTTATAGGCATGAGCCACTGCACCTGGCCTAACACCTCCTTTTTTAACTAAAAATGTCCCGACCCACTAGTAATTAGACTAACATTATTTTAAAGTGTTTATTTTTTTTCTATAATACATTTCATTCAAATCATAAAAGTCTGATACATTTTTTTCCTCAAGAACAACTTACACTCATTTGAGATGCTTTTTCTTTGTTTTAATCTTATACGATGGACAAAGATACACTTTAATGGACAAAAAACATCAGATTTCATTACAAATACAGCTTCCCAGGCCCCACCTCCAGCGCTTCTGACTGAGTGTCTGGGACGCATCCTAGGATCGCAAAACTGTAAAATTCCCCCAGTCAACTCCACGACAGGCAGGCCTGGAACCACCCTTAGTGGAATACTACTTAGGACTTGTCTGTCATCTACCAGAAGCAATTTCAGGAAATCAGGAATAATTACGTATACAGAAATAGCTCTTCTATAAAATTTCCATATAAAAATAATAGTATTTATTTACAAAGTCTGAGATACTACAAAATAATGTATCATATTAGATTGTGTACTTCGGTCTAATAGAGGAAAGTCTACATTGGGCAAGTCAGATGTGGTGGTTGCATTTTCCTCTTACCTCTCGTTTAAATTGCTTAAAGCATGTGGCACCACGATGTATCCTTCATGCAGAAAAAAGAACTATATTTTCTGGAAATAAAACCCAACAGCTCATAGTCAGAGTAAAGCATTTTCAGATGAAAAGGTGAACAACCTAGTGATTTGGGCTCATGGCCCACCTTTACCCACCTTTTTTTTTTCTTTTGAGATGGAGTTTTGCTCTTGTTGCCCAGGCTAGAGTGCAATGGCACGATCTCGGCTCATTGCAACTTCTGCCTCCCAGGTTCAAGTGATTCTCCTGCCTCAGCCTCCTGGTGCAGGCATGCACCATCACACCCGGCTAATTTTATATTTTTAGTAGAGACAGGGTTTCTCCATGTTGGTCAGGCTGGTTTCGAACTCCCGACCTCAGGTGATCCGCCCGCCTCGGCCTCCCAAACTGCTGGGATTACAGGCGTGAGCCACTGTGCCCAGCATACCCACCTCTTTTGTCCAAAACTCAAGGGTGATGGTGGTGAACCAAGTGCGTGAAGGAACTCAGTATTGAAACGTGATCCCTGGAGTGCAGCTGCCTGGGCAGCCAGTGCATATGGTTAGTGGGTGGTTCCATTTTTCAGGACACTGAGAGGTTGAACCTGTCATGGTACTACTGGGAAAAATAGAACTGCAACAAGCCCAGAGAAGCTATTCAGGAGAAAAGTAGCCCCACTGTCAGTGACGTTTTAGTATGAAAACCCTGGCCCCAGTGTGAACAAGCACAATCACCAGGACATGTGACATGAAGCTCGGCCATGGTGAAGTATGGTGACAAATGGCATGCACTGAGGCATGACAAGGGATGAGTTTTTAAATCCAAACATGATCGGGGGAAGCTTCCCTGTTATGATTCGACAGACATGGGCAGCACCAGCTGGTGTGGTGTGGAAGGACCAGTTGGTCCCTGAACTCCTTGGACCCCTGCCAATGGCCAGCATGGGGCGCCCTTGTCCGTGGACGTCTCAGCCCGGGGTTTTCTGACTTGAGAGAGGCCTAAACCTGACACCACAGCCTCATGCTGGGGCTCGGGAGAGGAGTCCCACTTCTGCCCCTCAGCTGTTTGGCACTTGGTGACACAGGGCTGATGCTAATCCAAAACCCATCTGAGAGGACTATGGTGACAGCGTGGCCCTCACGGAGGGAAGAAGCTCTGGGTTTTGGTGCAGGCTCTGCCACAGACAGGCTGAGGGATGGGAGGCAAGTCAAGCTCTTGCTTGTTTCCCATCTCTAAATGAGCAGGGTGGGAGCGATGTTCTCCCACATCCTGAGACCTGCGGCGAAGGGGCGAGGCCTGACCCTGAGCATCAGCTACGTTGGCCTCCAATGTAGCTATAAGCAGGGAAGACCAAAGTCTAACCTGCTGAAACAGCAAGGGGCAAGACAGCATTGACTTCAACAGGCCTTTTTTGTAAATCAAAAGGTAAGATGATGAGATCCGGCCTTACCGAGTCTGAGAACAGCTGCACGGAATACACATTTAAATGAGCACTTTCTTCTATCTCAGCACCCTGGTGAATGGGTGTCAGAGAAATTTCTGGACCTGTCAGGGACTCCCAGCGTTTAGCCAGAGGGTCAAAGTGTTGTGCCCCCTCACTTTTTCTTCTTTAGCATACTGTGGAGTGAGACATGTGGGAAAATCGGATCCCAGCGATTACCTAAGCGTAACTTCTCAGAGACATTTTGGTTAAGGGACTATTTCCTGAGAAATGTTATAATTTATGTGGGTATTGAGCTTGAATTTTTTTTAATCGTAAAATCTTAGGCTGGGCGCGGTGGCTCAAGCCTGTAATCCCAGCACTTTGGGA
Organism: Nomascus leucogenys; assembly: GCF_006542625.1. Taxonomy (NCBI): domain Eukaryota; kingdom Metazoa; phylum Chordata; class Mammalia; order Primates; family Hylobatidae; genus Nomascus; species Nomascus leucogenys. The sequence goes on along the minus strand of NC_044388.1, from coordinate 8,870,990 downwards.
GGCCGAGGCAGGCGGATCACACGGTCAGAAGTTCAAGACCAGCGTGTCCAACATGGTGAAACCCCGCCTCTACTAAAAATACAAAAATTAGCCAGGCATGGTGGCACATGTCTGTAATCCCAACTACTTGGGAGGCTGAGGCAGGAGAATCGCTTGAACCTGGGAGGCAGATGTTGCAGTGGCTGAGATCGTGCCACTGCACTCCAGCCTGGGCAACAGAGCAAGACTCCATCTCGAGGGGAAAAAAAAATATTATGCAAACATCAGGCTTTTCTCTTCTTAGTAACCATGTTTGGCTTGAGTGGAAATTTAACCAAACACTGTTACCAACTGGGAATTTGAGGGCAGGGAGGCACATTGCTGAGGGTCATTCGAATGGCATTGTGCAGGCTCCTGATACATCGTGTGGGTCTTTGGGAAATGCATATTAGTTTTTATCAGTGCTTGGGGACCATTGCTTTAGGTACATGAATATGGGAACCCATTTGGGAAAACGGTTCTTAGAAGTCCAGTCATCAGCTTCACCAAAGCCGGCCCATATGCAGAATAGAGATGATCTCTTTGATGTAGCCAACAACTTAGAAACCCGTAAAATAGTTCTCAATTTCTCATCATTTTTCTTTTTCTTTTTTCTTTTTTTTGAGACGGTGTCCTGCTCTGTCACCCAGGCTGGAGTGCAGTGGCGGGATCTTGGCTCACTGCAACCTCCGCCTCCTGGGTTCAAGTGATTCTCCTGCCTCAGCCTCCCAAGTAGCTGGGACTCAGGCATGTGCCACCATGCCCGGCTAATTTTTGTATTTTCTAATGATTTTTCTACTGCATAGATTCAGTTGGAAAGTAGTGAATCTTTTTTAGAATCTTCTCTTGGTTTATGGAAACTGCTGGTAGCTAACTTTGCTTTGAAGTCTTCAGTTCCTGAACAGACTCCAAAATGAAAGCTGGAAACTGGAACAGTGGGGCCTCTGGAACTTAGGAGAGATTCCAAGTGCATGTTATGGGACAGAGTGGCTTGTTAAGAAAGTATAGAGACATCTGTCTTTCCACCGTCTGACTCAGTAAAACTGTCTCTTTCCCAGAGGGGCCTTCCCCGGCCACCCCCAGCCAAAGCAGCCTGTCCCAAACGGTCCTGCTACGCTGCCGCATTCTCCACAGCACTCATCAATCAATCTGCACGTGTTCCATCTGTGATCATGTTTTCCCAGTAGGAGGAGAACCCAATGTCGGCAGGGCTCTCGCTGCTCCGTCCCAATGCCTGCTCACAGTAGGTACTCAAATGCTTACTGAATGAAGGATGAAATCTTAAGATGCACCGTCCAACCCCCACCCTTTACTTACCACTAAGGCAGCACAGTTTTAAGGTCTATTTCACAGACTTGTTGGGCAGGGACAGCCCATTTTGTTAGGGGAGGGAGCTTGATAGATATTAAAGGGCCCTTGAAATGAAGTAATTTTTAAAAAGCTAAATAGAGCCGGGTGCAGTGGCTCACACCTGTAATCCCAGCACTTCGGGAGGCTGAGGTGGGCAGATCACCTGAGGTCAGGAGTTCGACACCAGCCTGGGCAACACAGTGAAAGCCTGACTCTACTAAAAATACAAAAAATTAGTCGGGTGTGGTGGCATGCGCCTATAATTCCAGCTACTTGGGAGGCTGAGGCAGGAGAATCACTTGAACCCGGGAGGCAGAGGTTGCAGTGAGCTGGGATCGCGCCACTGCACTCCAGCCTGGCAACAGGGCAAGACTCCGTCTCAAAAAAAAAAAAAAAAAAAAAAAAAAGCTAAATAGGCTCCCCCCCGCACCCCCCTCTCTCAGTGTGGTTATGGCAGGAATAGCTGAGGTAGTTCTCATCCTCTGCTAATCCACGCTCCCTCCCTCCAGCACACACACTGTGTGCTGGAGGGAGCCTAAGTCGCATCTATACTTGGAGCAACTCTGCTCTATGACCCAAATAGCCAAAGAGAGTTGTGGTTTAGCAAACAGTCAAGTTATAGATGTCGTGCAGGGCTAAAGTGAGCCACTCCTCTGTGAAATATTTCCATTTGAGGCCGGGCGCGGTGGCTCACGCCTGTAATCCGAGCACTTTGGGAGGCCGAGAGGGGTGGATCACAAGGTCAGGAGATCCAGACCATCCTGGCTAACACGGTGAAACCCCGTCTCTACTAAAAATACAAAAAAATTTAGCCAGGCGTGGTCGCGGGCACCTGTAGTCCCAGCTGAGGCAGGAGAATGGCGTGAACCCGGGAGGCGGAGCTTGCAGTGAGCCGAGATCGCCATTGCACTCCAGCCTGGGCAACAGAGCGAGACTCAGTCTCAAAAAAAAAAAAAAAAAAAAAAAAAAAAAAAAAAATTCCATTTGAATTATCTGATAGGAGCTACCTTGTTTTCAAGGACTGACGCTGGCATTATTTTTCAAATACGGCAGAGTACTGTTACAACTGTAAAATTTGTTAATGGAAGGAGTATCCTCTTTATCCTGCTAAAATGGCAGAAACCACATAGCTTTTTCTTCCCATCACTTCTTGAAAGAATTAAATTGAAGGACGCCAAACATGTGGACATCGTCTGTAGTTTCTTGGGCGGTAGGTGTCGCTGAGGGGTAGAGGACCACCGTGTTGGCCGCTCCTTTCCCACCCTCCTCCAAGGCCCACCTTGATCGTAAGGCACAAGGTATACAAACACCACAACTGGACACAGCCTGACAGCGGGGAAGAGGAAGGCAGCCTGATAAGCACCTGGGGCCCATAAGCGCTGCTGTGTGCCAAGGTGGCACCACCCTTCCCACTGAGGGCCAGACACGCAGGTCCTAGTGCCACTGTGCATGTGCTAAATAGAGCCAGCACTTCCTCAATGAATGATGCCACACGCTTGAAAGGGGGACAGCCATACTCACCCTCAAGGGGAAAAGGCCTCTTGAACTCCCCCACAATCAGTGTGTGCCAGCAGCCCTGGGAGGAGTGATCTGTGTGTGGCAAGTAACCCAGTGTGCCATTATAACAAAGAAGCCTGGGCATTGTGACCACAACTTCCCCCCGCCGCTCCCACTTTTTTTTTTTTTTTTTGAGACAGTCTTGCTCTGTCACCCAGGCTGGAGCGCACTGGTGTGATCTTGGCTCTACAACCTCCGCCTCCTGCGCTCAAGGAATCCTCCCACCTCAGCCTCTTGAGTAGCCGGGACTACAGGCATGCCCCACCACACCCGGCTTATTTTTGTATTTTTGTAGACAGGGTTTTGTCATGTTGCCCAGGCTGGTCTTGAACTCCTTTGCTCAAGCAATGTGCCCGCCTTGGCCTCCCAAAGTGCTACGATTAAGGGCGAGAGGCACTGCACCCAGCCCACAGTTTCCTAACACTGCCTCACTTTGATTTTGTGTCAAATTGTGACTCAGTGCTGAGCTTTAGACCCAGATTAATGTTGAGGGGGAATACAGAAGAGAATTGGCCTTTCTGAACAGCTCAACCTAGTTTCTAAAGGCAAGATTTTACTCCATCGACATGTACTGGTGACCACGATGTCACTCTGTGAGCCGGCCTCACCAGTAACCCAAACACAACATTGAGGAAGGAGACCGTTTCCCACCAACAGCACACACCTATGGCTGGGGTGGCCAATGATGGGGCACCAATAAGGAGAAGAGTCTTTGGCGGCTTTCTTTTTTTTAAGCCCATATTTTATCAATTTAAAGCATGAGAGCAGCAGAGATGGAGAGTAGAGAAAAAAACAGGTTTCCCAAGAACTCTGGCAAGAATGTTGCTATTTGGTGAAGGAATGGTTATCATTAGTGCACCTGTCTTAAATCCTGAACTGCATCTTGGGACCTGCAGTTCAATATTTTGAAGACTACAAAGGTAGCTGTGGCCGTCGGCCTCTCCAGGTCCCTGCTGGGTCCCAGAGATGAGAAAGGGTGGAGTTAGTAAAAAGAGGAGGCTGCCCCTTAAAGGACAGTTTGGTTTGGAGGGAAATCCCAATCTGTGCAGCTGAAATCTCCCCTGCAGGCCCCTGGGGACCTGCTGTCACCTCCCCGGTGTTCCTGACTGGTCTGAGAGGTGTGCTCCAGAGCCCATGATAAGACCGAGTTTTCTAGAAACTGCCTCTGAGTCTGTACTATGGCTTATTTCTGACAGAGTGAGACTTTTGTATCAAAGGAGCTTCAGCTAAAGTTGAATGTTTTTGTTTCTCAGTTTTTATGGCCTTATTAAACATGTTGAGCTAGCCACAGCTTTCTCCTCCTCACCATGCTCAGTGTCAGCATGGTGGTGAGGCTATAAAGAGGCACCACAGGAAGGAGCCTGCACTTCCCCCATGGGATTTAAAAAAAAGAGCCAATTTGGGCCATGCTTGGTGCATCTAGCATAATCTTGGGACAAATCCACATGATTCAGGTCAAAGTTTTGGAGTTAATTCTCCCATTATTATTTGCTCCTTTCCAAGGCCTTAATGTGAAATTCAGTCAGGGTCTGGCCATGGTGGCAGGTGTCCCTACACTCTTTCATTCAGAGAAGCAGCAGCTGTGAATACACCACTGCAGTATTTCTAATGACATCTTGAGCCATAAGCAACATAACTGCACTACCATATATCCAGGCAGTAGGAGTGTTCAACGTTTTCCAGTGTTTCTGCGAAACACTAAATATTGGATTAGTTTGAAATGCAACTGACCCCAGGAGTAGGCTATGGTCATTCTGATTAATGAAAATGTGAAAAAAGGTGACATGTACAAGGAAACAATGCTGTTCATATTCTTGAAATAGACTTTTCTTGAAGACAAAAGTAATGACATTTGGTTCATTTTCACAAATTGCACACTGGGTGAGATCATACAATTATTGCAGGGAACTGTAGGCAAGCAATTTGGTCATAGGAGTTTGTTTCTTTGTCTTGTTTTAAATGAAAAAGCTATATGAAATGCATAGCTTTGATTAACCTAAAGATAACAGTTTCCTTCTTTGTAAAACTCCAGATTTAGGATGCTGGCAAAAGGCAGTGCTGGCAAAGTATTTAATGCACATGGAAATGCTATTCTAGTTTGGCTTCCAGAAGTAGCCCTAGGAAATTCTATGCACCAATGCATTGGCTAATAATAATTTCAGTTTTACTATAAATTATCTAAATGTCACTTAAGTACTTAAGAAGTAGCGCTCGCTCCTTTCTAGAAGCTGTCTAAGGCAGCTGATGCGTAAAGCACCTCATCTAGACCTCCAACTAGTTCAGCAGTTCAATCTGTGCCCCTCGGCCACAGGACTGCCCTCAGTATCCCTCACTACACAGCTCCCCTCTCCTGGGGACTTTTCATGTTCATTTCTACCTTGTCAAAGGCAGTCCAGGCAAGGAAGAGAAACGTCAGAAACACGATCGTCAAGGACTGCTCCGTGTAGCAATCTCAATTCTAAGAATAATTACATGGGTGTGAGGAACACAAAAATCCCACCTCATAGAAGATAAATGAGTTACACTCACACTGCCAACTCTTCAGGGATTATCCCCACTATCTCCTCAGAAAGCATGCTTTGTTATATCATCTACTGCTCTGTTGGCCAGACTTTCATTCACACTATGTTAACTTTCATCTCAATCATCTCAGCCTTCATGTGATTTGCTTATTGTGTTTCTCTAGTTTTCACTGAACACACAGTGCAAACAAAGGCAAAGACTGAAGCAATCATTTCAAAAACAAGAGCTCACTCTACAAACACACATGAGCATCACATATTGACACGTAGGCTTTCTCTTGTCTTTATTCTGGGGAGGAGGAATCCTCCTCCTCATCTTCCTCATCTTCATCATTGAACGAACAGGGGGTCTCGCCTCGCGACTCGGAGCAGTGAGAGGCCGCACTGCTGGACTGGTGACTGTTTGGGGCCAGGAACTGCCCAGTTGCTAAGGCCACTTCTGCATCCAAGCATAACCCTTGGTTTACACTAGCAAACAATTAAAAACACACAGGCTCATTAACGTGGTATAAACAGCTTTGTAAAACATAGGAATAAAAACATAGGAAGGAGGTGCCATTGGTGAGATCTGCCACAAACCTGCTCAGCAGGACCTGTGCTGCAGTAACATGACCCTGGCTCACCCCTACACAGACAGTCAGGGCTCTGGGGTTTGCCTTTCTAACCCTGAAAAAAATACGTACCTTGACTGGGGTAAGGTGGCACCAGTGGTCAGGTCTAAATTTGAAACCGATTGGGTAGAGTTCAGAAGTAGTCCCTGATTTAACCAAGAAGGTCCTGTGGAGATATCTAAGGGAAAAAATGAAAACAAAAAATGTTGGTCCTGCAAGTTCTGTGGCTGCTGTTGTTACAGTCTGAAGAAAGCACAGAAAAGCAGGAGCTAAGCTTACTCTTCATGACAGCTAGACAGACAATTCTCTTGCTGTGAGAAGAACCCAGGTTTCTTAATCTTCTTGGAAGAAAAAAAAATTTCTAGAACATAAGAGCAGGAAAAAAAAATACGAGAAGGCAGCTTATGGAGAGAAGGTATTCAAATGAAAACACTCACAGGCGCTTTCTTACTCTTTTTTCTTAGATAAGCCCTCCGGAGCACAGCCCATGGGATAGAGCCCAGTGTACCATCCTCAATGCCTGCTGCCCTCACCACAAAAGACCTGGACTGTGGTGCTGAGAGCCAAAGCCAGAAGTGGGAAAAGAGAAAATCAAATCAGAAATACATGAGGTAAGAAGGCCACCCTGCTTAGAGGGCAGACAGACATGTTTTGGCCAAAACCCCCACCACAATGTCTTTTCAGGTGCCTGCTGCTGGTGAAGTCAGTGCTGCTACTCATCATATACCTATTCTTTTTCCTGACAAGATTTTTCCTGGTGTCCTTTGCTTTTTAATTCAAACTAGCTCTTATTTTAAAAAGGTCACATGCAGTCATGTTTTTAATGAGGCAGAGACAGACATTACTGTTTTAGTCTACAGAAGATATTTTGGGCTGAGCACGGTGGCTCACGCCTGTAATCCCAGCATTTTGGGAGGCCAAGGCGGGCGGATCACCTGAAGTTGGGAGTTCTGTCCAACATGGAGAAATCCCATCTCTACTAAAAATACAAAATTAGCTGGGCGTTGTGGTGCATGCCTGTAATCCTAGCTACTCAGGAGGCTGAGGCAGGAGAATCACTTGAACCCGGGAGGCAGAGGTTGCAGTGAGCTGAGATCACACCATTGCACTCCAGCCTGGGCAACAAGAGCGAAACTCCATCTCAAAAAAAAGAAAAAAAAAGAAAAAAAAAAAAAAAAAAGAAAAGAAAATATTTTGGATATCTCCTTGCCATCTTCTTTTCTACACATATACCACATTTATCCTATGACAACACTGATCAATTCTTATTGTAATTTTACTGGTTTAATACTTTTTATCTTCCCATCTACAGTGTTAGCTCAAAGAAGGCAGTAACTGGAACATGTAAGATCTAAATGTGGTGGGGCACGGTGGCTCATGCCTGTAATCCCAGCACTTTGGGAGGCCAAGGCAGGCAGATTGTTTGAGCTCAGGAGTTTGAGACCAGCCTGGCAAACATAGCAAAGCCCCATCTCTATTAAAAATACAAAACTTTAGCTAGGCATGGTGATACATGCCTGTAATCCCAGCTACTAGACAGGCTGAGGCAGGAGAATCACTTGAACCCAGGAGGCGGAGGTTGCAGTGAGCTGAGATCGTGCCACTGCACTCCAGACTGGGTGACTGTCTCAAAAAAACAAAAAAACAAAAAAGTTACTGAATGAATGAGTATAGTCTCTGTCAGCTGCCACTTTACAAAATAAGTGGTAGATACATTAAAAGTAATTCCTAAAAAGAAATTCTATAAGCCCAAACACACACTCAGAAAATGTAATTTGCTAAAATGAGCTATGATTTAATTGAATCAAAATCTTTTTGCAATTACTGTACAAAAAAATGAAACTATATGATTTAGATTGGAAACTCTGGTATCCAAACAAGAGGCCATTCCCATGTAGGAAAAAAGTAAACTAAATGACTATGCTAATTTTAGAACCGTCTTATGAACCTTTTTCTTTGAGACAGCTGTGGAAAAAAAAGAGACTTCAAGTCTAGGAAGAATAGCAGACTTTAAATACATTAAATAACAACAAGTCTGTACAAGAAAATAAAATTAAAGCCAGAATCTTGTGCTGAATATTAATTAGTATATAGAACTATAGAAACCTTCTGTCAGAACACAGCTATTTACTTGTTTGTGAGCATAACACATTACATTCTCTTTTTACAATGGATTGGAAAAGCCTACATTTCTTTCCTATTATCACAAGATCCACACAATGGTTCTCACACTCCCACCCAGGCCATTCTGCCCCTTTACACACGAGAGGCACATGTTTCTTCCTTTGAACTAACCAGAAAGTCTGTATCCCAGTCTGCAAATGAGGTCACGAAGAGATCAAAACCACAGAGCCTGCCTAATCGCCCTGAGCCTTTTCACTGGGAGTAAGCTAAAATAAAGTTCTGGTGATTGATTGAGTAAGCCCTTTATTCAGATTCTGCTGGCCTTCCAATGACACAGCAGGACCCAGGCTGGAGAGCGTGGGGAGAGGAGAGCTGGGTGGGGAGATGGAACAGGTGGGCCGAGGGGCAAGGAGAGGCGGGGGGCCCTTGCAGGGGATGAATGGTGCCAACCGAAGAACTAAAACAGAAACCAAATCTCAGCCAACAAACTCTTCTGTTGTGAGCAAAGGGCCAAATCATAGAATAAAACAAAATTAAAGCTACCTTTTTGCTTACATTGGATTTAACGTATCTTAGAACTAGTATTAAAATGCCTTTAAAAAGCGATGTGAAATTCTAGATGGTTATACTTACAAATAAAAGAAAGCAAAGGCAAAAACACTGCTAATATATTCAATTTTTTTTTTTAAAGACAAAGTCTTGCTCTGTTGCCCAGGCCGGAGTGCAGTGGTGCAATCTCTGTTCACTGCAACCTCTGCCTCCCAGGTTCAAGTGATTTTCCGGCCCCAGCCTCTCAAATAACTAGAATTATAGGCATGTGTCACCATGCCTGGCTAATTTTTGCATTTTTAGTAGAGATGGGGTTTTTGCCATGTTGGCCAGCCTGGTCTCGAACTCCTGACCTCAAGTGATATGCCTGCCTCGGCCTCCCAAAGTGCTGGGATTACAGGCGTGAGCCACCACACCCAACCTAGATAGTCAAATTGTATCTGCAAAATATATAATATTTTCAGGAATTAGGAAAATCAGGAAGATTTCTAAATTAGTGAAAAAAATCTTAATTATAGGTCATGTAAAACATAGTGCTTCTGTTTTCAAGTATACTCAGTATAATTTTACAACTCTATAAAAAGACAAGTAACTCTACTTAAACATGGGCAAAGGATGCACTGTGGGAGGCCAAAGCAGGTGGATCACCTGAGGTCAGGAGTTCGAGACCAGCCTGGCCAACATGGTGAAACCCTGTCTCTACTAAAAATACCAAAACTAACCGGGCATGCTGGCAAGGTGCCTGTAATCCCAGCTACTCAGGAGGCTGAGGCAGGAGAATCACTTGAACCTGGGAGGTGGAGGTTGCAGTGAGCCAAATTACGTCACCGCACTCCAGCTTGGGTGACAGAGTGAGACTCCGTCTCTAAATAAGTAAGTAAGGATGTGGGGAAATTGGAACCCTTATCCATTGCTGGTTGGACTGTAAATGGTACAGGAGCTTTGGAAAACAGTTTGGTATTTCCTTAGAATGTTAAACACAGAGTTACCATATGACCCAGCGATTTCACTCGTAGGTGTATGTTTTTAGAGCTAAAAACATATGTTTACACATAAACTTTTATAAGAATGTTAACAGCAGCATCATTTGAGATAGCCAAAAAGTGGAAACAGTCCAAATGTCTACCAACTGATGAATGGATAAACAAAACGTGGTCCATCCATACAATGGAATAGTATTTGGCAATAAAGAGGAATGAAGTACTGATGGTGCTACACCATGAACGACCCTTGAAACGCTACACTAAGTGAAAGAAGCTATCCACAAAATGCCCCATGCCGTAGGGTTCCATTCACATAAAGCATCTGTCTAGAATAGGCAAATCCATAGTGACACAAAGTAGATTAGTGGTTGCCAGGGGCTGAGGGAGAATGGGGGAATAGAGAGAGACTGTTAATGGGTTTGGGTTTCTTTTTGGGTTTTTAAATTAAAATATTCTGGAATCAGATAGTGGTGATGATTAGCAACCTTGTGAATATACCAAAACATCATTGAACTGACATTTTTAAATGGTGTATTTTATGGCATGCATGTGAATTCAATCTCAATTTAGAAAAGCTACAATGGTATCATTTCAGACCCACCTGATTTAGAACACTTCTACTCTGCTGGGGAAAGTGTAATTTGGTAAAATCAAATTGAAAATTTTTGGTATCATCTAGTAAAGCTGAAGATGTACCCAACTCTGACCTAACAAGTTCAATCTGTACGTTTGCATGTGGTTACTAGGATACATGTATAGGAATGTTCAAAGCAGTACTATATTTTAACATCAAGCAATCAGAAACAGTTTATTTTCAGTAAAATAGATAAGCTGTGATGTATTCATATAATGGAATTTTACATAGGAGTAAGAATGTATGAATTATATCTACATTAAATCACATGGATGACTCTAAAGAACATAATATTGAGTGAAAAAAAATCAAATCACCAAAGAGTATATTACTATGATTTCATTTATATAGAGGCCAGAAGTAGGCAAAACTAAATAATACATTATTTCCAGTTTACCATTTTGGTTTATCTCTAAAGAAAAGCAAGTGAATGACAATGAAATTTAAGAGAATGGTTATACTTGAGGGGTGGGAAAGGGCACAGAGCCTGGGGCAGGGGCATGCAGTGGACTGGAATGGTAAATATAGTCAACTTGAGAAGTTTTACTGTAAAGAGGAGCAACGTACACAAATGTGAATCCAGGTTTACCCTGTTCTGCCCTTTTTTTCCCCTGACATTTAAACTTTCAGTCCACTCCTCCTCTCTGAATTCAATTAATCAAATGATATTTTTATGTATGGGCAGATAATAGACATATTAAATTTTCCATTAGAGGGAAATAGGATGTACCTACTTTTTTTGTTTGTTTTTTTGAGACAGAGTTTCGCCCAGGCTAGAGTGCAATGGCAATCTCAGCTCACTGCAACCTCCACCTCCCGGGTTCAAGTGATTCTCCTGCCTCAGCCTCCTGAGTAGCTGGGATTACAGGTATGTGCCATCACGCCCGGCTGATTTTTTGTATTTTTTTAGTAGAGAGGGTTTCACCATGTTGGCCAGGCTGGTCTCGAAGTCCTGACCTCAGGTGATCCACCCGTCTTGGCTTCCCAAAGTGCTGGGATTATAGGTGTGAGCTGCAGCGCCCGGCCAGGATGTATCTACTTTCTTTTGTAAATTGCCCAAAGTTTCCCGTGAAGTATCCACAGGGCACTAAGAGAAGATTTTTTAAAACTCCCTCATTGAGCTTTTACTAGCTTACTCTAACTAGGCTCTAAGCTAGGTACTGGGAATTACAAGATCTCTCTGAAGAGCCAAATTTAGTGCTGAGTGAGCCAATTTAGATGTAATAGTATATAATGTGTGGTATATAGATGTAAGTTCATAATGTTATGAAACAATCTATTTAATCTAATTTTTGAAAAAATGGTCCTAAAGTGTTAAAGGTTTCAGTTTGTCGACACAAGCACAGATGTTCTAAAATTTTGCAATTTTCTATAAGAAAGGTTTTAACAAGTTTGGATTCAACATTTAATCAGGGACAACACATGAAAGCATCAGTTAACATACCTGTGATATAACCTTCTAAAGCCTTTGGCACCAGGGATTTCGCAAGTTTCAGATCCTCCAGAGAGCATTTGCCTGACTCTAGGCCAAATGACATTCCCATCCGCTTTAGTACTTCTATGTCATCATGGATCTCAAAGGTGTTGTCAAAATTGAAAAGATACTCAAACCTGCATGAGGAAACAAAGTAAAGGGTTTTTGGTGGTGCTGGAGAGGTCTGAATAGTTTTGCATTCTATAGTTTAAGTAACAGAATGGGGGCCTAAATCCAGCTATAGTGCTAGAAATTGCTACCATTTAGAGAGCCATGAGTCTGCCAGGGGAATGACATCTCAAATAAAACACTTTCCCAATTAAAACAGCATTCCTCTGACAGATGATAGAAACCCACAAACTTTAGTCCTAACGCTGTTACAAACAGAGGATAGAAATTTTGTTCTAAATCCAGTACTTCTCAAAGTTGCCTACAGCTTTGCCACAAAAGAAAAGCCTTTCTACTTTAATATTACGATATCCCTATTCCAAGTTGGCCTGTTAGCTTTGAGGAAAAAAACATTTTGAATGCTTACTTCATTTTCATGAGTCAAATGTTAGCTACAGCCTACTTCAGGTAAGCAATAAATAGAAGACTTTCAACAAATGAAAACAACCCCAAATCCTGTCCTGAGAGGCTAAGGAGTAAAAGGTTTTAAGAAAAAATGTCACATGTAATACAAGCACATTTCCAAATATGTTTGGAAAGTACCCAAACTGGATTCCCAGCTTCCCAGCAGCCCAACATACTTCAATCAAGTGGCAAAAGAAGGAAGACACAGTCCTTCCGACTCCTAGGCTAGGCCTGGAGCACCTTCATCATGGGCCTCAGCCCTGCAGGGACAGCGTTTGGGGACAATGGTAGGTTCCACCTGGTCATGAAATTCTATTAAAATCATGTGAGGGTAAAACTTTATACCCTATCTAAGATAATTTGAATAACAGATTATCTTAGGAGCAAAAATTATAATTTGAAGCAAAATACCAATTTCAGTAATCTAAAGTATATGCATTTGATTAAAGTATAATAACAATTTAAAAAAAAATCTGAAGTGGGTGCCTGCCACAGGGATGATTTCAGGCGTCTGTTAAAAGCAGATCATTTTGTAAACGTAATCCTCATTGTGGAAAGCCTCTCAGCTAATTATGGGGAAAGATTGCATCACCAAAGTAACTGAAAGATAGGGTTTTTGGACCTACGTCGGATAACAAGCTTGTACAAGCTACTCAGAGCCTCCTTTCCTCTACTCAAAGGAAGGCCAAGGGAAGGGCATGAGTCAGGGACCACCCAAGAGATGGAAGCCTCACCAGATTCCAGCCTGGGGGAGCCCCTAGGCCAATGATTCCCAGATTTTCCTGTCATTCTTTTTACACTTAGGAGACAGTTTTATAATTCTCCATACAAAACAAGAGACTAATTAGAGCAACTAGAATGCTAAGTTTTGTGTTTTTTATCTGAAAAGATGCATCTCGGCTCAATGCAACCTTTGCCTCCTGGGTTCAAGTGATTCTCCTGCCTCAGCCTCCTGAGTAGTGGGGAGTACAGGCGCGTGCCACCATGCCTGGCTAATTTTTGTATTTTTAGTAGAAATGGGGTTTCACCATGTTGGTCAGGCTGGTCTCGAACTCCTGACCTTATGATCCGCCCACCTTGGCCTCCCAAAGTGCTGGGATTACAGGTGTGAGCCACTGTGCCCGGCCTGAATTCTCAGTTTTCTGAGACTATGTTAATGGTCCTCTTTGACATATATTTATAAAGAATTTGCAAGTGTGTGGAAAATAATTCAGATATCTACCACTTACCACTGGGCTGGGTTCTATATTAATTTACCCAAAACTTTTTGAAACCGGCAAGGTAAATACTATAATTCTCATTTTTGTGGAGAAAAGAACATGATCTCAGAGAGGTTAAGAAACTTAGAAGATTAAAAAATGGATCAGCTTTAGATGGCCAAGGAGGTGTGCACCTGCAGTCCTGGCTACTAGGAAGGCTGAGGCAGGGGGACCGCTTGAGCCCAGGAGTTTGAGGCTACAGTGAGCTATGATCGTGCCTGTAAATCGCCACTGCACTCCAACCTGGGCAACAGTGAAAATCCATTCTTTTTTTGGGGGGGATGGAGTTTTGCTCTTGCTGCCCAGGCTAGAGGGCAATGGTGCAATCTTGGCTCACTGCAACCTCTGCCTCCTGGGTTCAAGCGATTCTCTTGCCTCAGCCTCCTGAGTAGCTGGGATTACAGGTGTGCATCACCACGCTGATTTTTGTATTTTTAGTAGCGACAGGGTTTCACCATGTTGGCCAGGCTGGTCTCAAACTCTTGACCTCAGGTGATCCGCCTGCCTTGGCCTCCCAAAGTGCTGGGATTACAGGCATGAGCCACCATGCCCGGCCAAGAATCCACTCTTAAAAAAAATATATTGGTTCTGGTTTACTTCATAACCTACACGGTCTCTACTATTTCTTTTTGTGTCTATAGCCTCAATTATTAAATAGTTTTGAAATTCCTGCTGTTTTTTTCTTTTTTCTTTTTTTTGAGACAGAGTCTTGCTCTGTCGTCCAGGCTGGAGTGTAGTAGCACAATCTCGGTTCACTGCAACCGCTGCCTCCCAGGTTCAAGCGTTTCTCCTGCCTTGGCCTCCCTAGTAGCTGGGACTACAGGCGTGCGCTGCCAAGCCTGGCTAATTTTTGTATTTTTAGTAGAGACAGGGTTTCACTGTGTTGGCCAGGCTGGTCTCGAACTCCTGATCCACCGGCCTCGGCCTCCCAGAGTGCTGGGATTACAGGCGTGAACCACCGCGCCTGGCTAACCCTTGTTTGTGTGTGTGCCTTCTTACTGGAGTGGCCCGGAATCTCTGGACACAACAGAGACCGGCAGAGGGCGCAAGGGCGCCAGGAAGAAGAGTGGGAAAACAAGTGGCACTGAAGCCCAAGGGCAATGTCATGGCTCTAGGAGACAGGAAGTTCTGGTCTCCCTGGGACAGTTCTGGGGTATGCCTGTGGTACCGACGCAATTATTATAGAGTCTTCTTTTGCGTTAATAAATCCCAATTTGAACAATAAACTATAGGCTGACCTTTTGTAACAGCAGCTAACAATTAAAAAACGTTTACCTCGAGTCATTATAGACATTAACTCACTTAATCCTCACAAGGCTGGGAAGTGATAGGGGCCCCAGTATCATTCCTATTTGTTCTTGAGAAAACAGAGCTTTGCAGCAGTGAAGTGGGGGAGCCATAACCGGTACACGGACCCATCTCACTCTGCACCCTATATATTCTCTTAACTCTTTTATGGTACTGGTCACAGCCTGAAGACCACTGAGAGAAACTTTTTCATGAATGGTAAAATACATCACAAATTAATTCTATATTTTGAAAAGTGCTACTTCTTATTTGCCATGATGAATATTATCATTGATCTTAGTTAAAATGTAAAAATACAATTTAAAGAAAGCAAAGAATGTGCCAGGCATTTTCATGTCTATTCATACATTCATTAACAAACAGAAGCATGCATAACTATGATATAGCAAAACAAAGAAATAATTGGTTTAATGCCACATGTTGACCTAAAATATTTCCATAATAAACTATGACAGTGAATCACCAATGAATCTACCTTGTCCCAGACCCACAGTGCTGGGCTAACTTATCATAGTTACTTGCTCAGAGTTACCACATACATGCAGCGTGTCATAGGTTGGGCCCAGACACCGCCACACACATATAATACAGACAGCACAGTGCCTGGCACAAGACAGGGGACCACAGAGGGTGAGGGTTGGAGTGCACACTAGTGGAAGATTGCACCCATGGTTCAGGAGGTGTTTCATGTGCCCCAGGGAAGCCAGCCTTTGAGGGATGCAAATAATAAAGTGCATCCTTCTTGAGTTTGCAAATGATATGAAAATGTTAACAGGAGGCCAGCCCTGCACCCATCCCTAGTTCTCCACTCACTTGTCGCTGGAGATGCTGCAATCTATGACTGTTTTTCTGCTTGTATTGATGATTATGAATGGCAGCTGAATAGTAGAGTTCAGAGCCGGGGGGCCCTGGTTTTGCTGCTCATTTTGTCGATTTCTCTGTACCAGGTTTTTGAAAGCGATTTGCTGTAATGATCAATAAAAAGAATATGGTCAATTGTGCATAAGTGAGTTGGAATTTAAAAGAATTAAGATAATACCTTTAAAATATAGTTTAAAATTAGAGTTTAAAGAGACATCCCGCCTGCACTAATGAATGAATTTTAAAAATTAAACATTTAAGAAAGAATGATCCAACTCAATAAATACATTTTTCCATCATCCATAGAAACAAGACCTCACAATCTGGGAACCAGTAGGCACCTGGAACTCTTCAGCAAATGACACAGCAAGGGTGATACCATTTATATAACAGACTCCTGACAGTTTGGGGTCAAATATGCCCTTTAGGATGTGTAGCCCAGGGATATGCAAACATTTTAAAGCCACAAAACCGTTTCTTCAAATAAAATCTCACGGGAGGCCGGGCACAGTGGCTCACGCCTGTAATCCCAACACTTTGGGAGGCCAAAGCAGGTGGATTGCTTGAGTCCAGGAGTTTAAGGCCAACCTGGGCAACATGGCAAAACCCTATCTCTACAAAAAATACAAAAACTAGCTGGGCATGGTGGTATGTACCTATAGTCCCAGCTACCCAGGAGGCTGAGGTGGGAGGATTGTTTGAACCCAGGGGGCAGAATTTGCTGTGAGCAGAGATCATACCACTCCATTCCAGCCTGACAGAATGAGACCCTGTCTCAAAACAAAACAAAACAAACAAAACTCATGTAAAACAGATGGAAGTGGCACTGTTCAGGCTGGCTGCAGTAAGGCCAGGTCCTAAGCTCTGCCACCTCTGCCCTTAAGCACAGCCACATGGTTTCTAAGGCACCTCCACAGAACTTCTCAGCAGCCTCTGGGCACAGTTTGGAATCCAGCCCCAGCCTTCCCCAACCAGACATTTCCAGATGAGGTAACTGAGTCTCAGCACTAATTATAAGATACATCAAGGCCTAAATCTTTTTACTGGATCTTGCTGCTACTTTTGGTTATAACCATTACTCAAAAGCCAAAGAAAGTGATCTCCCTTTTAGACGGAGGCTGCAGTAAGCCGAGATTGCACCACTGCACTCCAGCATGGGCAACAAGAGCAAAACTCTGTCTCAGAAGAACCAACCAACCAACCAACCAACAAACACACAAACAAGTGATCTCCCTTTTTTTAATAAGGTAAATGTATGATAGAATTTCACAGCTAGAAAGACTGTATGCAGTTCAAGTTTTTCATCTGCTCAAGAAACAGATAACGTTTTAAAAGTTCCTCAAGTCAGAGCCATTCATTCTCCTTCATTAGCTTATAGTTATATCTTGTCACCCAGTAGTGATAAATTTCTTACATTTTAGCAATCTTATAATCAGTATTATTTCAGGTTCTGGACCTTAACTAAAGTTTCAGTAAGATTCCTATTATTGGCCAGGCATGGTAGCTGACACCTGTAATCTCAGCACTTTGGGAGGCCGAAGTGGGAAGTTCTCTTGAGCCTAGGAGTTCGAGGATGCAGTGAGCTATGACTGTGCCACTACATTCCAGCCTGGGTAACAGCCCTTTCTCAAGAAGAAAAAGAAAAGAAAAAAAGGAAAGAAAAGGGAAGAGAAGGGAGGGGAAGGGGAAGGAAAGGAAAGGAAAGGAAGAAAGAAAAGAAAAGAGAAAAGATTACTATTATCTTAAAATGGCTGAGTGCTATCTCCCCAAAAGGGGAACATTTACTCTTTGAAATGCACAAAAAATAATGAACACCAATTTATTGTAGACCTAAGTGTGTCCAAAAATCACTATCAATAACTAGCACTATCAATATCATTACCAAACATTATTGAGGTTACATTTCATTATTTTCTGTTGCTAAAAAACTAATTCATTGCTTAATTCATTTAATAATGAGGAAAAATTATGATTAAACTGTGGAACTGAGAAAAAGAATGAAATGTTTAAATACTCCTGCATAGCTTCTCTTCCCTTTTACTGGAATACACATCTCAAGAGCTGTTCCTACACTTTGCCTAACTTGGTGTCCCTAGTGCCACAAGAGCACCCTGGTATATGGGGGAATATAAGCAGTGATAACTAATGGCCCTTATGTATTTGTGATTCACTATTTAATGTTGTGTACATTTAATAGTATCAATGGTTTTTCAAGTGAAGAGAGCAGTAAAAACATGTTTTTATTATTATTATTTATTATTTTTTTTTGAGACGGAGTCTCGCTCTGTTGCCCAGGCTGGAGTACAGTGGCGCAATCTCGACTCACTGCAACCTCCGCCTCCCGGGTTCAAATGATTCTCCTGCTTCAGCCTCCCGAGTAGCCGGGACTACAGGCACCCGCTACCATGCCTGGCTAATTTTTGTATTTTTAGTAGGGGCGGAGTTTTACCATATTGGCCAGGCTGGTCTCGAACTCCTGACCTTGTGATCCGCCCGCCTTGGCCTCCCAAAGTGCTGGGATTACAGGCGTGAGCCACTGTACCTGGTCATAATAATGTTTTTTTAACACTGTCACAAATTTCATATACCATATAATGTTATTTTGGATAGTAAAAGGAAAAATAATCGACCTATTTTCAACTGACTTATTTGTTGCCCTTTGATTGATTTCCTTTGGCCTTTTGTTCTTTTTCAAACTCATTAACATCTATTCCAGAGGCTGAACAGCTTTAAGTGTTATTCGTCTTCCTATGCGTTCATTATGGAAAAGGTTTAAGGGCTGGAAAGGGCAATTATAGAGATAAAAGTAGGATATTGGGATTATCTACAGGTTTGCTTTACTCACACTATTCTTCTACTACATTACCAAAAATAAAAGAGAGGGGGTAGCAAGTAGGTAATAGTTACCTGTGTCATGTGACATGAGTGAGTTGTGACATTAACTGATTAAAAAAATCAAGTGAGCTTAGCCACAGCAAATGGATTACTTTAAAAAAAAAAAAAAAGGCAGAGTCTCGCTCTGTTGCCCAGGCTGGAGTGCAGTGGTGCAATCTCGGCTCACTGCAACCTCCGCCTCCCAGGTTCAAGTGATTCTCTTGCCTCAGCCTCCTGAGTACCTGAGATTACAGGTGTGCACCACCACACCTGGCTAATTTTTGTATTTTTAGTAGAGACGGGGTTTCATGTTGGTCAGGCTGGTCTCAAACTCCTAATCTCGTGATCTGCCTACCTCGGCCTCCCAAAGTGCTGGGATGACAGGAGTAAGCCGCTGCGCCCGGCTGCTTAATTTACTTTCTATGACAATTTAATTTATTTGATGAAAGGAAAAAAACTGAAATGCTAGGAGGAAATAAGTTTTTTGTTTTTTGGTTTTTTTTTTTGAGACGGAGTTTCACTCTTGTTGCCCAGGCTGGGGTGCAGTGGGGCAATCTCGGCTCACTGCAACTCTGCCTCCTGGGTTCAAGAGATTATCCTGCCTCAGCCTCCCAAGTAGCTGGGATTACAGGCATGTGCCACCATGCCTGGCTAATTTTTTGTATTTTTAGTAGAGACGGGGTTTCTCCATGTTGGTCAGGCTGGTCTCGAACTCCTGAACTCAGGTGATCTGCCCGCCTCCGCCTCCCAAAGTGCTAGGATTACATGCGTGAGCCACCACACCCGGCCTTCAGAAATAAGTTTTATGTTTACCAGAAGACCACAAGTTGATTTCAGTTACACTTTGGGTTTCACTTTAATGTTTAGAGAGACCTGTTTCTATAAATGTTGACAGCTAGGTTGCCCCTGGGTGGAACTCTTCTATAAATATTTGGTTTGAGAGACAGTAGAGAAAAAGAAGTTCAGGACTTTAAAAAATAAAAGAACAATGTTCATGGTGCAGAGGTAAGCAGGGAAAAAATATGATTTCATTCTTTGCATCAGGCATCTAGAGACGGGAAAGTCCTACACACGGGGGCAATCTTGCCCAGCACCATTCTTTCTGACAGGCAGATAACTGTAGGCATGCTGATAAACAGGTTTTTTAAAATAACATGCCAAAAAAATTAAGCTCCAAAATGTTCCATGGTTTTGAGGAAATTCTAGGAAGGCCCCAGCACAGGGTTTGGGGCATGAGCTGCTAGAGGATACTGCAGATAACTCTGCAGGGATAGGGACAACAGAGAGGTTGCCGGCGGGAAAGAAGACGGCAGCACAGGAGTTCAAGGAGGAGCGTTTGGTAGAATTCTACAGGCAGGAGCATAGGAATAAACTGTCAGTTTCAGCTTTTTTTTTTTTTTTAAAGCTGCACAATATTCTCTTCAAACAAAAC
This sequence comes from Nomascus leucogenys, assembly GCF_006542625.1. Lineage (NCBI taxonomy): Eukaryota > Metazoa > Chordata > Mammalia > Primates > Hylobatidae > Nomascus > Nomascus leucogenys. Next base: position 8,850,861 of record NC_044388.1, on the reverse strand, counting down.
ATTATTATTTATATATAATATATATTATATACAACTATATATATATTATATATAACTATATATATATATATATATATATATATATATAACCAGCCTAAATTTTGGTATTTCTTTTTTTTTTTTTTTTTTTTTTTTTGAGATGGAGTTTTGCTCTGTCGCCCGGGCTGGAATGCAGTGGCGCGATTTCGGCTCACTGCAAGCTCCGCCTCCCGGGTTCACGCCATTCTCCTGCCTCAGCCTCCCGAGTAGCTGGGATTACAGGCGCCCGCCACCGTGCCCGGCTAATTTTTTTGTATTTTTAGTAGAGACAGGGTTTCACCGTGTTAGCCAGGATGGTCTCGATCTCCTGACCTCGTGTTCCACCCGCCTCAGCCTCCCAAAGTGCTGGGATTACAGGAGTGAGCCACTGTGCCCGGCCTCAATTTTGGTATTTCTATAAATCTTACTGAAACAGACCCAGTGCGGTGGCTCATGCCTGTAATCCCGGCACTTTGGGAGGCCAAGGCGGGTGGATCACAAGGTCAGGAGTTCAAGACCAGCCTGTCCAAGACGGTGAAACCCCGTCTCTACTAAAAATACAAAAAAATTAGCCAGGCATCGTGGTGGGTACTTGTAATCCCAGCTACTTGGGAGGCTGAGGCAGAGAATGGCTTGAACCCAGGAGGTAGAGGTTACAGTGAGCCAAGATCACACCACTGCACTCCAACCTGGCAAAAGAGTGAGACTCAGTCTCAAAAAACAACAACAACAAAAATCTTACTGACCTATTTCATGCCACTCTGTCATTTACCGATAAAATAAGTATTACAGGCACATTTGATTACTGTACTTGAAGCACCTAAAATTTAACTAGCTTCACTAGTGGATATTCCAAATTCGGGCTAAAATACACAAACACAAAAAGACCCCTGACAGTTTATGTTTAGAGAGGCCTGAGTGTCAACAGTGAACTGCTGCCTGGTGTAAGTCACACACAGGGCAGGGAAGCTGCTGTGGAGCTGAGATGATGGTAAGAAAAGGGACCATCTTAAGGCAGAGCACGTGGATGGCAACAAGCTAGGAGGTGAGAGAGGCTGCCCTGGCATGGGCTCACCACACACCACTCAGAGGCACCACAATTAGAAAACACAATGACTCCAAAAGGCAGGAGGTGGAGAAACAGGGAAGGTAATGAAAACATCTTGGCATCTTTACCTGCAGGAGAAGTTCTTGCAGCTGGGCCCGCTTCTGCTTTATCCGTTCTATCCGCCTCTGCTTCTCTATCTTTAAAACATTGGTTACAAAATAATACGAACATAGGTAGAGTATAAAGTATCATTTACTTTCCAGGTCCCTATTCTTTTTTTTTTTTTTTTTTTTTTGTATTTTTTTAGTAGAGACGGGGTTTCGCCATGTTGGTCAGGCTAGTCTTGAACTCCTGACCTCCTGATCCGCCTGCCTCGGCCTCCCAAAGTGCTGGGATTACAGGCATGAGCCACCACGCCCAGCCATCCAGGTCCCTATTCTGAGGTAACAATTTTCCCTAGAGAAACTCAACCCATTTTAACAATATGAATAAAGACAAATCATATCTTTGTAGGAGGCAGGGGTTGGAGTGAACAAGTAGACACAACATCAGATCTGTGGCAACTGTCATCAAAAATGAAATCATACACTTAATGAATACTTGTTAGCAGTACTTGTTGCAATTATTATTCAAGTTCTAATCAAAGTAATAGTACCACTTAGTTTATACTCACTCTATCTGCCAACACAAAAGTAAGCATTTTACACACATCTTAGTTCATCTTCACAAAAACCTCATGAGTTAAGTCCTGTTGTTATCCACTTTGCATCGAAGGGAATGGAGGCAGAGGGCTTAAGTAACTACCCAAGGTCACGCAGCTAGTAAATGGCAAGAGCCAAGATTTGAACCTAAATCCTCTGGTTACAGGGACTCTATTATTAATTACTTTGTTATATTACTCCTCTAAGAATAAGGCAAGATCTTATTTACAATTTCAGCTTAGCTGACTCTCCAATGAGGACAGCTGATAATACAGATATCTCACACATCATGGTAGGCTGGGTGTGGTGGCTCATGCCTGTAATCCCAACACTTTGGGAGGCCGAGGGGGGTGAATCACTTGAGATCAGGAGTTTGAGACCAGCCTGGCCAACATGGAGAAACCCCATCTCTACAAAAAATACAAAAGCCAGGTGTGGTGGTGCGCATCTGTAGTCCCAGCTAATTGGGAGGCTGAGACACGAGAATTGCTTGAACTTGGAAGGCAGAGAGTGCGGTGAGCCGAGATCACGCCACTGCACTCCAGCCTCGGCAACAAAGCAAGACCTTGTCTCAAAAAAAAAAAAAAAAAAAAAAGAAACATGCTTATTGGACAAATTTTCCAGCGGTTGGAACCACTGCTTTTTTTCTCAATCTGATAACTACTTAGAGAAAACAGACATTAGGGTCTGAACTTCCTTGCAGTTGAGTTCCTCACTGTCTCCTTGGGCAAAAGCCAATGACATCTTTTAAGAAAATTTATGGCCAGGCACGGTGGCTCAGCCTGTAATCCCAGCACTTTGAGAGGTCAAGGTGGGCGGATCATGAGGTCAGGAGTTCGAGACCAGCCTGGCCAATAAGGTGAAACCTCGTCTCTACTAAAAAAAAAAAAAAAAAAATTAGCCAGGCGTGGTGGCAGGCGCCTGTAATCCCAGCTACTTGGGAGGCTAAGGCAGGAGAATTGCTCGAACCCGGGAAGCGGGGGTTGCAGTGAGCCGAAGATCGCGCCATTGAACTCCAGCCTGGGTGACACAGCAAGACTCCAACTCAAAAAAAAAAAAAAAAAAAAAATTTATAGGAGCCCATTGGTTTGGACTGAGCTCCTGCACTAAGCCCAGCAGACCAAACTAAAATGGAGTCACTCATGCTGAAGTTCCATGCCACCAGGCCAAAACTGAGTTGTTTATCTGACCTAGGAAATCAGGAGAGAAGGAGAGAATAGCAAACTACCCAAACAGGCCAGTTGCAGCTGGCATAAGAGAGTCTTCTCTATTTTACCCTTACAAGGAAAGTGATATTGATATGTCCAATCTGCTTTTTGTTCTGTTTCTGCCTCTATCCGCCTTTGCTGCTTCTCTATCTTTAAAACATTGAAGAATGTTCAACCTCTTCTGCTCAGCTTATAGGAACACGCATTCTACTTACTAGTGAGGTGTTGCCAGATTCTAGAATCACAAATAAAAGGCAATTAAGATCTTTAAACTAAGTTTGTTACAATTTTGTCTTTCAATCATCAAATAAGACATTTTTCTTGTCTGCTCCAGCAGATTACCTCTTACTTGCTCCGCACCCAGTCTAGTCTGTACTAGGAGTTTCCATTCATGGTTCCTCTATCTACCACGTTTTACTTTTAAATTACTTAAGATTCACTGTAAAATCTGTGTGGTGTTCTGCATTTGAAAAGATGTTGTAGGAGCATCCCTTTATCAGAAGCTCTGACAAGCCAGGCCCCTTACCTGTCCCTCATCCAACCAGGTCAAGCTGCACTGATTCTACCTCTAAAACACCTCTCCAATCTCATGGCCGCTGCCATAACTCAGACCATCTCTAATCCGCCTCCCCCATTCCATTTCCTTCCCTACCTGTTAATTTTATTTCCAACCCACTGGCAGAGTGATCCTTTAAAAAACATCCTATCAACCCTTTTCTTTGTAATTTATCAACTGCTTCCCTTTGTTTACAAGATCAGGTCTCCACTGCTTAACACTTAGATATCTAGCCTCCTTTCTGCATGGCTGTTCCCTAGCCACACCCAGCTCCAGGCAAGCTTTCTCATGCCTGTCTCAGCCCATGCAGCACCTCTGCCTGGAAGGCCCTCCCCACCCTTATCCACTTGACAAACTACTCCCACCTCATGCCATTATCTCCTTGGTAAAGCCCTCCCTCATCCCTCTTTGCAGAGAATCTGTACATTTCTTTCTTAGGAGTAATCACATTTTTGGTAGCTCTTTCACATTTCTCTTCTCCCCGGTTAGAATGACAGTTCCTTGGGGTCAGAGATTTGCCTCATATAATCTGTGATTAAGCACGAGGTAGATGTGAATCGGTTTTTTTTGCTTAATGAGTCTTTGGTATCAGCTCAATATTACTGGTCATGAAAATGATGCTCCAATTCCACTCTATCAGAAGGAAGAAAAACAAGAAAAGGAGGATATTTCCACTGTAGCATACAAAAAATATTATATAGCTTCTGATGAATATCTGGTTTCTCTCTCCATCCATAAGTATAATAATACCAAACAACTGAATTGCTGGGGAGAAAAAAGACTGAGAAAAACAGGAAACCAATCTTAATTATCTCCCAAAGCTATATGTATGTATGCGTATATATATATATATATATATATATATATATATTTTTATTTTTTTTTTAAAGATGGAGTCTTGCTCTTGTTGCCTAGGCTGGAGTGCAATGGCACCATCTTGGTTCACTGTAACCTCTGCCTCCCGGGTTCAAGCGATTCTCCTGCCTCAGCCTTCCAAGTAGTTGGGATTACAGGTATCCGCCACTGGCTAATTTTTGTATTTTTAGTAGAGACAGGGTTTTACCATTTTGACACCCACCTTGGCCTCCCAAAGTGCTGAGATTACAGGCGTGAGCCACCGCCCCTGGCCCAAAAGCCACATTTAACCTCAGTTTACTCCATTTATGGCCATGATAGTAAAATTATGTCAAGTCAATTTAGAAACAGTATGTCAGAGAACATGCTCATTTAGGAAGAATTTTCTATAATGCTTAAAGTTAACAGAACTAAAAATGCTTCTGCATACATCATTCCAAAATTCTATCCATTCTGGTAAAGACACAAAGGAAACACTATTCATTCTGTTGCTACTATTTCTAAAGTCAAATGTAAAAGTCTGACTTTCACACCTATATTCAGAATATTGTGTAACCAATAAAGGAAATAAACAGCCAGCTTGATCCTTTTTTTTTTTTTTTTTGGATACATACAGCAAGCATCTCATCAAATAAGATACCATTTCACCAAAAGTTTATTAGTAGAGTGCTTAGAATTAACTTAGGATGAAATAAAAATCTTCTCTAAGAAACAGTAAAATCAAATTGTTATTTAACTTTTATATCCCTCAGTTTCATCATTTGCAAATTAAACTGTAGACTATACCTATAAGGCACCTTCCAATTCTAAAACTCTACAGTCTGTTAAAAAATGACATAGTATACATGAAAAATTGGAAATATTTTATATTACAATTACATTTTTAAATTAAAATGCCTGTCATGTAAAATAATGCAAACAGCTATTCATAAACAGATTTTCTCACTTACCTCCAGATTCTGACATTCCTGAGCAGAATTGGTAGGCAGGCCAATCCACTTGATTTCTTTTTTTTCCTTTGAAATTATGTTCATTGCCATTAGCACATTTAAAGCATCATAAACTCTTCGCCTAATGTTCTTCTGATCGTAAGCCTGCTAAAAAATATTTTCATTGAGTGATAAATTTTAAGGGTTAAGATACAGTCACATGATATGAATATATCAAATTAATATTACATCTTCAAAGTGCTGGAAGGATTCTATTTTTTTATTTAGCCAACTGACAAAAACATCCAAAAGAATTCTATATTCCGTGAAAATATCCCTCAAAATTAAAGATGAAATAAAAATACTTTCAAACAATATAAAACAAAATAATCTTAAAAATAAAGATCATGTTACCTGCAGATCTACATAGAAATATACTAAAGGGATTTCTTCAGGTAGAAGAAATATCATCTAAGATGGGAGCTTAGATATGTAGGATAGAATGAAGACCAACCCAAAAAGTAAATATGTGGGTAAATCTCAATTTTCAGTGAATAAAACAGTAATAATGCCTTATGGAGTCTAGAATACAGAACTTAATATACATGACAATAAATAGTACATATATTAACAGAAAAAGGTATTGGAGGTAAAGTGTTCTAAGCCCTTGCATTACCTGGGAGGATTTTAGACTTAAAAAAATCAAGGACATTTATTCAAGTTCTGGGTAAAACTGTGCTTCTCAAAATGTCTTCCTTGACCACTGCTGATCTGCAAACTGTCTCCAATCTACAATGGGACTAGGAACTTGTACCAAAATATAATCCTCTATATGACAAGGGACACTGTTCAGTTCAGCTGACCATTTTTCTTCTTCTTTTTTTTTTTTTTTTGAGACAGCGTCTTGCTCTCTTGCCCAGGCTGGAGTGCAGTGGCGCAATCTCAGCTCACCGCAGCCTCCACCTCCCGGGTTCAAACGATTCTTCTGCCTCAGCCTCCCAAGTAGCTGAGACTATAGGTGCACACCACCATGCCCAGCTAATTTTTCTATTGTTAGTAGAGACAGGGTTTCACCATATTGGCCAGGCTGATCTTGAACTTCTGACCTCGTGATCTGCCTGCCTCGACCTCCCAAAGTGCTGGGATTACAGGCGTGAGCCACCGTGCCCGGCCTTTTTCTTCTATTTTTTGATAGTAAGACTTACTCAATGAAGGAAACCATGTTGGTTTACATTATGGAACAAGGTCCTCAGGAAACGCAACGATAATAAAGGATGGTGGAGAACACTGAATCCACTTAAATATAAAACTAGATCTAAATAAGTGGGGGATTTAAGTTATAGAACTGAATGTAAATATTAGAAATCTTGACAATGGGCCAGGAGTGGTGGCTCATGCCTGTAATCCCACCACTTTGAGAGGCCGAGGCGGGCGGAACCCCTGAGGTCAGGAGTTCAAGACCAGCCTGGCCAACATGGCAAAACCCCATCTCTACTAAAAAATACAAAACTTAGCTGGGCGTGGTGGCGCATGACTGTAATCCCAGCTACTCAGGAGGGTGAGGCAGGAAAATCGCTTGAATCCGGGAGATGGAGGTTGCAGTGAGCCAAGATTGAGCCACTGCACTCCAGTCTGGGTGACAGAGCTAGACTCTGACTCAAAGAAAAAAAAAAAAAAGAAATCTTGACCCTGTAGAAACAATGATACTGTAACAACAAGTACTGGGAGGAGGCAATGTGATAGGTATGCCAATTTCCTCTTTTTGATATTGGAAGGGATATGGATGTTGTTCAAAGCAGATTAAATAATAATAAAGGGTTCAGCACAATCTATGTATTTAAAGTAATAAAAACAACTGTTTTTCCGAGACAGAGTCTTGCTCTGTTGCTCAGGCTGGAGTGCAGTGGTGAGATCTCAGCTCACTGCAACCTCTACCTCCTGGGTTCAAGTGATTCTCCAGCCTCAGCCTTCTGAGTAGCTGGGATTACAGGCGCCCACCACCACACCCGGCTAATTTTTGTATTTTTAGTAGAGACAGGGTTTCATCATGTTGGCCAGGCTGGTCTCCAACTCCTGACCTTGTGATCCGCCCACCTCGGCCTCCCAAACTGTTGGGATTATAGGCGTAAGCCACGGCGTCCGGCCTATAGTAGTATTATTAACAAATATACTAATATATCTAATCTGAATCCTATGGTAGAAGAGAAAAATGGAAGACGGAAAAAAACATACGTTTTTCTTCATAACCAATAGATACTGTCTACAGGTGGTAACTCAAGGAACTTAAGTTATAAAGGTAACCAGCTGAAGAACTGAGACTACAAGCATTCTAAATTACCAGAAAAATAACAAAGCAGTGAATGAAGAGAAAAAAACTCAACCTTTGTTTATATCCTGGGAAGGTGATGGTGATAGGGTATTAGTAAAAATGTATTTTAGATACTGAAAAGTGCTAAGAAGAAATGCTTCATTGTGGTGACAGGTGAGTGAAGATCACAAGGCAGGGAGAGAGAAGCCATATGAATACCTAGCAAAGACTGCTCTAGGCAAAGGAAACAGCAAGTGTAATGGCCTGATCAGGGACAAAACGTATAGCTGGAGCACAGTGACATGTGGCTGGAGGGTAGTAAATGAGAAAGTGCATAGCAGAAGACGAGATTAGTGAGGTGGTGGTGGGCAAGATCACAAAGGGGCTTGCAGATCATTGTGAGAACCATGGCTTTCACTCAGAAACAGAATGCTATATACTTTTTTTTTTTCAAGTGCCTAGAGAACATGAAAAGAAAAAGAAAATTACCATATAATGGCTCCCAAGGAAAATCTCAATGTAATACAAAAAAAAAAGGGAAATAGCTCAAATCATATTCTCTGGACAAATTAAGTAATAAAAGTAAAACTTTAAAGCAACAAACAAAACTTGGAACTGTAAGAACTCTTTCTAAGGCAATTCTTAGGTCAAACAAATTAAAACCAAAATTACAGAATATCTAAAGAATAATATATCAGAATCAATAGGATAGGGCTAAATCAGTGCTGTAGAGAAACAGTCATAGCCATATATATATATATTTTTTTTTTTTTTTTTTTTTTTAAAGAGACGAAGTCTTGCTTTGCCGCCCAGGCTGGAATGCAGTGGCATGATTGAATTCCTGGGCTCAAGCAATCCTCCTCAGCCTCTGGAGTAGCTGGGACTACAGGTTTGTGCCACGGCACCTGGCTAATTTAAAAAAAAATTTTTTGTAGAGGTCAGGCATGGTGGCTCATGCCTGTAATTCCAGCACTTTGGGAGGCTGAGGCTGGAGGATCACTTGAGTCAAGGAGTTCAAAATCAGCCTGGGCAACATAGTGAGACCCCATATCAAAAAAAAAAAAAAGGATAAAAAAATTTTTTTTCTGTAGAGGCAGAGCCTTGCCATTTTTGGTCCCAGCTACTCAGGATGCTGAGGCACAAGCATCACTTAAACCTGGGAAGCAGAGGTTTCATTGAGCTGAAATTGCACCACTGTACTCCATTTATTTGAGACTCTGCCGGACAACTGATTTTTTTATAAACATATTTATGTATTCCCTTTCCAATTAAAAATAAAATTTTCTTGTTGACTTAGACATTGAAGAAACAATAAGATTCAGAAACAATAAAAAATTATTGGATAGGTGACCAAATTTTTTTTTTTGAGATGGAGTCTCGCTCTGTTGCCCAGGCTGAAGTGCAGTGGTGCGATCTTGGCTCACTGCAACCTCCGCCTCCCAGGTTCAAGTAATTCTCCTGCCTCAGCCTCCTGAGTAGCTGGGATTACAGGCACGTGCCACCATGCCTGGCTAATTTTTTGTATTTTTAGTAGAGACAGGGTTTCACAGTGTTAGCCAGGATGGTCTCGATCTCCTGACCTCGTGATCCGCCCACCTCAGACTCCCAAAGTGCTGGGATTACAGGTGTGAGCCACCGCACCTGGCCAAATATTTTTTAAATGTTAAAAAAAAAAAAAAAAAAAAAAAAAACTAAGGCCAGGTACAGTGGCTCACACCTGTAATCCCAGCACTTTGGAAGGCCAAGGCAGGTGGATCACCTGAGGTCAGGAGTTTGAGACCAGCCTGGCCAACATGGTGAAACACTGTCTCTACTAAAAATACAAAAATTAGCTGGGAATGGTGGTGTGTGCCTGTAATCCCAGCTACGTAGGAGGCTGAGTCACAAGAATAGCTTGAACTAGGGAGGCAGAGGTTGCAGTGAGCCGAGATCATGCCACTGAACTCCAGCCTGGGTGACAGAGCGAGGTTCTGCCTAAAAAAAAAAAAAAAAAAAATCCCTCCAAAATAAAACTCAACAACAACAAAAAAATCCCCCAAAATAAAGGATGAAACCCTCAAGTATAGTTGTGATTCCTCAAATCTATAACAAAGATAACACAAAGAGGTAGCATCATCCATCAAAATCAATGTCAGGTTCATGATTTACCTACCGAATCAGCAGCCAAATGGTTATTTGAATTGGTGAACTCTGATACCAGCTCATCAGCGACTTCATTGTATGATGTTGTACCTTTTCGTTGAACTTTCTCACACACTTTCATTGAAAAGTGTCTCAAGCCTTTCCCATTTTTATCTCCTTTTTTGCTTCGTTTACTAGAAGGGAAAAAAGTTTTTTTTTTTACTCCATTATACATATTAGAGACTTTCTTTACAAATCTCTGTAAGATAATGCAAGAAGACAGTAATTTAAGTTTTACTTCAGGTGTCAAAAATTTAAATTGAATAGAGATGAGAAAATGTTTATTTAAACTTACTTTTTGCCTTAAAGGCCTAATAAAGTATAAAGTTAGAGTGTTTTTCTATGCACAGCATTTATTTATTCGACAAATATTTATTGACCAGTTACTATTCTATGCCAGATACTGTTATTGACACTGAGAATAAGTCAGTGAAAAAACACAAAAACTCTGCCCTTGTACAGCTAACATACTTATCTTTTCCTATTCTATGTAGATGATAGTTTTTTATTGAAATTAAAACTACAGTCATTTGCCACATAAGGACATTTCAGTCAATGATGGGTCGCATATACAACAGTAGTCCAATAAGACTACAATGGAGCTGAAAAATTCTCATTGCCTAGTGACGTAGTAACCACTGTAATGGTTAATGTGAGTAATAATGCATTACTCACATGTTTGTGGTGATGCTGGCAAACAAACCTACTGCTCTGCCAGTCCTGTAAAAGTCTAGCACATGCAATTATGGACAGTACATAATACTTGATAATGATAATAAATGACTATGTTACTGGTTTCTGTATTTACTAAAGTACACTTTTCATCATTACTTTAGAGCGTACTTCTTCAAATTATAAATTAAAGTTAACTGTAAAAAGCCTCAGGCAATCCTTCAGGAGGTATCCAGAAGAACACACTGTTATCACAGGAGATGACAGCTCCATGTATGTTACTGCCCCTGAAGACCTTCCAGTGGGACAAGAGGTGGAGGTGGAGGACAGTAATATCGATGATCTTGATCCCCCTGTAGGCCTAGGATAGTGTGTCTCAGTTTTCTTTTTTGGAGAGAGAGTCTCACTCTATCCCCTAGGCTGGAGTGCAGTGGCGTGATCTCAGCTCACTGCAACCTCCGCCTCCCAGGTTCAAGTGATTCTCCTGCCTCAGCCTCCCGAGTAGCTGAGATTACAGGTGTGCGCCGCCACACCTGGCTAATTTTTGTATTTTTAGTAGAGATGGGGTTTCATCATGTTGGCCAGGCTGTTCTAGAACTCCTGACCTCAGGTGATCCGCCTGCCTCGGCCCCCCAAAGTGCTGGGATTACAGGCGTGAGCCACTGCGCCTGGCTCTGTCTCAGTTTTCTGTTTTGGGGGGTTTTTTTTGGATTCAGGGTCTCACTCTGTTGCCCGGGCTAGAGTGCAGTGGCGCCATCATGGCTCACTGCAGCCTAAACCTCCTGTGCTCAAGTGATCCTTCCACCTCAGCCTTCCAAGTAGTTAGAATTACAGGTGCATGTCACCATGCCTGGCTAATTTCTTTTCTTTTTTGTACAGACAGGGTCTCGTTATGTTGCCCAGGCTGCTCTTCAACTCCTGACCTCAAGTGATCCCTCCCATCTCAGCTTCCCAAAGTGTTGGGTTATAAGTGTCAGCCACCCTGCCCAGCCACGTCTCAGTGGTCAACAAAAAAGTTTCAAAAGTAAAAAAAAAAAGAAATTAAAAAACAAACAAAAAAGCTTATGGAATAAGGATATAAAGAAAATATTTTTGTACAGCTGTACAATGTGTAATGATCAATCAGGGTAATTGGGGTATCCATCATCTCAAGCCTTTATTGTTTCTTTGTATTAGGAACATTCCAATTCCATTCCTCTAGTTACTTAAAATATACAATCGTTGTTAACTACAGCAACCTATTGTACTACCAAATACTAGATATTATTCATTCTATCTAAGTGTATTTTTGGACCCATTAATATGTTTGTGTTTTTTTTTTTTTTTTTTTGGAGAAAGAGTCTCACTCTATCCCCTAGGCTGGAGTGCAGTGGTACGATCTCAGCTCACTGAGAATACCAGGTTCAAGTGATTCTCCTGCTTCAGCCTCCCGAGGAGCTGGCATTACAGGCGCCTACCCCCATGACTGGCTAATTTTTGTAGTTTTAGTAGAGATGGGGTTTCACCATGTTGGTCAGGCTAGTCTCGAACGCCTGACCTCAAGTGATCCATCTGCCTTGGCCTCCCAAAGTGCTGGGATTACAGATGTGAGCCACTGCTCCTGGCCAATATTGTCTGTGTTTTAAGTCAAGTGTTACTACAAGAGTAAAACAGTTTGAGAACATTAAAAAGTTTATAAAGTAAAAAAGTTATAGTAAGGTAAGGTTAACTTATTATTGAAGAAGAAAAAATCTTTTTAAAATAAACTACTATAGCCTAAGTATACAGTGATTATAAAGTCTAAAGTAGTGTGCAGTAAAGTCCTAGGCCTTCACATTCACTCACCAGTCACTGACTCACCCAGAGCAACTTCCAGTCCTGCAAGCTCCATTCATGAAAAGTGCCCTATAAAGGTGTATCATTAAAAAAAATCTTTTACAAGGTATTTTTACTCTACCTTTTCTATGTTTAGGTATGTTTAAATACACAAATACTTATCACTGTGTTACAATGACCTATAGTATTCAAACCAGTAACATGCTGTGCAGGTTTGTAGCCTCAGGGCAATAGGCTATACCAAGTACCTAAGTGCGTAGCAGGCTATACCACCCTGGGTTTGGTTAAGTACACTTGACGATGTTCACACAACGATGAAATCGCCTAACGAGGCCTTTCTCAGAACCTAGCCCCTCATTAAGTGATGTGGGACTGTGAATATATTTATTGATAAATAATTTACATGTTCTATGTTATGTACATAGAAACAGATACTAAACATGCAGTTTTAAAAGGAATATGAGAAAAGGATATCTACTTTCCTTTTCCTACATTCCCAAAGAGTTGTGTATGCATCCCTTGTGATAGTATAGGATAGCACAGGTATCTTACCTCACAGACTACTTATTTGAAATAATGTGAAATCACTAAAATATATTGAATGGTATTAAGTAGTGGAGTAGAATGGTGAGATTTTCAGTTAGGCAGACATTCTCACTGCAAAGCAGAAGATTTTGGAATCAGAATTAGTAACAGTAGAAGTGAAATTTATGAGGCAAAAGCAGAGACACAAAGACCAATTGAGAGGGTATTGCAATAGTCCAGGTAAGAGAATATGAATCCCCAAACTGGGGCTGTGTTAGGGCAGGAGACAAAAAGATGGATTTACAAAATTTTAAAAGACAAAAAATCAATAAAATTGTCTGAAGTGGAGGGTAAGGAAGAAAGGAATAGTAGAATGACCTCTAGAAAGAAGGGTCATTTACTGAGATCGAAGAGATGAATTAAATTTATGAGTTGCATTTTAAACCTCCTAATCAGCACTGTCCAATACCCCTCGGCATAACTCACGTGTGGCTACTGCGTACTTGCAATGTGGGAAGTGTGAACTGAGATATGTCGTAAGTTTAACACACTGGATTTTAAATACTTAATATAAGGAATGAATGTAAAATACCTCACTAGTGATTTTTATATTTAATTACACACTGAAATACAATATTCTGGATATACTGGATTAAATTAAAAATATTAAAATTAACTTCAGATATTTATTTTCTTTTAAAATTTCTATTGGGCAGCAATAATGTTGTGTATGGGATTATATAGCCAGGAAAATAACTGGTTAATGGCTTAAAGTAAATAAATTTCTCAACTTAGTGGTTACATGCTTTTTTCTTCTTTTTTTTTTTTTTAAAGACTACTCAAGTAGTCTTTACCCCCTACTTAAGTAGGGGGTAAAGTGTAGAACAAGGAGTTCAATCTGTGTTCAACTGATTGTGAACAATCAATTGAGATAACTCACTACCTTCGGGTCAGCCAGTTACATACTTTTGAAAAGCCAGGAGTGAAGCAGGGTTGTTTTTCATCCAATTCTTGGTCTTTTTGTTAAAGGCAGCAATAAGATAGAGTGGTTTTGGGCAATCACTTGGCTAATTGGCTCTCTATAGTCATACCTGGATAATATTTGTAGTCATACCTGGATAATATTTAAAGGAAGAAACTAAACATAGTCCTTAAGTAGGAACAACTACAATTTTAACAACTATTATGAAATAGTGATGGCTATACTCTTGAAATGCAGATACAAGCCTACATGTAAGAGTTTTATAAAATCAGTTCAGTGCATAAATTGATAATAGACTTGAAGAAAACTTGCTTAAATATCAACATTAGTAAACTATCAGATACATATTTTGAGCAGTTTACTCGATTTAACTCTGATCCACAGTCCTTCATCTGCAAAATGCAGAATACGCATCTCACAAGTTGTGAGGATGAAATGCATATAACATATGGTACACTACAGGTGATTTTATCCCCTTCATGAGCTGCTAGAATTTTCATAAGCAATATAAAACCAAAGGGCACTATTCAACAATGGCAGAATCAAGAAATTAAGCTTATTATTTGGAAGGATGATAGAATATCACGCTAAAACTCAATTAACATCAACATTAAAATTCAACAAAGGAGGTTAAAAGAGTCAACACCTGCCATACACAGATGAAAGATTTGGTCCTGCAACCAATCCAGTAAGCCACTTTGAAAGTTAAGCAAAAAATGTCTCTAGTTAAAGAACACTAAAAGGCAAAAGGCTATATAAAGAACTACGACAACAAAAAACCAAACAACTCCATTCAAAAATGGGCAAAGGGCCAGATGCAGTGGCTCGTGCCTGTGATCCCAGCACTTTGGGAGGCCAAGGCAAGTGGATCACTTGAGGTCAGGAGTTCGAGACCAGCCTGGCCAACATGGTGAAACCCCATCTCCACAAAAAAATACCAAAATTAGCTGGGCGTGG